>NC_054374.1:20640000-21002500 GCF_017654675.1 Xenopus laevis | reverse complement strand
GCTTGCCTATCTGGCCGACTGTGGCTTCTACAAATCTCCAAGTTCTACCAGTTTTCCCTAAAGGTCTGCCAGCTCATCTGCTTATACCCTTGTCTTCTATTCTGGTGTCTGTTCCTTTCCTAAGTCACCTCCCCGCTGGTTCCACTTTGCACCATCAGTTGCCAGTTCCTGGTCCAGTTCCTGTGTCTGTTCCTATTTGTAGCCCTATGTTTTCTCTTAATCCTCTGTCATTTCCCCAACCAGCCTATGGAGTCCTTAGACTCCCCTGGCCGGGAATGGGTGCTACAGTATTGGTAGTGCAATGACATTTCTTTTATTCTGTGGCTCTCAGGCAGTAACATTACCACACCTATGGTGGGACTTTTTTTAAAAATGTCACTTTCTTTAACGAATGCTTCCAGCTCCTTAGGTGCCCATTTTACCTGAGACAGGACCTCCTGATATTGTTAGTACACTTGTATTGACCTTTTCCTATCTAGCCCTGCTTGTATGCTGCCTGTCCTGACCATCTGCCTGAATTTGGAGCTTGAGACAGTTAATCCCTTAGGAACACTGCCTTGCCACTTGCCTACCTGTTTACCTTGTGTGTTACAGTGCCAACCTTCTTCCTTGCCTTGTTAACCCTGCCTTTGTCAGGGGCCCCCAGTGGCCCATTACAGCCCTGATTTTTTAACCATACAGCAGCTACTGGTAACCATGATCCCTTTTTGGATTTTAGGGAACAGAGTCTAGAAGAAGCATTACATTAGGAGAAGGCCTCAACCCACTCTCAATTCATGGAGCAGAGGACTTGGTCGGGTTTGGGGCATTTTTATAAATATATCTTGCTAAATGCTTTTTTTTTTGTAAAAGAAATAATGATGTGTTGTACTAGGACAGGGGATGCAATCTCTGTTACCCACAATCCCCTGATTTAAACAAGCCTATTGTATTCTACTGTCATAGGCCGTTAGAGTCTCAAAAGAAAATCATCACTCAAAGCATTTGGCCCTGCTGTACCAAATCTACCTTTATTGTACAATTCAATTTTATTGTATTATAGGGATCTGCCAGAGATCTAATTGTTCCTGGGATGAAACATTCCCGGGCAGTAATACAAGACACTGGTCCATTGGAAAAATTTTAAATACTGTTATTCCTGCTGTCTTTTTCTACTAATGACAATACTTTCATCTGTGATTACAGACCAACTCCATCTTGTACAAGCCGAGACTCTCTGGAATTATATGTATTGATCTCTTTAATAGAAGTCAGAAAAAAATGAAATTACTGGGGCAGTCTTTTAGTAAAACCATGATAAATGGCAACTTACAAACATAGGAAGCAGAGGAGATTTTTTTAATAATTCAGTATCAGAGAATACAGTCATAATGCGGAGAAACAGTTTCATGTGAAGGTATTCTAATTATTACAGTTTTTATATTTAACCAAAGTTAAATTAACCATGGTTAGGTTTAACCAACCTATTATTTGGCTCATAGGGCTCACTTCCCCCTAGGCAGATAATGTGTAGAGTTGAAACAATGGTTGGAATCCTCCAATATTTGTATTCTGCACCATGCTTTTTTCTCTAATTGAATGACTGCTCTGTTTCAGAGTACAGCAACTTCCAGTCCTACCCATAAATACAATTCTACCTGCATTTAGCAGCTCTATATTCATGAGCAATGTGAAAGGTGATCATACTTTCTTTCTCTACACCATTCAGATTCAGATCCACAAGTTAGGGAGCAGTGATTGACTCACGTCTAATTTTTGTAGCCAGACTCTGGGTAGTAGAGCTCTCTGCATGAGCACTAAGGGTTAGCGCTTAGGAGCCCAAACAGCATGGAAGTAGCCCATATCCCATGCCTAGACTTCTTTTGAGGGGGAGACTGCTTCAAGTGCTGTTCCAGCAGACTTCTGAACTGAAATCAGTTTTTCAAAAGAACAAACAGTTTTTTTTTATATTTCATTTTGAAATCTGACATAGGGCTAGACACGTCAGTTTCCCAGGTGCCTTCATTCATGTGACTCATCCATGCTCTAATAAACTTCAGTCAAAATTTATTGATGTATTGCAAGTTGAAATCACCCCCCTCCCTTTCCCCACCAGCAGCCTAAAAACAGAACAATGGGAAGTTAACCAGATAGCAGCTCCCTGACACAAGATAACAGCACCTTGAGTACAAGGATAGCACTCTAAAAATCCAAGTCCCATTGTGACGCCTTCAGTTACATTGAAAGGAGTTCCAATGTGAAGTGATAATTCTGAAAGCACAGGACCAGGCAAAATCACCTGAGATGGTTGCCTACATCCCAATATGACAACGAAAGAAAAATGCAATTGTTGGTTCAGGAATTAAATTGTATGTGTAGAGTGAATTATTTGCAGTGTAATTTTGAAATGAAAATTTTAAAAACTCGGATGTCAGGAAGGCTGCAAACTCCAAATTGATCCCCGGGAGTCTCCTATTGACTTAAACAGAAATTCGGCCGGCTTTAGGTGGCGAATAGTCGAATTATAGTTCTTAAAGGACCAGAGTATGATAAATCTTGAAAATATAATTAGAATTTTTAAAAAAAACTCTAATCAAATTTGAATAACTCCATAGTTGAATTTGACAGTTTTGACCATAATTTTGAATTCAACCCTTGATAAATCTGGCCTAAGTGTGCAGTTTTCCAATACTTTTGTTTTGACGGTTTATATTTCGTTTAATAAATACATTTACTTATGCATAAACGGTTAGGTTAAAATATATGTTTATGTGAAAATAAGCTCCAAATAAGTGAAACAAGAAACATCTCACAAACCATAACAGATATCTAACAACAGTAAGTCATGCCAGAAAACAGTATTTGCCTTTGTGTAAAACTGGATTTGGTGTGCTATATTCCCGAATGGCAATATCCTAAAAGTAAAATAGAAGAGGCCTGGATAGTGTATTAACCTTTGTATACACAGATAATTGTGCGCTCAGACTTACTCACATGGAGTTCGCGAGTGTTAGGCATTGCAATTCAAATCCGTGATCGCTCCCGAGTCGGGGTGTGTTCCGTCCTCTCTACTGCGTGCCTGGCGGGGAAAATCTTACAATAGTGTAGAGCGGCTGGCGTTAGGTGCAAGATAGAAAGTTTCTGCGCTTACCGGACGAAGAGTAATCAAGACGCGTTCAGTCCTCTGGGGGTAGCGGTCCGATGCAGCAGTCCTCGTGGATGGATTCGCCGGTCCGGTTCACCGTTCTTACCGAATTCAGCTGGGAGATGAAGTTCAGCAGTAGTGTGTTAATGCCTAAAAAAGAATAAGCGGAGACAAACCCCTCACTCGGAAGCGTGGAAAACAGGCTGAGAGCTGCCCTCCGGAAGTGACAAGCTGTTGATCCATCGCCTACTGCTGAACTTCATCTCCCAGCTGAATTTGGTAAGAACGGCGAACCGGACCGGCGAATCCATCCATGAGGACTGCTGCATCGGACCGCTACCCCCAGAGGACTGAACGCGCCTTGATTACTCTTCGTCCAGTAAGCGCAGAAACTTTCTATCTTGCACCTAACGCCAGCCGCTCGACACTATTGTAAGATTTTCCCCGCCAGGCACGTAGTAGAGAGGACGGAACACACCCCGACTCGGGAGCGATCACGGATTTGAATTGCCTAACACTCGCTAACTCCATGTGAGTAAGTCTGAGCGCACAATTATCTGTGTATATAAAGGTTAATACACTATCCAGGCCTCTTCTATTTTACTTTTAGGATATTGCCATTCGGGAATATAGCGCACCAAATCCAGTTTTACGTTTATCTACAAGTGGGCAAGTGGGCCCACACTCTCGGTGCAGCTGTCCCCCCTCCCCTTTCCCAGCTAGCGCGGACTACAACCCCCTGTACCCATTTGCCTTTGTGAGCTCATAACATTTCTATCTGCAATTAAATGGCAACTTCCTCCCGTGGCAGGTTGACCATTAATCACCTTGTGATTAGGCCACGTATAAATCTCAGAGCCTAATCAAGCACTTTCCTGAGGAAATTGGTCAGGCTCTGGCTGTTTGATCTGCTGGGGGATGAATCATATTGTTCCTCCTAAGACAAATCTATTTTCAAGTGCCATTTTCTCAAAGAATTTGCTTTTATATTCCGGCAAAATGAAGTTCCAGTTTCATAGG
Organism: Xenopus laevis; assembly: GCF_017654675.1. Lineage (NCBI taxonomy): Eukaryota > Metazoa > Chordata > Amphibia > Anura > Pipidae > Xenopus > Xenopus laevis. The sequence goes on along the minus strand of NC_054374.1, from coordinate 20,998,356 downwards.
AAACAATAATAGTTTAATCTCTTGAAAAATGTCCTTCCTGTGCTGCTGTACCCTTTATAAGTTCGAAAGCACAAGCCAAGTTAAATGAAGCAGGGCCCTTGCCAAGAACAAGCTGTTACTTGAGCCTGTTAGTGCAATGCCCTCATCACCTATTACAGAGGATCATAAGAGACTACTTGTCTATCCCTATTTCCCTTGTAAACTTGATTTCCTGCTTTTGGGTATTTAGTCTTGTCCTGGGAGATATTTGCTGGTAGAACTTGTGCTCTGGTGAAGGCTAGTTAAGCGCTTTCAGCAGTAGAAGTGTCAGGCGAGCGGCACCTTCTCACTGTGTCTTTCAAGCGGAAATTACTAGTGAGACTTTAGTTCAACTGGAACTTATATTCTAAACAGAGAATATTCTTTTTTTCCCCTGATACCCTAGTACTCTGCTAACATTATTATCATTATTTTGTACCTACCATTAAAGGGATACTCTTATCAGAATAAAAGAATGTGACAACTTTATTTGGAAAAAATACCCCTCTTTTTCTTGAGCTCATTCAATTGGGCTTATGTAAGTGCATGGGAAATTTTTGGGTTTTCCTGATGAGTTTTTTTTGTAAATTAAATCTCTGTACGTAAATCAACTAAAATACATATAAAACATTAAAAAGCACTTATCACGGGGAACTTGTTTCCCCCACCAGTGGAATTGCTAATAAAGCCTGCACTCTGGTTGAGGGAAACAATACTATTTTGACAAAAAAATATGCTCCTAGTTGCTGCTATGCCAACTGCAATTGGATGGAGCTCTCGGTATGGGCAGCCATGAATGGACTCATAGGGGCTGATTTAAGAATGCTCAAATCTTTAGGTTAGAGCATTTAGGTACTAAAAGCATGCGAGTGTTCCTAAACTCACACATGGTTTCCTTTCCTCGAATACCTTGGCTTCGTGTTGAGTACCTGATTGCTCAAGCCTGAAAATTAGAGCATTCTTAAAATAGCCCTAAGAATTGCAAATAAGGAGGAAAGTTCCAGTTCCAGAATGACAAAAAGTGTCTAACTTGATGTCCTGAAACCACGAAAAGACCCGAAGTGACGAAAAGAGCCAAACTTGAAGTCCTGAAGCCACTAGTTCAGTTCTACTGAACACCAATGTGTGTTTTTTAAAAAAAATTTTAAAGCCCTAGCCACCAATGTATTATTTTAACACTGTACAGGCTCCTGTCACAATTTTTTTTTTAAATTATTCTCTGGGGCCCCAATGTTTTTTTAACTTGTAAGGGGGGCCCTGGCGCCAACATTTTTTTTAACCAATGATTTTTAAAAAAACTTGTATGGGGTCCCTGGAGCCAATGATTTTTTTTAAAAAAAAAACTTTTATGGGGGGCCCTGGCACCGCAGTTTTTTTTAACTTATGGGGAGTCCTGGCCACAAATGATTTAGCCTTTATGGAGTCCCTATCGCCAATGATTTTTTGAAAAAAAACTTTTATGGGGGGCACCACAGTTTTTTTTAACTTATGGGGGGCCCTGACCACCAATGATTTTTAAAAAACTTCTACACAGTCCCAGGGACCAATAGTTTGCCCCTGACTCACAGGGACCATTCCCCATCTCCTCTTAGTCTGGCAGGGTCGATCATCCCCTCCTCAGTTTGTTCCATTGTGTTGAAATGATGTATTCTTAGATTTGAAGTATCTTTGCTTTCCAGAGAACCTGTGCACAATCCACCATGTCTCCTTCATCATAAAGTGAACACAAATGAATGTTCTCAGCCAGTTAAGCAAATGAGGTGCAAGGAGAAGGGACATGAGAGGAATTGCTTCCTGCTTTACACTCAGGAAGCAATTCCTGTAGTAGACTTTTTGGCCCATATGAATAAATGGTTTTCAACTACTCAAAGATGGAGAAAACTTTCAAGAGAAAAAACACACAGGGAAATGCTTTGATAATTTTTGTGATTCTGGAAAAAAATTGTGGAAAGTCATTGAAGTATTCAGAACATCAGGAAAATCTTTCAGAAATGTGAAACAATTAAAGGGATACTGTCATGGGAAAAAATGTTTTTCAAAATGAATCAGTTAATAGTGCTGCTCCAGCAGAAGTCTGCACTGAAATCCATTTCTCAAAAGAGCAAACAGATTTTTTTATATTCAATTTTGAAATCTGACATGGGGCTAGACATATTGTCAATTTCCCAGCTGCCCCAAATCATGTGACTTGTGCTCTGATAAACTTCAATCACTCTTTACTGCTGTACTGCAAGTTGGAGTGATATCATCCCCCCCTCCCTTCCCCCCCCCCCCCAGCAGCCAAACAAAAGAACAATGGGAAGGTAACCAGATAACAGCTCCCTAACACAAGATAACAGCTGCCTGGTAGATCTAAGAACAACACTCAATAGTAAAAACCCATGTCCCACTGAGACACATTCAGTTACATTGAGAAGGAAAAACAGCAGCCTGCCAGAAAGCATTTCTCTCCTAAAGTGCAGGCACAAGTCACATGACCAGGGGCAACTGGGAAATTGACAAAATGTCTAGCCCCATGTCAGAGTTCAAAATTGAATATAAAAAAATCTGTTTGCTCTTTTGAGAAATGGATTTCAGTGCAGAATTCTGCTGGAGAAGCACTATTAACTGATGTGTTCTGGAAAAAAAAACATGTTTTCCGATGACAGGATCCCTTTAATCACAACTTCTAATTTTTGCTAGGAAAACCAATTAGACATTTCATGAATGGATCCCTTTAAATAGCATGCTGTGTGTCCTAATATATATAATCTTTTTAAAGGCAGAAGATGCTTCATATTTTTCATGACATGAACCAGTGGGAGCTGCTATAAAAATTGTCCATGGAAATAGAGACGAGACAGAGCAAACATTTGCCAGGTCATGCAGAAAATGACATCCGAGAATGTATATCAGGATGGTTGGACCTGCAGATGCAATTCTAACCAGCGCTGGGAATTAGAAGAAGCTCCTCACAATGACAAGTATTTTCCTTATGTTAATCACAGAGAAAGGATAGAGAAGAGAATGTTAAGAAATTCAAACATGAATAATGTGATAGTCCTTCCCAGTGTCTGTACTGGCCTTGTTGGGGTGAGATTTACTGCTCTGAAGGGAAGGGTTCCTCCCAAACTAAGATATTCTATAATGAATGAGAACATAATAGTTGCTTTGTTTTATGCATAGTACAGTGACTTATTACTAACCCCTTAGGTACATTTGTTTTGTGAACCTAACTACAAAGAGCAAAACACATATGTGTTCAATAGGATACTGTCATGGGAAAAATTTTTTTTTCAAAATGAATCAGTTAATAGTGCTGCTCCAGCAGAATTCTGCACTGAAATCCATTTCTCAAAAGAGCAAACAGAGTTTTTTATATTCAATTTTGAAATCTGACATGGGGCTAGACATATTGTCAATTTCCCAGCTGCCCCAAGTCATGTGACTTGTACTCTGATAAACTTCAATCACTGTTTACTGCTGTACTGGAAGTTGGAGTGATATCACCCCTCCCTTTCCCCACCCCCAGCAGCCAAACAAAAGAACAATGTGAAGGTAACCAGATAACAGCTCCCTAACGCAAGATTACAGCTGCCTGGTAGATATAAGAACAACACTCAATAGTAAAAACCCATGTCCCACTGAGACACATTCAGTTACATTGAGAAGGAAAAACAGCAGCCTGCCAGAAAGCATTTCTCTCCTAAAGTGCAGGCACAAGTCACATGACCAGGTACAGCTGAGAAATTGACAATATGTCTAGCCCCATGTCAGATTTCAAAATTGAATATAAAAAAATCTGGTTGCTCTTTTGAGAAATGGATTCCAGTGCAGAATTCTGCTGGAGTAGCACTATTAACTGATTCATTTTGAAAAATTTTTTTTTCCCATGACAGTATCCCTTTAAGCAAATGTGATTAGGAGAATACAAGGAACCTCCTCAGTGGCACCACAATGACTTATAGCGAAATTAAAATTGTACAAAATACAATTAAAACAGTCTATTTATTCTGTGTAGAGCTAGAATCTATGCATGAATTCCGAGAGCTGAATCACATCTTTAAACCAATTTGTCTGAATTGCTAAGAATACACATATAAGGTGTCCATGTAGCAAGGGTGGCTGTAAAAAAAATACTGGTTCTTTGGTGTATCCATAAGAATTTTATCCAAGGTTGTGGCAAAGGATACAAAGGAACAATTTACTAAGAAGAATCTAGATGAAGCTAAGCTAATCAGAGGATTACATAAGAAACCATAAAAAAACAGATTACTGCATCTCTGGTACCTTCTCAAATATTCCTTCTCAGAAAAAACTATTTTGTTATTGTCAAGCAACGTATTGTTCGCTATAAGTCTATAAAGCAAAGTCAATGAAATCTCTGCTGGGCCCAGTGCATTATGCTAGTGAGTGCTGCACTGCCACCTTTCTTCCTATCCTTGCTGCAGTAGAGTAAATGTTTTGTGTTCCAATTTTACTCTACTGTCCAGGTGCACACACGAGACCAGCCACACGGGATTCCTGGGAAAGACAACAAGATGGTGACATGATGTCCAGCTTGGGGTCTGAACAAGCCTTTCCTTCTCCTTTATTTTTGGGTATGCAGCCTTGCACACTGTTTGGGAACAAGCTTGGCCATTGTCCCAGGCAGGTTTGCTCCTGTTGTTGATGTTAGTCAGATGCCACTCGGTTTTAAAACAGTGCTAGAGATTCTCATTTTGATTCAGATCAAGGCTGCTACTGGGCCATTGTAGGACATTCATCTTAAGCCAATACAGGGTTACCTTGGCCTTAGTTTTGGGATCATTGTCTTGTTGAAAGATGAACATTTTGTCAAACCTTTATTAAACGTAACGGCTTAGATTTCTGATGTTCATAAGGGTCCAAACTCTTATTTATCAGAGCTGCATGTCCCTAACAATTGCATCCACCTTATGACACTCATCTGTATTCATAAGCCATTGGTTCTTTTTATGGTTAATATTAGATCTCCCCTCAAATGCTCTGAATGTGGTCTTGCTTGGACAATGGAGTTTTTGGGGTACCTGGAAAGCTGTCATTGTTTTCTCCATATGTATCAGCAGAAAACGTTTAATTGATGTCTAGTAAATCATTTTAGTTTTGTTTTAATAGCTGCGGACTTATGAGGATCATTCTGCATTCAGTTACTTAAAACCCTTTATTAATGTATATAATAAATCCAGCATCCATTGCTGGTCACTAAGGATTACTGCATTACTGCAAATTTGTCCATCCAGCATGTATCCAAGATACATTTTTTTTTTGGTTTCCTTTTGATTCTCATTCTTTCCAAGCTAATTTTTTGTTTATGCTGTTTCACTGGGCCATTTATCATAGCATTGATTAACCTTGATGTGAATGGCAATGCCTTAAGAAATGCTGACAATTGTATGTTATTAGACAGGTGCTTATTGCTACATAGATGGATTCCAGGATTGCTGTGTGCCCGGCCATGACATCACTAATGTTAACAATCACTTTAATAGTTATCTATCATAAGCTGATATAATGGTAAGAATGATGATAAGTCAGTGACTGTAGTGTGGATGACCCTAAATTAGATTTGGAGGTACCTTTCAAATTAGAAGATGTAGCTAATGGCAAGATTCCAGTGTCAAACTCTCTATAAAACATAACTTCCATAATGCTCTTATGAAGGAGGAGAAGAATTGGACAAATGGTTTTCTCCAAATAAGCAATACAAGATGTTCTCAATGAAGCATGGCTCCTTAATTAAGCTAATAAATCATTAACATTCTATCATCCTTACGACCATGTTGGCCAGACCCTGTTTCCAAAGATTGTGGTTGCCTTTTCTAGCGAAATAAACCCCATCGTTGACTTTGAGTGAGTGGTAGTTAACACTGGTCAACTTGCTGATGGGAGACCATCATTAGCCTACATGGATGTTAACATGATGGGGTCAGAAGGAGAAGACAACAAAGGTAATTTATGAATGCAGCCACAATTGGAGTTGTGCTAAATTGGATGCAGTTGTGGATGCAAATAACCCCTATTATTAGCAAGAAGCTACAGTTGTTGATAGGAATCTCAGTTGTATTGTCTATGCATCAGTGTTACATACAGTATAAGGAAAAACAGAGTAAAACGTTTTGAGCCAAGACCAGCTAAAAACCAGGAGATGAGTGTAGCCATATTGGTTAAATATGAAGATATTAGAAGCGAGCTTGTGACCTGTATAAAAGCCTGTTGCTTGGAATAACTAGCAGAGCATTAGTAAAATGTTAAAGCTAATAACATAATACAGGGATGGGACCAGTTATTCAAAATGCTTGGGACCTGGGGTTTTCTGGATAAGGAATCTTTCCATAACTTGGATCTCTATACCTTAAGGGGCAGATTTATCAAGAGTCGAATTTCGAAGTACAAAAAACTTCGAAATTCGACCAGCGAATTAAAAAACTTCGAATTCGAATATGGAATTCAAATTTTTTCAACAAATTTGGCAATCCAGCTGTCGAATAAAAATCATTCGAAGATTCGAATAGCGATCGATTGAAGGATTTTTATTCAATTTGTAAAGACTTAGAAAAATGTTGTAGAAGGTATTTGGCAAAGTATTGAAGTCAAAGTTTTTTTAAAGAGACAGTACTTCGATTATCGAATCGTCGAATATTCGAATGATTTTTACTTCGAATCGAAGTCTAAGTAAATTTGAAGTCATAGTATTCGATGGTCGAAGTATCCAAAAAATTACTTAGAATTTTTTTACTTCGAAAATTCCCTCAAATTCACTTCGACCCTTAGTAAATCTGCCCCTAAGTCTCCTGAAAAATAATTTACCCTTTAATTGTCAATAATAATACTAAAAATAGTTTTGCCTCCATTAAGGATCCATTATATCTTGGTTTGGATCAAGTACAAGGTACTGTTTTATTATTACAGAGAAAAAGGCATTGTTTAATTTAAATGGAGTCTATGGGAGACAATCTTACCGTAATTTGGATTTCTGGATTATGGGTTTCCGGATAACGGATCCCATACCTGTAATAAATATTGAAAACAGCTTTAAATCAAAAAAGGAAAATATTTACTAAGAAAGGGAAGCAAACAAAGGGAAGCAGGCCCATGTCCCAGCATTTAAGGGATATTGGGTTTCACAGACGGGGATCTGCTGATGAAAATAATCTTGACATGATGATTTATTTCCATCTCCTCCCTCCCCAGTCCATGATACCATTCAGTGTCTTGCTAAGGTATGGGTGTCCATGGTCAATGAACGGTGGTGTCCGGTGCCTCATTCTTGCCTTTGTATTACAGAAATCACATATCATTGTTACCTGTGCTGTTACTATATTTGGTTGTAAAATATCTGTGATTCATGTTATTGATTTCCAAGACTATAACGTTATCTCTGTTCTGTTACAGTATGTTCTTGGTATGCTGACTGTAATGAAATATGTGTGTTTAAAGTCCCAGATGCTTTTAACTACACACATTTAAGTAGGACCTTTCACCTTTTATTTCAGATGGGGGCATCGTGTTTAGCCCACCCAAATAGATTACCTTGTAATGGAGCATGGTTATTTATGTTGGAGGTCATGGATATTAATACCACTGACTAGTGGTCTTGTGCTTTCCAGCAAAGGTACAGCAGTTACCTGTAAGAAAGCCCAGGGAGATGGTATATTTATGGACCCTCTTCAGCTGGCCATGTCCCCAGTACTGTCATGCCACCTCGGTGGGATCATCCTGTAAGTGCTAGTACAGGCAGTTTTTGGCAGCACATTTTGGTGCTAGAATTGTACTGGACAGGCAGGTCCTGGTGATTTATATGAGAGGTGGCATTTGCAGTTATGGGTGCTTCTCCACTGGCTGAACTATGTTAACAGAAAAACGTCCCCATGGCAAATTACCCTTAGAACTGGTTAGCTAGAAACAGCATTACAGGAAGCTGAACATTTTTTTCAGCCTTTAATTTTTTCTTTAGCCCACCCGTGTCCCCTTTAAGGAGAACGAAGCCTCCATCCCGTTTCTAACTGATCACCCACTCCACTGTAGAGGCTTTTTAAGAATTGAGTGGACGTGGAGTGCTTGCCGATTTTTCTTCTACTGCAATTTACCTCTAGATACGGGTTTGGGGCGATGCACCTGGGCCACCCTCTTCATCTGGAGACTGCAATTTCTCTGCTTGTTCCCTCACATTTGTTTGAAGAAGTTACTGACCCAAGAGCGGGACCCGGGGTCTATACACCCGGGTCACTGTGTCTTTCGGGTGAGCCTTAGATTTTGCCTACTCCAGGGTTAACCGCATGGATTTTTTAAGTGGCAAGGCCTTATTGTAATTTAGCGTTAACTCTTGGGCGGCTGTACAGTAATTTACCTTGAACTTACCGGACTGAGCATAGTTTAATTTTCCTTACTGCCCCCATATGAACTGCATTGTTGCCTGTTAATAGGTCCCTAAACTGGTGCTGTGACAGTGGGATTGGCCCAGCCTAAAGACCTCTTTAGGTAAGATTTTGAGTGAATGCACTTTCAATACTCTTAGAAGCCTTGTATAGCTAACTGGCTCGTATAAAAATGTATTACTAAACCTTTAACCATCTGATGGGCCTGCAATGAATTGTTGGACCCTTAAACTAAAAAAAGGCCCACAACCACTACTGAGGTCTTCATTGTCCAAAGGGCTGCAAAGCCCAAGATAACTTCTCACCAGATCACATAGGGCCACACTGAGCAACCTAGTCCTTATGTAGCCTGGAAGTAGAGTAGTCACTAATCAGCACAGCTACTTACACCTTTTCTTCTTGTGTTATAGTGCAGGTTCCCCAGTGGCCACTGTCCACTGGCAAATATAACAACAGTAGAACAGAACAGAACCACTCAATCTTCTCAATAGAAAAATGCCTTTATTGCAGATCTCTGGGTATCACTGTGATGGCACCAATGTCTGGCTCTGGTAATATTAGTATTTGCCATTAATACCATAATTTGAAAAGTTATTCATATACAATACTATATACACAGTAACATACAGTACATTGCTTATCTGCTGGCTTGTTGCATGCTGCTATTAATTGCACTTAGTGACAAAGATCCCCTTGGTTATGTAATAAGGACAAGGCTGAATCGTTGTTACTGAGAGCAAAAAAGCAGAAGCACATATAGGGAGTATTACCATGCAGCTTCAGATCCATTATCCATAGGGAATGTGTGGAATACTCCATGTTATATGTGTATGTGCAACGTGTTATATTGAACTTTAGTTCAAGAATAGGAAATGTCAGCCATGGAGAAGAGGAGGGCTTCTTGTTTTTGGCCATGGAGAAGAAAAGGGCTTCTTATTTTTAGATATGTAGAAGAGGAGGACTTCTTGTTTTTGGCCATGGAGAAGATGCAGACTTTTTGTTTTCGGCCATGGAGAAGAGGAGGGCTTCTTGTTTTCAGCCACGTACTACCAGTTATTATTTTAGCAGCAGAAGTAATTATCCTTTGGAATAATGGCAAGGTTCAATTCAAGGAGTAAAACGTTTTCTTCCCATCCACACAGGGGCATAAAAATTGCAACCAGGGGGGTGTGGATGTATGGATTGCACCCGGTCCCAGGAACTACTAGTTATGTTACTTTATCCACATGCCACCCCTCCTTTCTGTAACAATTGGAGGCATAACTTTCAAGATGAGTGCAGGTTCACCATGCATTCCCCTGTAATAAATGAATTTATTACAGGGGAATTTTTTATTATGTCTTATAACTACACTCAAATATTAAAAGATGAAAACCAATTATCTTTTTATTAAACATTATGAATATATGCATGTACACATACATTTTATTGGCAATACATGTATTGGTATGGGATCGGTTACCCAGAATGCTTGGGACTTGGGGGTTTTCTGGATAAAGGGATCTTTCTTTAATTTGGACCCCGAAATCATTAAAAGCAGATGGCAGCCACCAGTCCCATCAATCATTCAAATCATTTAAATATCCTATAAACCCAATAGGATTTTTTGCCTCCAATAATTATTAATTATATCTTAGTTGGGATCAAATAAAAAGGTACTGTTTTATTATTACAGAGAAAACAGAAATCATTTTTAAAAAGTTAAATTATTAAAGTTATTTGCTTATGATGAGGTCTAGGAAAGATGACCTTCCTGTTATTCAGAGCTCTATGCATAACATGTTTCTGGAAAACAGATCCCATACCTTTAGGTATCTGTTATCTGGAAACCCATTATCCAGAAAGGCCATCTCCCATGGACTCCATTTTAATTAAACAATTCAAAAATGTTTTAATTATTTCCTTTTTAAAAGTACAAAAATATTATTGGGATGTTTACACAGATATTTTAAAAATAAATTACAGGTATGGGATACGTTATCTGGAAACCCATTATCCAGAAAGCTCCAAATTTTATTTATTTATTTATTAATTCCGTTTTATCCAAATAATCCAAATTTTCAAAAATGATTTCTTTTTTTCTCTGTTATAATAAAACAGTACCTTGTACTTGATCACTTGACTAACATACAGTATAATTATTCCTTACTGACGAAACAAATCGTTTGATTTTTTAGTAGACAATTTATGGTGATCCAAATTATGGGAAAGCCCCAGGTCCCAAACATTCTGGATAACAGGTCCCATGCCTGCATACAGGAATTTTTACATAACCAAATGACTGGCTAAATACAAACCTACCTGGACAAGGATTACTCAGCTTTTCATAGAACATTTAAACTGGGGGCACTTTGGATTATTCCATGTATAAGCTATAATAGTAACTCTATATTTGCACATTCCCCTCTTCTCTCTGGGGGGTCCCCAAAACTCCATTCTCCTGGGCGAAGTTTCAAAGCAAAATAAAAATCATCTTGGAGCTATCCTGTATCGACAGTTAACAAAAAAAGCTTACGTTTAAAATGTGACTCTTTGAAGGGTCAAATAATGTATTATTCACCACAGGTATAGGATCTGTTATCCAGAATGCTCAGGACCTGGAACAAGGGGTCTTTCTGTAATTTAGGTCTTAAGTCTACTAAAAAATAATTTAAACATTAAAAAACCCCAAATAGTCTGGTTTTGGTTCCAATAAGGATTAATTATATCTTAGTTTGGATCAAATACAAGTTAGTGCTTTATTATTACAGAGAAAAAGTAAATCATTTTTAAAAATTTGTATTATTTGATTACAATGGAGTCTATGGCAGATGGTCTCCCTGTAATTTCGGAGCTTTCTGGATAACGGGTTTCCAGATAATGGATCCCATACCTGTATAATGCACAGTTTCCCATCAAACTATGTAATATGCATGCAAATATGATAAGTATAATATAAAAGAAAAATTCCAAAAAAATTGGAATGGCAATTGCCCAAATTTGCTTCTCCTTATATTTTCCCATTTCCCAGTTAATTGCATTACCTGCTGCTCTTTCTTCTGTCCAAGAGGTTCTGCTGACTGACTGACTGACTGAGAGCAACTCAACAAGGAGTTTTCTCTTATCATATCAGTGGGTTACCTTTGCCTTGAAACTTTTTTTTAATCATCTGAGCTATTGTGAGATATGGTTTGGGCCAGAAATCGGCCATAATAAGACTCACGTACGTGCAAAAAAAAAAACTTGGGAAAAAATGTTTTCGCCTCAGCTGTTAACAAGTTGTGACCTTTGATCTCATTTGTTGGGGCAAATTAGCTCCTGGCACCCATCGACATCAATAATTAACTCGCAGCTTAATAATTTATGGACGGGCCGAATGCTCAAGGCTTCCGAAAGCCACCAGCGAAACTGAAATAAAAGGAAAATACAGAAAACTACTGGGGCCTAATTGTACAGATGTAATGATGGTGCTTGGAATGTGTCAGGTGATTGCACCCACTCTAAATGCTTTCGGATGCCTCTTTAAAACCACAGGCACTGGAAAAGGAGCCAAGCTGTTATATCCCCCCCCACACCGTAATTATTTATGGATATGGTTTATCTGAGTTTGAGCAATCTGAAGAAAAGTGCTTCATTTGCATTAGATTAATGACACTTTGAGTAAGGTGACCAGACCCCGCCAGTGACAAGTGCGCTGCATGTCTTCCTATGCCAGGGAACTTTAGTATCTATCTAGCTATCTGTCTGTCTGTCTGTCTGTCTGTCTATCTATCTATCTATCTCTCTATCATCTATCTATCTATCTATCTATCTATCTATCTATCTATCTATCTATCTATTATCTATCTATCTATCTATCTATCTATCAATCATCTATCTCTCTCTCTCTCTCTCTCTCTCTCTCTCTGTCTGTCTGTCTGTCTGTCTATCTATCTATCTATCTATCTATCTATCTATCTATCTATCTATCTATCTATCTATCTATCATCTATCTATCTATCTGTCTGTCTGTCTGTGTGTCTGTCTCTATCTATCTGTTTACCCATGTCTCGTACGCAGGGTTGAACTAAGGGAGGTTGCGGCATTAAGAAGCGGATATGGGTGCAGATCTGGGCTGGCAGGGCCCACAAGAAACATTTTTTCCATGCGCACAACAAGTTTTTCTCACTTCAAAGCATTAAAACCAATGGTCGTTTTTCTTGTGGCGGCTTTTTTGTCTTGGCTACAATTTTGTCTTGGCAACTTTTTTTTGTCATGGTGAAATTTTTTGCAGTGGATTTTTGTTGCAGTTTTGAGAAAAATTTTACAGATGGCAAAATGTGGAATTTTGCCATGAATACAGGCCTGGTAAAAAAAAAATTCTCATTACTACTCGCCAAAGGTTAAAGTGCATGGAGCATTTTCGAACCCAAGCACCATTCATGAATAGCATCAATACACACTCAGGCCACTGCTCTTTTTACCCTTTTTGTAAAAATAGTTCGAGTTGACAGTTATTTCTGCAAAATATTTTTATTCGAATGTTTTCATATATTTTTTCAAAAATTTGATTTGGAAAAATATAATTTATAAAAAATACTATGTTGCTTTTTGAATCACAGAAAAAAACACAATTTAGAATATTAAATGGGTTGTTTGCCTTCCAACACTTTTTTTCAGTTCAGTTTAGTTCAGTTAGTTCACCAAAAATTAAGACTTTTTCTAATTACTATATTCGTATTTTCTATTTGTGACCGTTTTTTCTAATATTGAAGTGTAAAGTTTAATTTTTCACCTTCTAAAGCAGCTCGATGACTCTTTAACTGTTCTAAATTGATACATTTAGTTGTTACATTTGTTATCTTTGTCCCTGCTGAGCAGAATCCTTGAGTTTCATTAACGGCAGCTGTTAGACTTGATACAATAGTTGCTAATATTCCACAGGTGCTGCTGAGAAATGGATCAACTAAATGTATCAACTAAACTGAGCAAATTGTAACAGTTCAGATGCTCCCGGATCACTGAGCTGCCAGACTGAGACACTAGAGACAAGAACATTAAACTTTAATCTTCGATTTTGGAAAAACAGTTAAAAATAAAAAATTGAAAGAAATTTAAAAAAAAGTCTGAAAATCTGAAAACCACTCGACTGAAAAATTTATTTGGAAGCTGAACCACCCCTTTAATAATTTTGATCCTTAGAATATCAGATTTGTTTGCTTCTCTGTTATATTTTAGACCTTTATCTAATAAATTAGATATCAATCCTGGGTTTCCAATTAGGGTCATTAGGGAGCTGAAATAAATAAAATACTCAGAACATCAAGCTTTGACTCTTAAAATGCTCCGACCTCCTGAATGAACTTTGGTAGGGAAAGGAAGTCCACTTTTCTGCTAAATCGTTTAAAAATAGTTCTTGAAACTGAATAGCATCTCTGGACCACGGAACCTTGGCTGGATCCAAAACCAGAGTCTCCATAAAATGAACCATGTTTTAATACACGACCCTTAAAGAGAGAGCATAAGAAAAGAAAAGACACAAATGTAAGAAAAAAACAAAGCCCAGATGACACTTGCAAGAACACACACATATATATCTAAGCAGGTCCGGACTGAGAATTAAAATAGGCCCTGGCATTCAGGTACACAACCCACATAGAGGCCCAAACAGCCCCCACCAGCCCACTAAATACTGACTTTCTATAGGACCTTATAGCAGCCCCTCTGGCATTTGCCAGAACCCACAGATTGCCAGTCCGGGCCTGTATTTAAGAGAATGAACCTCTGCCTGTGACCACTTCAGTCAAGCAGGTGCACCAATTTCTTTAAACTTGTCCAGGGAAACCCCAAGACTAATTTTTGTAGTGGGAGAACATCGCTGACCACTTTCTTTCTATAAAGAGGGAGACAGAGGGATTTACACGTGAGCAGAATGGTCTATTTAGCTTAGCATTGCAACTTCAGTTACACATGTGGGTGTTTGAGAAGATGGTCTGTGAGTCCTGCAAACATAGTGCAGGATATCTGATATTTGATAGTAATTGGAGCTTGTGTACAAAGTGTAGGACCTCACTGCAGAATAGTTAAGTTTGTAATCAAACCTACAATACGTGCTAGAACGCTCAAACTTCTTCTTTGCATTGGTAACATACAGTAACCCTTATGCACCTGGATTCAATCTGGTTAACGAATAAGGAACAAGCCGCACCTGCATCAAAAAGTCCTTATCGTAGACCTGATAAAACACAACCCTGTAGACTTACCCATCTTGTCCTGGTATGTTGCATTTGCCTGTAGTTTCAGTGTATACAACCATGATATTAGATATGACCTAAGAGTGGAGCTTAAGGGTGCTTATGGATGAGGTCCTCTGGGTCATAAAAGGGAACTGAGATTGGGACTCATTGCTGAGTGCAAGAATATCCCCAAGGTGAGAGACTGAAGGTATTTTTGAGAACATCCATTTGCTACTACAGCCTTCAAAACACTTTTACCCTTTTGAATAATCATGTATTCCTTCTTGATCTTACATCCATAACCCATAAGCTAAATGTGTAATATTGCTGACAAACAATGCAGTTCAGTCAAACGGAAAAGACAAGCTCAACATGAAATTAATCATCCAGAGAAAAGCCACTAATTTCCCATTTTTTCATCTAATGGAAATCAATTATTATTATGTATATTGATATTATATTTATCATTATTTCTCTGTTTCTCTGGATCAGTCAACAGAAACTCCCAGTGTCCAAAGACATAGACATATCTTAGTGGAGAGGTTTCAATACCAATTTCAGGTCTTTGTGAGTAACGCTGTTTTTGGTGTATTTGTGCCAGCACAAGGTCAGTTCTTCCCATCATGAAACTATTGGTGTTGGAATTTTCCATGATAAAGTTGATAAAAAAAAATCATCAATCAAGATGTGTGAGAAGTTTTTGATTTTTTTAAAATGTGGAGAGCTCACGAAGAACCTGTATTTTTTAAATGCCACAAAAGTATGTCGGTGAAGGGGTCATTCAAGGTAAAAAAAAATTCCAGGAGGTCAATTTAATATCAAATTTGTGATTATTATCTAAAAGCAGTTGGTAAACTGAAGAGCATCCCTGGGTCATGGTCTCCTTAAGGTGGCCATATACAGGGAGATCCGCTAGTTTGGCGATGTCCCTAAATGAGCGTATCTCTCCCCGATATGCCCATATTGAGATGGGTGATATTGCGCTGATCCAATCGTGGACTAGGCCCAACGATCGGATCAGAATGGAGGCCATATGGGCAGTCAGATCGCAGGTTCGCATTAACAAACAGATGCAGCCACGATCCAACTGGATTTTTTACCCTGCCCGATCGGCATCTGGCCGATTTTCGGCAAGATATTGATCGGGATGCCCGTTGGATGGCCCCACACACGAGCCAATAAGCTGCCGACTCAGTCTGTCTGTAGCTTTTATCGCCTCGTATATGGGGGCCTTAAGACTTGCTCTTGTCCCCTAGTATGACCAGACATTACACAAGAGATTGACTTGTCTGAAGAAAAAGTCTAAAAAATTTTTTTAGAAAAAATAAATAAATATATTTTCAGTAAAATGTTTACGTTCCATGGAACATTTATTAGGCTTGTATGAGCCTTCATTACAGTGGTTTTACATATGCCGTGGGGAAGAACATAGCTGAAAAAAAATACTTGCCGTCTAAAGCCTTTATTAAACTATTCCTATGCAAAAAAACTAATTTGCATATTTTCCTATTTTCTCCACTACATTTTAGCCCTGGTGTTGCATTCCCAGTACTATATGATTTTCATAGCATAAAAAAATAGTGTTCCGCACTAAGAGACTGATGTGAATTCTAGAACGTTTTAATGCATTTACCCCTATGAATACCCGGGACTCTTTATTGAATTTTAATCCATCATTTTAAAGGAATCCATTCACTATAGAGAGGGACTTTTAAATATGGTCATACTTAGTCAATAAATCTTAAATTCCTAATTTATTGCCTGATAAACACATCAGGTTCCTTGTCAACGTGAGAACATTGCTGCTGATGTGGAATATTTTATCATTAATGAAAAACAAATGCACAACTCCAGAGAAAGGGCTAAAAAAAGCAACAACTAATCTATTTTCATTCTAGTAAACGAAAAAAAGGGTTTTAGAAGTTTTATTTAGTTCATTCTTCGAAGTGGGATGAAACAGACGACATTATGAGGGAAAAGTCTACGTCGTCGAGTGAAGTTGCCCAAAAGTTGACTTGCCTTTTATGACCTTTAAGTCTGTGGATATTTTGTAAAGTCAGCACTGTTTTTCCTGTCTTAAAAATGCTGATTCCCCAAAACAATAAATGAAAAGAGTAAAATGAGTAAAAGAACACTGAAAGCAAACCACAAATAAAGAAAAATATGCAGTAGAAGTATGGAAAGTCTGAGATTGCAACTGTTTTCAGAACATTGGGTCTTTGAACTCTCTCTCTCTCTTTCTCTCTCTCTCTCTCTCTCTCTCTCTCTCTCTCTCTCTCTCTCTCTCTCTCTCTGTCTCTCTCTATATCTCCTACCATCTCCAGTTTACTGAGAATAAACATATATTGGTCACTAGATCAGTGTATTTCGAGAAGTATAAGGGACAGATTTACTAAGCTAGAGTGAAGAATTCGAATGAAAAAAAAATTAGAATTTCTAAGTATTTTTTTGGGTACTTCGACCATCGAATTGGTCAAATTTGATCGAATTCAACTATTCGACCATTCGATTATCGAAGTATTGTCTCTTTAAAAAATACTTCATACTTTGCCACTTTAAACCTACCGAGCTGCAATGTTAGCCTATGGGCACCTTCCCCAGCACTTTTCTAAGCTTTTTTTGATCGACTAAAAATCCTTCGATCGATCGCTTAAAATTGTTAGAATTGTTCGATTCGAAGGATTTTATCGTTCGATCGAAGGATTTTTATTCGATCGTTCTATCTAAGTATTTGCGCTAAAATTAACCCTCGAAATTCGACCCTTGATAAATCTGCCCCTAGATGTTGTCAGGTGGAAGCAAACTCCTAACATACATCTAAAATAGGTCCTCAGTCCTACTTGGTGGTTGATATTGTCAAAGGTATCTTGCTTCCACCAGGCAAACGCAGCTATTTATTTCTCTATCTATATAAAGGTTTGGATGAGATTGTTGTGGGTGGGCATTAAAAGCACCTACTGGGTCTACTGTAGAGAAATCACTCAGGGGCACGTCCAATAATCCTATTGTGGAGGACTAAGAAACTAAGAATTCTAGACTGAATTTATAGGGATTGTGTCCATAACATAACAAGAGAGGTTGGAGCTGTAGTTAATGTTTTCTTTTTTATGCATAGTGCAGAGTGACCCTTCTGGCTTTACCATCAAGATTCCCCTTAGTCCCTATTTCCAAGGGTCAGGTCCTGTTTCGGGATCATGGTCTAAGAGGAAAACTATCCATGGGAAATGCTCCCTTCCCAACCTGTAGTCTGTTTTGCAGAAAGTAGGAAGTGATGTATCATTTCAGCATTTAACATGCCCAGGTACAAAATGAGGAGATGTTACCATATAATGAGAGGTTACCATATATAGTCTAGAAAAGAAACTGAGAGCAATTATTTCCAAATTCTTCTTTTTAATATTGGAGCAAAAAATATGTGGTTATAACCTTAAATGGGTGAGGTGAAAAATAAAGCATGGCCTATGCAATTTTTTCTTGGTGTCCTCAGATTTCACTTTGAACATATTATCATACTTTGAATTTGAATATTTATTAGGTGTATACAGTGGCGTAACTAGTTGTTACTGGGCCCCATAGCAAATTCAATTTAGGGCCCCAAAATATTTATAAGTTGGCCTATTTTACCAAGATATATTAAAATTGCTAATTAATTAGGGTCTCACTGGGCCCCCTACACTCCTGGGCCCCCCTGCAACAGGGTCTGCTTCCTCTATAGTTACGCCCCTGGGTGTATAAAATATTTGATGCCAAAAAAAAAGGTGTTAGAAGTTATGGCACACAGGCATTCCCCTTATCTGTCCCCTGTTGCCCCTTAACTTGCGCATCATTCAGACACTGCTTTCTGCTCCTCGAAAAATCTGGAGAGCACAGTTTTTGCCGAGGCACAAATACTTCTTAAGTGAGCACTAAGGGGAACCCACTTACACCTCTTAGTGACCATTAATATGTTGGTGGTGTGAGATCCACCAACACCTCTGTGCTCCTCTGCTTTTTGTCAACAGGTAACAAGAACGTGGTAATATTGGAGGGGTGCACTGGATCAGGAGGCCCTTCTATGGCTACTACAATTTATCATTGACTTTTGTTCTCCTTTTTTTGATGTATGTTGGAACGTTGCTTAGTATTATATGTTTTTTCATTATGGAAGGACAGTTTTTGGGTATAAATCCCCTGTAATTTGTCGTTGCTGGACAGAGCTATAAGATCCCTTATCCAGAAAGCTCCAAATTACAGGAAGGTCATCTCCTGCAAATTAAACAAATAATTCTAATTTTCAAAATCAATTTCCCTTTTCACTGTGATAATAAAGCAGAACCTTATACTTATATACCCGATAATCAGCAAGCTAGCTGCCGCCAAAGCACAAATCTTTCTGAGGAACCACCGCTCAAAACAGAGACGCCATTTTTTAAGATTTTGTCTCTCGCCGCAAACACTCCGAAGTTATAATAAGCCAAGTCACCTCTTAGAAAATCTGAGGAAGAACGTCCATCACAATCCCGCACTTCATTCTGAGAAGAAGAATCGGTAACCTGATTGCAGACTCTTAGGGCTTACACTACCGTCAAACTGGAAGCCCAAACAAATAATTCTAATTTTCAAAATCAATTTCCCTTTTCACTGTGATAATAAAGCAGAACCTTGTGCATGATGGTAATTAAGATGCATTAATCCATAGTGTGGTCACAACAATGGTGACCTACATTAAGGGAATATCCGTTATCCAGAAATACTCTGGTCCCATGCATTTTGGATAATAGTTCCTATACCTTTATAATATATTTTTTTATGTTACTGCCGATATCATAATATTAAATTCATTTGAAAGGTGCTTGCGTCAAAATGTCGTCAGTCTGGAAGGGTCATCTGTCGCAAGCTATATTAGGGGCAGATTTACCTAGGGTCAAATATCGAGGGTTAATTAACCCTCGATATTCGACTGCCGAATTGAAATCCTTTGACTTCGGATATCGAAGTCGAAGGATTTAGCGCTATTCCTACAATCAAACGATCGTTCGATCGAAGGATATTGCTTAGATCAGAAAATTGTTAGGAAGCCTTTGGGGACCTAACATTGGCCTCTGTAGGTTTTAGGTGGCGAACTATGGGGTTGAAGAATTTTTTAAAGAGACAGTACTTCGACTATCGAATGGTCGAATAGTCAAAAGATTTTTAGTTCGAATCGTTCGATTCGAAGACGTAGTAGTAGTCGAAGTAGCCAATTCGACCATTCGAAATTCAAAGTATTTTTTGTTCTATTCCTTCACTCGAGCCAAGTAAATGGGCCCCATAATGTTCCTGATATTGCAGTAGATGTATGTTCTGTTTCTGCTTTATTTCATGCACTTATATCCATTATATGATATTTTTCCCTGAAGATTTAAACTATGTATTGCTGTTTATTCTCCCTTGGTGTCTTCTCTCTCCTTTCTTTGTCACTGCTCTGACCAGGGAATTTGAATCATATCCATAAGTAAGAGTGTAATTTCTCCTGCTCCGTAAGGCGCAAGGGAGAGCTCAGCCTTTATTTCCGCAGAGGTTAACCTGCTCTGATTCACTTCCCCTGCTTATCCATTAAATCATAGAAAGGTTTAGACACCCGGACAGTGAGCCATCTTGGAGTTAATACAATAACCCAATCCATTCTTCCCAAATTGAGTTGCAATAATTAATTTTGGTGACCGTACATATTTGTTATGTGTAATATGAAACATTGCCAAATGAAATCAATAGAAATGTTTCTTGTTAATGAAGATATACTGCTGGGTTATGTTTTGCTGTATACTTAATACTGCACAAATCCTATCTATATTGTGAGTTTCACCATGTCTAAGGGTAACGCTCTCAGAAGGAGCCCAGGACATTTATATAATGGCACCCTTCGTGTATTGCCTTCATACTGCTGAAAATGTATTTTTGCTAAGGCACAGGGCAGATTTATAAACCTGGGTTGGTAAAAAAATAAAATTTTCATGTGTTTAATTGGGTGGATTTATGTCAGCAATAATAATAGGCATGTGGGACATCTAATACAGAGCATGACTACTATAGGGTCAATAAGGGACAAACTACCTGAAAGAAGAATGTATTTCTAAAGGAGTCTTACTCAGGGTGCTGTGCCTCAGGTGGTAGAGCCCTGCTGTTATTCTGGTTAGTGATGGCCGAATAAAATTTGCCAGGCGAATACATTTGTTAAACTGCCGCAAAAATTTGGCGAATTAATAATCCGCTGTGTCGAAAAAATTTGGCCGCATGTCAGAATACTCGTGCGCATAAACATTGTTGCGAGTCAAAATTATTCGGACGCTCAGTGACTTTGATGCATTTGGCCAAAATAGGCGCTCGTATAACAATTGTCGCGGGCGTCAAAATTGACGCACGTCAAAATTTTTTTACACCCAATGCCTTTTGCAAATTTTTTGGGACAAATTCGCCCATCACTAATCCTGGTAACTTTAATAGCTGAATTTCCAGTTTTCAACCAAGAAATTAGTCTCTTCTAGTGCAGGGAGTGCAATTGCGCTTCTCTGCGCTAGTGTCCTGACCCCTCTCAGGTGCCAAAAAAGTCAGCGCAGGGGGTGGGGCAGCAACAAGCCCCCTCAGGCAGCAAAGGAGCCAGGAGCCTCCTGGTCTTATTCAGTTCACTAACTTAAAGCCCTATGGGGTCATTTGAAAATGCTAAATTGTTCCCTTTAGTGCTCAGTTACCAGGCATTTCCATCTGGTGCATTGCTGAATTTGGATCGGCACCTCATGCCAGAAACAAGGCAACCCTGCCATTGAGGACATGGCACTTTTCCACTGATTGCTGTCTGTATGATTTAGGGATGCACTGAATCCACTATTTGGGATTCGGCCGAATCCACAAATCCATTATGAAAGATTCAGATGAATACCAAACTGAATCTGAAATCTAATTTGCATATGTAAATTAGGGGTGGGAACAGAAAACATTTTTCTGATTTCCCTCCCCGCCCCTAATATGCATATGCAAATTCCGTTCGGCAAACCCGAATCCTGCTGAAAAGGCCCGAATTGGTGCACAGGGCCGGATTACATAGTGGGCGCCCCTAGGCCCACTGCCGTTCGTCGCCCCTGTCCCCTCCCTTTTATTCGTGCAAATTTTTCTAATCAATGGTGATTGGCACATAGGGAATTTAAAAAATTAATGTATCTCCAGCGCATCCCCAGTGTTTTTGAACCAATGTGGGTGTGGTTGGACAGCATGCCGCCCCCCTGAAATCCTGCCGCCCTAGGCCCAGGCCTAGCACCTAGGGTGCCTGTCGGTGCATCCCTAGTATGATGTGCTAGTTATGGGATAGGTAGGGCATGGGAAGGAGCTGCCTATGCGACTTCCACAATCTGGTCTTTTATGAATATAGAGCTACTGGATGCTTCATTCTGGAGCACAAAGGTTTGCACTTAAAGATGCTCAACACAGGGCAGGCTGTAATGTTTGAAAATATAGCAACTTGTGTCTGCTACCCTTTTAATGGGACCTTCTACAATCCTGGAGCCCCAAAAGTAGTTATGTCTGGTTCAGGGTTGGACTAACCTACTAGTGTATCACAGGATTTCATGGTGAGCCCCAGCCACGGACAATTTCCATCAGTCCTTTTAATTTCCACCACTGAATTCTATGACTTCTATTACATTTAGAACTGTCTACATCTAATTGTTGTAAGGATGGACCTTCAATGCCATATTTTCTTAGTGGGCCCCAGGAGTCCAACACTGGTCTAGTTTCTCTTTAAAAGGAGAATTCAACCCTATCTTCTTCTCTTTGGAAATCTTCGGAATGAGACCAGCATGGCAGCGCATGGATTGATTTTCTGATTTGCAACAATTGCTCATACGCCATAACTCACGAAAATTGCCGAAGCGCCAGTTTCATAACGAAGATTAGAAAAGTGGCCGAAGATGGCGCCCTTGAACTCTGATGCCTGAATCTGCACCCAGGGGTAAGTAAAAAGTTAGGGACATTTGCCAAAGGTAACACTTAGGCTGGGGGGTAGGAGGGGTGGGTCTATGTAGGGTAGGGGGCAGGGTTTTTTTTAACTTTATGGTTTAGTTCTCCTTTAAAACACAAATGCTTTTGTTGGCTGTCTCCCTTCTTCATGGAAATTCCACATCCTTTACCCCAACCTTCCGTTTTTGTGGATTCACTTGTTTCCACTACATGCTGACCATTTCAAATTCTGGAGACATGTTTCATATCCCGTAATGTGGTTTCGCCTGACTGGTGCCTGTCATGTTTTATTTTCTACTTTCATGTGGAAACCAACATTAAGATAAATAATTACAAATTTAAAAATAGGATCCTGTGTTGCTTTTATGGAGGGTACAGTCATTCGAGCGGCATAATAATAAACTTGATGACATAAGTACTTAGTGAACTTCAGACTGGCTGATTTTTATCAAGTTTGTTTTGCTGAACAAGATACTCTGTCCTTTCATTCTCTTCCAATCTATGGTGTAAGGGATCAACTCTTAATGACCTCGCTCTATATATGCTGACACTCATTCAGCCCAACTCAATTCACTTTTGTAACTCTGTGAAATAAGAATCCTTGTAATCTCTGCCACTGGTAAGGACATTTATGGAGTTACTGGATGTGCCAAGTATGTTTGGTGCCAGTTGTAACTATCATAGACATACTTCAGCTTTAAGGAGCGATGTCTCTTTAAAGCTCTTCTCTGTGAGAAGTTCATGCGGTGAATTGATTTTGGTAGGATTGTGGTTATGAGTTTGATACTCAGAACAGACCAAATCATGCTAGCTATCTATTGGAAAAGCAACATGACATAAATAAAACAGTCCATCAATAAAACCACAAGAGTAAACCAAGTGGGACACTTGTTAGCAACCGATGTCAAAATTATTTAATCAGTAGCATAAAGCAAGTGTTTTTCAAGTGATACCTCAGATAACAGCGTGTTATAATTAGTTGTAGGGTCACTTATATCCTGTTCTGTCAATCATAATAAAATTCAGTGTCTCAATTCGGC
This sequence comes from Xenopus laevis, assembly GCF_017654675.1. Classification (NCBI taxonomy): domain Eukaryota; kingdom Metazoa; phylum Chordata; class Amphibia; order Anura; family Pipidae; genus Xenopus; species Xenopus laevis. The sequence continues at coordinate 20,974,761 of NC_054374.1, read as the reverse complement.
GCTCAAGCCAAAACCACCGGGGTTCAAGATAATGGATCAAGAATATGTAACATGACCTACCTGTGCCTCTGCATTCCAAATGGTGGGAGTGATGCTCACAATGACCCAACTAACATATACAGGTATGGGATCCGTTATGCAGAAACCCGTTATCCAGAAAGCTCCGAATTACGCAAAAGCCATAGACTCCATTTTATCCAAATAATGCAAATTTTTAAAAATTATTTTCTTTTTCTCTGTAATAATAAAACAGTACCTTCTACTTGAGCCCAACTAAGATATAATTAATCCTTATTGGAAGCAAGTACATGCGATTGGATTTATTTAATATTCAAATGTTTGTCTAGTAGACTTAAGGAAGATCCAAATTAAGGAAAGATCTGTTATCCGGAAAACGCCAGTTCCCGAGCATTCTGGATAACAGGTCCCACACCTGTGCTTATTTAAGTTAGTTTTCAGTTTCCTTATTAAGACAGCCATTCACGTTATCTGTTTATTTATGGGGGCACTGGAGGATCTTGTTCTGCCAAAGGCAAGTGCTGCCATATTTTTGTTCTCCAAGAATAGTCAAGCCAGTGTATTTGGTTCACTCCGAACACAGCAAAGCAGGCACCACCACGTAATACTAATATTTATTAAATAATTTACCTAGTCTATAGATATAGTGAATAGTGTACCCCTGTTTTATAATATAAGAATATTATAAGTCACTGAGGAGTACCATGACCCTATAGAAGCATGATAACGAGTGCTTTAATACAAGTCATGGAACTCCAAGGTGACTTGTAGCCTCATATTTACAACAGGGGGTAAGTTATTTATTATAATACACAAATTTAAATGATTCATGTGACAGAAATGGAATCACTAAGCACCAATAATAACTGATGACATCACTGAGCACCGTTTATAAGGATACAGTTTACAGGATATTCATGGCTCTAGTGTATTATAAGTATACACAAGTTCCATGAATAAACAGTGCTTAGCGATGTCCTAAGAGTTCCATGACCTGTATTAAAGCACTCATGTTCTATAGAGTCATGGAACTCCTTAGTGACTATCCCTACACTATACAATAGGGGATACACTTTTCACTATATCTATAGAATAGGTATATAGTCATGGAAATCCTTGGTGACTTATATTATCCTTACATTTTACAATAGGGTGACATTATGCCTTAAAGTAAGAGTCACTGAGATGTTGTCATGGCCATATAAAGTATGAGGATCCACGTCAATTGCTTTTATACAGGATGTGTAACTCCAAAGTGACATTAGGAGGGGTCATTTATGGATTTTCCAAAATTTGAGTTTGGAAAACACAAATCTGAATATATTGTAAGATCGCTGAATGAATCTCAATCTCAAATTTTAAATAAAGAATAGACTCATTCATGTCCTTATATTTTAAAAAATGTATACATTATCCTATATAATAAAGTTGAAGTGTCTCTGCGTCCAGTCCCTGTGTCCGTGGGATTGCGCTACTGCGCATGTGCCCCATGGACCGTCTCTGGTGGCCCGTTCTAGCGCCCGTTAACTTAACGGGCTTAATGTCTAGTTTTATATAAGTTTCAAAGAGTTATAACGATGACATCACTAACAGGGTCGCTCCTGCCTTGAGGCAAGGTGAAAAAAGCTGCCTCTTGTAACTTTAAGAGCCAAATTTCCAGGTTTTAACTCTGAAGTTTGGCTCCGCTACTGCAGAGAGCACTATTGTGCTCATTGCACTAGCGATGTGGCCCCCTTTGACCCTCTCTGATGCTCTGATGCGGGAGAGGGGGCGGCATCAGGGCTGAGGCCTCAGGAGCAACCCCAGGATCTCTCCTGAACGCTAAGCACCATTTATATGGATATATATATATATATATATACATATTTATTTTAAATGTCACTTTAAGACTACTGTAAGACTATTGTATATTAGAACATGCTTTGCCCTTTGTTCGGCTTTGGGTTGGAAGGAAGGGAACCACCAACTATACCAAATTCCAGAAAATTCCTACTTTATTTTAGGAGCATGTTGGTGGACACTTGAAGTCTTTTGGATACCAGGCCACCAGGAAACCTGTACTCAATAGCTCTGCAATGCACACATTAATTTCCACATATTCTTACCTCCTCTGTGGAGGATATATTCTCCAGCCCAGTGAAGTCCTCATGGTTTATGAATTATTTGTCCTTAGAAGAAGAACTAGACAATGATTTATCCTTAAGAGAAGAACCAGAAAATTATTTGTTCTTAAGAGAAGAACTAGAAAATGATTTGTCCTTAAGAGAAGAACTAGAAAATGATTTGTCCTTAAGAGAAGAACTAGAAAATGATTTGTCCCTAAGAGAAGAACTAGAAAATGATTTGTTCTTAAGAGAAGAACCAGAAAATGATTTGTTCTTAAGAGAAGAATAAGATGAAACTCCAGCACACGGATGCTTAAGGGTTCATAACCCGTGTTTATTGTCAATGCCAAACAGGAAACAACGTTTCGGGGGCGTACCCCTTCGTCAGGTGAGCTGTGCAGACCCCACCTCCACCTTAAGTAGAGGGCAAACCAGTGCAGGTGTGCCTTTCAATCCCAAATCCAAGGTTAACCCCCAATTAACCACATAGTATCAAAAGATTAACATGCAAATGTACAAATGCCATTAGCAGAAATATCAATCCACATTTTTAACAAAGATATTGATCAACATATTTGGTCAAAAAGATGTCAAAAAAAGTCCATAATAATCATTGGAAAAATGTCCATATCTCAATATATATTGATTCAGGAAAATGAAAAAAGTCCAATGAAAAATATTCGATGTTCAGTGAAGGCAAAATTCATAGCAACATAAAATGTACACAAAACTTTATAAGTATGGCTATATAAGGAAGGATTAGATATTACCTTTCCTTAGATACTTTGTATCGAAACAATAATCAACTTAGGAGAATCTGTAAGAGAACAGGAAAAAAATTAGCAACAAACGTATTTAGCAACTTTATAAATAGTTATAAGAAGCAAGCCAAACTGAACTCCTCGTTTAACCCTCTAGGAACCTGTGTCTGCAATAACCAGATCCAGAATGCTTCACGTTGTGCCAATTTTTGTTTAAGAATGTGCTCAGGTGCCTTAACCCTTTCTAAGATCTGCCATCTTAATTGGGACACTCGGTGCCCTTTTTCAAAAAAATGTTTGTACAGAAATGTTTCAAATTTTCTCTTTTTCTCACCTATCCCCTTGATAGGTTCCTTCTGTGGTTCATAATTTCTGATAGCCGCCTTGTGTTCATTCAACCGTATTTTAATTTGTCTGCTTGTTTGGCCAATGTATGCCAAACCGCATGGGCACTTTAGACAGTATATTACCCCCTGAGAGTTGCAGGTGTGGAAACCCTTAATGCTGTGTTTTGTACCACTCAAGGGGTGTACCACGTAATCGCCCTTAATAATGCCGGTACAATGCCCGCAATTAAGGCAGGGATAGGTACCCACTTTAGATGTATTTTCCACAGGGGTGGGCAAACCTTTCTTCTTAATCATGTCACCCACATTCCTACCACGTTTATAGGAAAAAACTGGGGGTAGGCTGAATAACTTGCCAAATTTAACATCGTTTTTGAGGCACTTCCAATGTTTTAAGATGGTTTTTCTTATATACTTCGAATTAGTATCGTAGGTAGAAATGAATGGAACACGTTTGCCCCTATCCTGTGTTCTTTTCTGTTTAACCAGTAGACTAGCTCGTGGTATCTTACCCACCTCCTCCCGTATTTTCAATAAGTTATTCTTATCGTAACCTTTTGTTGTGAATTTCCCAATCATTTTATCAGACTCGTGTGTATACAGTTCGTCATCAGATGTAATCCTCAGATGCAAGCCTACGCTTGAAACCGGGCCTATTCCGGGAGGACAGAGATTTCGCTACGAGGTGGGAAGGCATCCTAAACAGGTGCAGCCTCGACCTGATGACTCTTACCGTACAGCAGTTGCAGAATGGCCTACGAGAGACACGCCAGCAGATACACACGGTGGAGGAAGAATTCAAAGCCATCGCTTCCACAGCCGATTGCAGCACTACCCTGACGGAACTGCAGGTAAAAATAGATGCGCTTCAACAAGAGATTTTACAAACGAAGTTAAGAAAGTTCAGGAGAGATACAAGGGACTACGAGAGGGGAGAAGTCTATACCTGGAAAACGATGAGGAGGAGCCAAAACACAAAACAGCCAAGGCAAGCACGGGAGTCGGATGGATCTTCACAGCAGTCTTCAGACTCGGAATCTATCTCTGGCACTTCTACACAGGCTTCACCGGCTTTTTTAGGCCAACGCCAAGGCACCACAAAAGAACCAGGAGGGGCAAAAAAACATCAACCTGTCACCACGAGACAACAGAAGTTAAGGTGAATAATGTCTTTAATTTATCTTCTTACGAACTGTCTGAGGCTGAATTAACAGTCCTCAATAAGGGACTTAATTTTGTTCCAGTTCATGTTAACGCACCATTTGACTTTACTATTGATTTTTATAAATTCATGCGTTCACTGAAGTTAAAGGCATATTTTTCAAACAAAGATGAAAATGTTAGAGTTGATAATGTTAATTCAAAATTGGCATGTAAATTGCAACAAAAAAGTGCTTTTGTTCCCCCTGGCAACTACCCCTCACTCGATGCCTTTGAATTCCTTGTGAGAATGGATGTTGAAAAGTACCTGTCTAACAGTAAGAGTAGTAAGGTTAAATCTAACATCACCATGGCTGAGAGAAAAGCATTAAGCAGTCTTCAGGAAAATGAGTCTATCGTAATCTGTAAAGCTGACAAGGGAGGAGGAGTCGTTATCTTAAATGAATGTGATTATACTAGCGAAGCACTCCGCCAGTTAAATAATGAATTCCACTATAAAAAGATTGATTTTGATCCTTCAATCCGTCTAAGGGATGAAATAAAGATCTTCCTATACTCTGCAGTTATGGAGGGAATTATTACTGATGAAACATATGAGTTACTTTTTCGCAATGAGGCTAAGATACCACAAATCTATTTTTTACCAAAAATTCATAAGTCCCTTAACAAACCACCTGGGCGCCCAATAGTCAGCAATGTGGGTTCTGTGCTACAACCCCTAGCAATTTATATCGATATTGCATTGCAGGAAATTATTCCAACCTTGAAATTCTGTGTACAGGATACAGGGGAATTCTTGCTACGTTTGGGCGAAATAACTATACCTACAGAGGATTTTCTTTTGTGTTCCCTGGATGTGTGTGATCTCTTCACGTCTATCCCACACAATGAGGGTGTTGAATGTGTACGTTCATATCTGAGCTTTACAAAAACACCTACACACCAAATCACCTTTATATGTTCTTTATTGGAGATGGTACTAACCAAAAATCACTTTTCTTTCCAGAAGAAGTTTTTTCTGCAAACACAAGGTTGCGCCATGGGTGCTAATATGTCACCAGCTTACGCTAACATTTTTATGGATTTTTTTGAAAACACATATATTTTTTCCAATCCAGAATTTTCCCCACATATTGTATCTTATTGGCGTTATGTGGACGATACCTTTTTCCTTTGGAAAGGGGGAGAGGAGAAACTGTTGGAGTTTCTTGTTTATTTGAACAGTGTACATGGCTCTTTGAAATTTACTCTGGAATATCATCCCAATAATATACATTTTTTGGATGTCGATATCCATCGATTGGATAATGGTTTTTCAACATCAGTTTTTACCAAACCCACAGACCGTAATAATCTTTTAAGTCCGACTAGTTTTCACGCCCCGGGTCTTTTTAACGGTCTCCCAAAGAGCCAGTTAATGAGGGTAAGGAGGATTACATCTGATGACGAACTGTATACACACGAGTCTGATAAAATGATTGGGAAATTCACAACAAAAGGTTACGATAAGAATAACTTATTGAAAATACGGGAGGAGGTGGGTAAGATACCACGAGCTAGTCTACTGGTTAAACAGAAAAGAACACAGGATAGGGGCAAACGTGTTCCATTCATTTCTACCTACGATACTAATTCGAAGTATATAAGAAAAACCATCTTAAAACATTGGAAGTGCCTCAAAAACGATGTTAAATTTGGCAAGTTATTCAGCCTACCCCCAGTTTTTTCCTATAAACGTGGTAGGAATGTGGGTGACATGATTAAGAAGAAAGGTTTGCCCACCCCTGTGGAAAATACATCTAAAGTGGGTACCTATCCCTGCCTTAATTGCGGGCATTGTACCGGCATTATTAAGGGCGATTACGTGGTACACCCCTTGAGTGGTACAAAACACAGCATTAAGGGTTTCCACACCTGCAACTCTCAGGGGGTAATATACTGTCTAAAGTGCCCATGCGGTTTGGCATACATTGGCCAAACAAGCAGACAAATTAAAATACGGTTGAATGAACACAAGGCGGCTATCAGAAATTATGAACCACAGAAGGAACCTATCAAGGGGATAGGTGAGAAAAAGAGAAAATTTGAAACATTTCTGTACAAACATTTTTTTGAAAAAGGGCACCGAGTGTCCCAATTAAGATGGCAGATCTTAGAAAGGGTTAAGGCACCTGAGCACATTCTTAAACAAAAATTGGCACAACGTGAAGCATTCTGGATCTGGTATCTTGATCTTGATCTGTTTAAAAAAAAGTTGTGGTATTCGGCTTCAAATTGAAAAAGTTGTTATTTGGATTTTTTCACAATTTTATCAAGGTTTTTGCCCACACAAGAAATTTTTGGGATAATGTATTGATAAATAAGAGGAATAAATCAGTGTGGATTTGGTCGGAGTAGTTTTCAGAGAAATTTTCAGATTTTGATAAATAACCCCCCAACATAAGGCAATAGACAGAGATGCTCATTATGAATCTGCTAACTCATCAAGGTGGAACACAGTTGACTACACCAAAAACAATTGGTTGCGCAGAAGTTCGTTGCAACCCAAGGTCTGCAATGGACTAACCCCCCTTATCCCAAATGCAAGAGCACAAAGTAAATTGCCATGTCCAAGGATGCTGCTGTACAAATGAAGATAAAGAAACATACACAGGTACAAGGCGCATTAAATACACATAGGAATAATAAGTGGTGCGTAATCGTCTTTGTTCAGCAGTGTATTGTATAGGCTGTGCTCTATTGACTTTAATCAGGATAGATTGTCCAGGTCATCTAAATGGTCTAACATACATTTCAATTTCCCCTCTGTTGCTGCTCTTTGCCTTTTACAGGCTCACATTATAATTGATGTATCCAGCATTTTTAATATATTTACATCTGATATCCCCAGTGGCATTTAATGATATGTGTAGTGTTCCTTTACTTAATGCAGGATATTCATCTGATCTGCGAGACTGCTGAGTTTTTATTCTGTATTGTGTATCATTTAAATGCTGTATACCCAGCTCCCCAGGAATGTTTTATGCCACGAAGCTTTCCCAGGAAACCCATGGACAGTGTAACCTTCCAATCCAGCAAATAAGGGTTTGTGTAATATCATACATGTACTTATTAGCATCCCAGGGAAGTCATTCTGCAACCCATACACATAACACATTGATTTCTGCATTTTTGTCCTCATTGAAATCAATAAGCAAAACTATTGATTTCTTATTTAAAAATGTGAAAAAAATTAGACACGCAGTTGTATTTGGACTTTTATGATTTTTCTGTACAGAGCTTTACAGTGGGGTCAGCACTAGTGATGAGCGAATCTGCTCTGTTTTGCTTTTGCAGAAAAATTTGTGAAACTGCGAAAAAATTGGTGAAACGGTGAAAATTTTTATGCGCACAACAATTTTCGCTAACTGCGAATGGATTAAAGTCAATGAGCACAATTTTGTCTTGGCGACTTTTTTGTCACGGTGATATTTTTCACTGCAGTTTCGCAAAAAACAAAAAGTTACCATTACAGTTACCATATTAAAGGGGTGGTTCACCTTTAAGCTAACTTTTAATATGTTATAGAATTGCCAATTCTCAGCAAATTTTCAATTGGTCTTCATTATTTATTTTTTACAGTTTATTTTAATTATTTGCCTTCTTCTTCTGACTCTTTCCAGGTTTCAAAGGGGGTCACTGACCCTATCTAAAACAAATGATCTGTATGGGTACAAATTATTTTTTATTGCTACTTTGTATTACTCATCTTTCTATTTAGGCCTTCTCGTACTCATATTCCAGTCTTTTATGCAAATCAGTGCATGGTTGCTAGGGTAATTTGCACCCTACCAATCAGATTGCTGAAATTGCAAACTGGAGAGCTGCTGAAGAAAAAGCTAAATAACACCTTAGCAACCATGCATTGATATGAATAAGAGACTGGAATATGAATAAGAGAGAGACCAAGTTGAAACACAAGCAATAACAACAAGCTTCTAGCTTGTAGGTTTTTAGATGGGGTCAATGCCCCCCCCTTTTAAGAAAGGGTCAGAAGAAGAAGGCCAATAATTAAAAAACAAAATAATGAAGACCAATTGAAAAGCTGCTTTGAATTAGCCATTCTATAACATATTACAAATTCACTTAAAGGTGAACCACCCCTTAAAGGTTTAATTTACAAATGGCCAAACAGTGCACAAAACTCTCAGGAGCTTGGGTGCCCTATACTTACCTTCCTTGATAGAACGTTGGGACCTCTGGCGCCACAAAGCTTGTTTGTTACATATAATACACGAGCTTGGGGCAGTCAAGGAGATGCCCATACACTACCTCCTGCAAAGTGCAAATCATGGATTTGTTCCGTTAAAAATGTGGACAATGACCAATATATATTGTTTATAAAGGCAATAATGTGGTACTTAGTCTGCTGATATCCTCAGTGGTGGATTGTGTATCCTTTTGCTCTGTTTAGATGGCAATATCCATTTTTGTCTTACAAACTCCTTCTATCTTCTAATATATATTATACATCTTTATATCGTTATATAAAACATGGAACTAATGGAGGACCCCTAACACCTATTGGAAAGGCAGATCTCTTGCTCCCCCCCAGTTAGTAATAGATTGCTAACCCAGAACCATTTAATCCAGTGATAGGCTACATTACACTTTGCTTCCTCTTGAGAGTATCCTAGTTCACAGTGATTGATATATTTTCTCAATTACATTGTGGTTTAGATTTTGTTCAAGGTCACCCAATAATGTACACTCAGAATTTCTCCATACTAGAGAATTTTGTTTCTTCCCTCGTACTCCAATCATTTCTTTCCCCTTCTTTAGTTTCCTACTTAAGCCTTCAAGTCATTGGTCATTTTGTCAAAAGCATTTGTTTTTACTATAAATAATGTGTAACTGCCCTTCTTGTGCCTGAATATAAATGGCACGGAATTGGAACAAAATGATGGAACATTCGGCGCCATCTCTGAAAGTCTGAATATACGAATAACAATTAAATATCAGTCTTTGTATTATAAGGTGTCAACTGGTTGTGCAAACTTTTATAGGAGATGTTACATACTAATAGTGCAAGGCACCAGTGCTAACCAATGTCATATTGACAGCACCAAGCCTTGCATAGACATCATCAAACAAACCCAAATATGGCAATAATGAAAAATTATACAGTATAGTTGTGTATAGAATAATATAATATACAATTATAAATACAGGTTTCCGGAAGGCTCGGTTTCTGGGGTTTTCCGGATAACAGATCTTTCTGTAATTTGGATCTTCATACCTTAAGCGGGTTATTTATCAAAATCCAATTTTTCTGATATTTTAAATAAAAAAAGTCTGGCCAAACTAGAATCCACAATTTACCCTTATTTATCTTGAAAAAAAACACACAAAAATTGGATCGGGAAAATCTGCAACTTTTTTCAGATTGTTGCACAAAAACCGAAACTGAAAAGTAGTATTTTTTTGGTAGGAGTTGGCGGAAAATGCCGAAATATTCGGATTACCTCACGAAACTCAGCGCAGACCATGAATGCAAATAGGACCTCTGCCATTGGCTTCTACAGGACCTCGACAGGTTGAAGATGGAGTATTTTCAGATTCAGACTTTTTGCATCCTCAGGAATAATAAATCTCGAAAAATTCTAGTTGTTTTACACTAAAAATTCAGATTTTATAGTAAAAAAATAAAAAATTACAAGTTTTTTGCATTATGACTTTAATAAATAACCCCCTTATGCTACTAGAAAATCATGTAAATAAATAAGTAAATAAATCCAATAGGCTGGTTTTGCTCCATTTTCTCCAAATAATCCAAATTTGTAAACATGATTCGTTTTTCTGTGTAATAATAAAACAGTAGCTTTTACTTGATCCCAACTAAGATATTATTAACCCTTATTGAAGGCAAAACAATCCTATTGGGTTTAATTCATGTTTTTTAGTAGACATAAGGAAATGAAGACTTTTTTTTCACCAGGCATGGTTTTTGCAACGAAATTCAGCAATCCGCCATCTGCAATTTATTTTGCAAAACTGCTGCAAAAATCCACCTCAAAAAATTTTGGCGCACCAAAAAAGTTGCTGAGACCAAAAAGTCGCCACAAGAAAAACTCTCATTGACTTTAATGCATTTAGGAGTATATTTATCAAAGAGTGAAGTTAATAGTGAAGTTCCGCCACTAGAGTGAAATTCCGCCACTTCCCATTCATTTCTATGGGGTTTTTAAAGGCGTATTTATCAAAGGGTGAAATTTCACTTTCACCCATTGATAAATACGCCTTTCAAAATCCCATAGAAATGAATGTAGAGCTGCGGAATTTCACTCTAGTGGCGGAACTTCACTTTTTGATAAATTTACCCCTCAGAGTGAGAAAAATTGCTGAACGTTAAAAGATGTTGGCGCCTATTGACTTTTCCACAGTTTCACAATTGTTTTGCTGACGCAAAACAGATTCGCTCATCACTAGTATGGAGACATAAATTTTGGAAAGAGCTCCAGAAAACCCCAGGTCCAGAGTATTTTGGATAACTGGTCCCATATCTGTACTGCATATAAAATAAAGATGTTTACCATGTTTCAGTGTAAACAAATTGTGTTAAAACTAAAAATCCAAAAAAAAACAGTTCAATGAAATAATGAAGATAAAATAGTTCAATTTAATTAAATAAGTAAATATAGTTCAGTTTCACCAAAATACATTTTGGGGCACATTTACTAAGCTCGGGTAAATGAATAGAGGGAAAAAAACTCGAATTTCGAGGAGTTTTTTGTGCTCCTCGACTATCGAATTGGTGTAAATTCGCCTGAGTAGAATGATTGGAATAGATTGAGTGAAAAAAACGCTGCAACAATTCGCCCATTCGATAGTCGAACTACTGTCTCTTTAAAAAATCATCCGACTGCCTACTTCGCCAGATTAAACCTACCGAATTGCTTTAAAAGCCTATGGGAAAGTCCCATAGGCTTTTTTTCTAAGTTTTCTATCGAATAAAAAGGCATTAGTTCGATCATTCTATCTAATCAAAATCCTTCGATCGAATATTCGATCGCTCGACTATTCGCCCATTCGACTATTCGCCAGCGCGTATATTCGGCCGAATTTCCTATTCGATTCTATTCCCCAGTCGAATTTCGAGAGATTTAACCCCTCGAAATTCGACCCTTGAAAAATCTGCCCCCTTGTTTATTCTGCAGAATGCTGTGCCAGACCTGAGTAAACAGCTGTATAAACTTTCTCTGTTTGTTTAGGATAGCAGCTGCCATGTTAGCTTGGTGTGACATCACTTCCTGCCTGAGTTTCTCCCTGCTCACTCATAGCTCTGGGCTCAGGAAATACTGTAAATACTGTGTTTGTTTTGACAGAGGACTCAGAGCAGCATTATTTTGAGGGTTTACTTGTGTTTTCTGATGAAGCTTACTTAATGTTAGCCTTTCCTTCTCCTTCAACACCACCACTAGGGAAAAAACAGGTTGGTAGAATGGACCCTTCACTTGTCTGCCATATTGTTTTATGCAAATTAATATTGGTGTTGCCTTTTTCTTCTACCGGGGATGCTTTTTTATCTCTGTGACCTCATGTGACAGCATTTTTAACCTGCTATCTGTAACAACAAGGCTTGATGATGATGATGATGATGATATTAAATCGATTCTTCAGCCAGTGCAGAATCAAGACCTGCTGGTGCTGGTGTTGATTGACTTCTAATGTCTCTGGATGTATAAAGCCCTTAAACGTTACTTTTCCTCTCTATTTGTGGCTGGGAAATGAAGATTCTATTATGCTATTGTAAGGACAAACCTTGAGCTGGAATATAACTCAAAAGTCCTTGAGAAGATTTTGAGCCAGTATTGTGTCACTGACGCCTGCCTCAAAGAACAAACCTCAAGCTTCTAGCCGGCAAGACGACAGAATGAATCTTCCTGAACCAAAAATTAGACTTGATTGATGGGAGGCCGGTTCTAAAATGACATTTCTTATAGATGTGGAAAGGCCGTAGTGCCAGTGATAAAGTGAGATTGGTCAGTTCTGCTCCATAGAACTATTATTGACCAAGGGAGATGGTATTGATTGAGCTGCCAAGCTTATCATATTACACAATTATGATATTAGATTTGCATTTTTAATTCATTTAGAAGAAACTGGCTTCAGGCAATTATGGGAGACATATACTAAGATAGATAAAGCTATTACAAATATATATATATATATAGAAATGGGAGGCTTTTAGGGAGATGTCTATAGCAGGAAAACAAACAAAAAACTAAAAAAGTTTTACTTATGGAAACCATGGCAAGGGAACAATGAAATGAAATAACTGCTGTGGTCTTATCTTTTTTATATTAACAGCTGTCTCTTGTTGGTAACAATGGCCTTGAAATAGCAAACCAGTTTACAAGCCACATGCTGGTTTAACAAACACCTTACCAGTGACTATATATATATGTATATATACAATCCAGAAAGCTCCTAGCGCACACCGTTAAAGTGAAATACCTGGGTGCTACCTTCAATGGCAGATTACGTAGTTTGCAAAAACGAAGATGCACACCAGGATTTGGCAAAAAAGTTAAAAATTCATTTTTATTAATTTACATTTAAAAAGAGCTGGTCTTTTTAAATGTAAATTAATAAAAATGAATTTTTAACTTTTTTGCCAAATCCTGGTGTGCATCTTCGTTTTTGCAAACTATATATATATATATATATATATATATATATATATATATATATATATATATATATATATATATATATATATATATATATATATATACAGAAGTAGTATATAGACCCGCACACCAATGTTTCTTTCCAAATGTTTATTTAGTGCATTAATCCGACGTTTCGGCCCACATTAGGGCCTTTTTCAAGGATCCTTGAAAAAGGCCCTAATGTGGGCCGAAACGTCGGATTAATGCACTAAATAAACATTTGGAAAGAAACATTGGTGTGCGGGTCTATATACTACTTCTGCATATGAAAACAATTGACCCTGCACCCGCAAACAATAACAAGAAGTCCGGTGTACAGAGTGCGGTTGCTTAGCACAGTATATATATATATATATATATATATATATATATATATATATATATATATATATATATATATAATTACGCACTCTCCTGATTGGCAGGTTTAAATTATTGAAGGTGGTTTAATTGATGAAAATGAAGAGCAGCCTGTTTACTGACTGATTTATCTATCTTACCAACTGATTTAACCGATTTACAGTAGCTGTGTTAACAACTGATTTAGCTGTGTTACCAACTGATTTACAGTAGCTGTGTTACCAACTGATTTAGCTTTGTTACCAACTGATTTAACTGTGTTACCAATCGATTTAGCTGTGTTACCAACTGATTTAGCTGTATTACTAACTGATTTAGCTGTGTTACCAACTGATTTACAGTAGCTGTGTTACCAACTGATTTAGCTGTATTACTAACTGACTTAGCTGTGTTACCAACTGATTTACAGCAGCTGTGTTACCAACTGATTTACAGTAGCTGTGTTACCAACTGATTTAGCTGTGTTACTAACTGATTTAGCAATGTTACCAACTGATTTACAATAGCTGTGTTACCAACTGATTTAGCTGTGTTACTAACTGATTTACAATAGCTGTGTTACCAACTGATTTACAATAGCTGTGTTAACAACTGATTTAGCTGTGTTACTAACTGATTTAGCAATGTTACCAACTGATTTACAATAGCTGTGTTAACAACTGATTTAGCTGTGTTAACAATTGGTTTACCTGTTTTACTGACTTCCCCATGTTCTACTGAGTAATACCTGGCTACTAAATGAGCCAACTGTTTTACAAGTAGAAGCCTGTGCTAGTCGCTGACCCCTCTGTTCTAGTAACACTCAGTGAACCCTCTCTGCTGCTAATTAAGAAACTACAGGAGTAATTAACAATTGCCCCTGCCACAAGTGCCAATCACTAAGAGGTGCAAAAATGCTTGCCTCTTATCTCATTCTGGTTGGACTTGCAGAAGGTCCAGTCTGGATTTATTATCCTACATCTACATGCCTGTGTCACTGACTGATTTACTGACTGATTAACATGTGTTAGCAATTAATTTACTAATTTACTAATTTAGGCGGGGGTGCAATGAGGCAGCCCATACTTTGTTAGTAACCCTAATTCTAACCTCTGGATGTGCCCATTGAGCCTGGGTACACCAAGGCCCAGTAAAGCCATTGCCCTAAAGGGACCAGTACGTGAACGAGGTTAGCTAGAGACAAGGTTATATCTGTTATAGACTCTCTAAGAGAGTAAGATAGAGAGTACAGATAGCAGTAGCAGCTTTGTGCTCCATCAAGGATCTCTAGCAGGGAGTAGCTTCCCAAGGCTCCTAGATTGCCTTTAGTGAAGCGACCTCAGTGCATAGGGTGTCAGGCTTAGACTTCTTCTCCCTGACCATTCCACTGGGTGGGATCCGGACCACTGCAAGGTACATCTGCTTGGGATTCCTATTACTACTTGACTACAATGCCTATGGGATTCCTCAGCTGTATCATCCTTTGCCTGTCTCAGCACTGCTAATACTACTCACATATACCTCATTTGACTGTAAGTAAACCTGGAAATATTTTTCTTGAACAAAGAAGCTGTTACTCTTTTATTTCACCATAAGAAACTCCAGGCATCCATGTTTTCCTATTTTTATTGCACAGTACCCTGAGAGTTGTAGTTTCACTACACCACTCCTGAAATCTTCCACTTAGTGAAGGCCCTAGCCTGAAGTGTTTGATTCACATGTAACCCATGCTCTTATCACTAGCTGGATATTAACCCCTTTTGGTCTGCCTAGTCCAAGTTAGCGTTACACACATACTATGACTCCAGAAAAAACACAAACTCAACGTTCAAGGGTTAAGGAGCCCGTGAATATATTCACACTGATATGAATATAATTAAATATGCATGGAATAAAAAGAATTCTGGGAGCCAATGTTCTCCAACTTGTGCATGACAACATAGCACCCATGCTGGCGTCTCCTAATGGCCAGGCAAGCTAATAATGTAATATATAGATAAATACTACAGTCCGAGATACAGTGTTTTTCTCTTTTCATGACTCCCCCCCCATTCTGTTTTTTCTTGTCTATGTTAATTGCTTTAAAAATCTGTCTCTCTCTCAATAAGGCAAAGTGATGGGAGAAGTGCTGGAGCTACTGTATAACGTTTCTTTATGTGAATACACAGGTCACCACAAATGCGTTGCACCACATCGGATTCAGCTGATCACTGGCTCCTAATTGGTGACAATAAAAACACTTTCGTGGGAAAGACTGGGAGCGAGAAAAATAACAGATTTCCCTCTTTCTCTGCAGCAAATGTTAATTTACTGGCAATTACAGGCCAGTTACTCTCCACTGACATTCCCATTCATTGACACTGCCGGCAGAGCTGCTCTCTCTTTATGACTTATTTTATCTTCCATTATTGATGGCTCTAAAGCCCCTCGCTTCCTGCTCTCACAGCTCGGCTAATTGATAAGGCTTAATCAGGTGAGCCCGGCCTATCGGCTTGGGATCAGGGTAATTCTGTGGCTGATACAATAATTACAGCAACATGGTGATTATTTACTGTACGCTCCTGCACTGGGGTTTCCGAAGGAGTTCCATTATTCCCTTTATTACTGTATGTAATAATGACAGAGGCGCCAGATGACTCCATTAACTTGGACTGTTCAACCTGTGGTCCTTTTGGTGCTGTTGAACTGTTTGGTTTGGTGCCTTTGACTGTTGACAGGCGGCTCTGATAAAAAGAATTAGTGTCTCCGTACCTGCTACTTTCCACTCTTCCTACCTATAACTAGTGTTCTGCAGGGTCCCATTACATTTGGAAGCCCAGGTATTTGCCCCTGTATCCACCACTTGATATGTTATCTGTGGAGATACTGTACATACTGCGGTGTCTCTGTGCCTAAGCAGCCATGCAGCATAGATAAAACACATGTACAGTAAATGTCATGACTGTTTGAGCA
Source organism: Xenopus laevis (assembly GCF_017654675.1). Taxonomy (NCBI): domain Eukaryota; kingdom Metazoa; phylum Chordata; class Amphibia; order Anura; family Pipidae; genus Xenopus; species Xenopus laevis. Next base: position 20,958,364 of record NC_054374.1, on the reverse strand, counting down.
GCAGCTGCACATAAAATAATTATTGGCCACAACAGTCTCCCCCTGCAGCTTCCCATTCACTTCACCCAACAACACCCAGGCCCAGATTTTGGGAAGGGCCTCAAAGGACTGAGTCTAGGGCTGCATAAATCCCAATATCTGCCCTGGACATGCTCTATTTCCATCCAAATCCTGCCTCGTTTTTGCTTCCAAAATTTGGACCATTTGAAGGTATGAAGTTGGTAGGGCTGCAGACCATCCAGATATTCAATGGAGCAGCAATAGGTTTAAAGTCTCTCAGTCTGTACAAGCTATGAGCACATTCTGGGGGCTTTTCCAGCTATTGAGAGTTTCCTCAATTGTCCCACTCAGCTGACCACACACCCAGACTTGATAGAACATGACCCAGACCCCTACTTATCCACTCCATTGAAATGCATTGAATCGTCAAGCAAAGTCCTCTGATATCTCTTGAAGCATTGGAGCAGGGACAACTTCAGGTGGGTTGGGGAAGGTGCAGAATGGGGTTTGGGGAAGGATCTGGATTGCTTTGAATCCAGATTGAAATCTCAGTAAAACAATTAAAACAAGGATTATAGGAGTTTATACAGATATATAGATATGCCCAGGTAACTTGCCAATGGATCTTAGTTTTCCTGAGACTGTCCCCATTTGTTTTGTCTCTGTGTCTTAGTGTCCCAGAAATATTTAAGGGTAATTCACTGAAACTGTCATATTCTTATCAACTCTTCATTGGTCTTCACTTGTTACAGTTTTGGAATTATTCACCTTGTTCTTCCTCTGCCTCTTTCCGGGTTTCCAATATGGGTCAGGGATCCAACCCGCCAAAAAACGTTACCCCTTTGAAATGAACTAGCCTTTATGTCGCTTGTGTTATAAGAGCCCTAAACCAATTCATGCTATGGAATACTTTCCTGGTAGTGATTTCTCCCGTTTCGCTGAAAAATTAGCGAATTTCCAGCGACATTCGCAAAACTGCAAAAATGTAGCGAAACTCAAATTTTGACACCAGCCTCAATTTTGATGTCCGTGTAAATTTTGATGGTCCCGTCAATTTAGACGCTGACGTTAAAGTCAATAGTCGTCCAAATAGTGTTGATGCATTTGACATGAGCGATTTTTCCGACGCACGTCAAAATTCTTTTGACGCCGCCATATTTTAGCCCCAATGTTTCGGCGGAGTTTCAGGAATTTATTATCCGGCGTCGAAAACAACGAATTTGCGCCTGGTGAATTTATTCGCCCATCACTATTTCCTGAATTAGTGACAATTTTGCAGTGAGTTATAGAGATCAGCAGGTCTTTCCCATACAAGTTGCTGCTGCTGCTTGGATAGGACTGGCCATGAGATGGTGCTGTGAAATAGCTTTATACCACTCTCAGCACATCGCCTGCAGAGCTAACATGGGGTTTCTCACAGCTGAAATGATTTTTTGATTATAAAAAAGATTTTCAACAAATTATTATAAATCGGTATTCCTAGCAGCATACATTGCAGGACCTATATGAAATGTCTAAGCAAAACATGAAAAGCACAATCACTATATAGATTTAAGCCTTATATAAGAACAGCATTGTATATCACAATAACTGCGCTGTATTGTTGGTTCTGGCTTGGCATGGTCTCTGGCATTTGCTAGAAGGGCCGGTTACAGGCCCAGACTGATAATCTGTCCGGTCGGGCATTTGCCCGAACGGCCGCTCTATCCCGTGATGAAGTGGGCCGGGCGCTGCACTTATCTGCTATTAAAAGGAAACTATATTTTAGCAGCAAGGAGCGCACAGTTCACTTAGTTTATGTGCGCACGCAGAAGTTATTTCCAGAGGGAGGGGGGAGAGAGAGCGAGTGAGGAGAAGTCGGCTTTACTGATAAGTGTTGCACATCTCTTTCCCTGCCTCTGACTGCTCCGTTTAGGGCAGGGGTGTCCAACCCACGGCCCGGGATGGGGATCCATGCGGCCCAGCTGGTGCTGCTCACGTCGCTGGTGGAGACTTAACGAATGATATGGAGAGAGAGAGAGACTCTGCTGCGGAGCTTTGCTGCTCCACAGCAGTGACGGCACACCCCCCTCCCCCTGCAACTTTGTGGAGATGTCAAGGCTCTCGTCACAGCCACGTGACTCGTCTCCTTTGAAGAGAGAGAGACTGCCTGCCCCTGCGCTCTGCATCATAAATCTGTCAGGTCAGCATGTGAGGTCCCGGGGAAAATCTCCCATCTGGAATGTTGGGAGTGGTGGTGGTGGTGGTGGGGGGGGGTTAGGGTCATTAGTTAGTTCCTTCAGTGTCTCCTACAATATGTATTACAATTACTGCCTGCTTAGAGAACATTGTATTGCCCACAGGTAAAGTGTATCTGTAATGGAAATCTGTTGTTTTTGAAGTACAACACCCCCAAATCCTGACATCCTGTCCCATTATAAGTTCACTTCTTGCTATTTGTTTTATGGGGCCCTTATCAGTAGCGTTCCTAGAGGGTGGGTGACGCGCAGCTGGGCCCCGCCCCGTCCGTACGGCCAAATTTTAGTGGGGATTTCAGTGGCATGTGGCGCTGCCGGGGGGCCCTGAGGGGGTGCCGGCCCTGGCCCGCTCGCACCCCCAGGGCCGGATATACATAGTGGGCGCCCCTAGGCACACTGCCTTTTGTCACCCCTGTCCCCCCTTTATTCATGCCCATTTTCATCATTGGGACTGGAGCAATGGGGAAATTTAAAAAATTATTGTATCTCCTGCACATCCCCAGTGCTTTTGAACCAATGTGGGTGTGCTTGGGCAGCATGCCGCCCCCTAAAATCCGGCCCGGGCCTAGGTGGTCTTTCCACAAATCCGGGCCTGCGCACCCCCGGTAGTTCCGCCACTGGCCCTTATGCCTCAATGTTGGATATTTAAAGCAGAAAGGTGCGTTCCACCTGTGCCAGCTGCTTGATGAACTGAGTCATTCCTAGGGAAATAGCAGTAGAGACAGTTATTAGGGCCTTATTGGGCCCCTATGTACAGCAGTTTCACCCCTGGTGATGGTTAAATCTGTCCCATTTTGCATCGTGGAAAAATTTGCAAAATTTGAAAAAGGCATATTTTCAAATATATTCATTTATTTTTTAGACTTTTTTTTTACTGCACAGGTATTGTAGTTCATTTCTGTGTATTTCCTTTATTTTTAGAAATAAAAAGTGTTTGTATTTCATGTGCGGCCCCAGAAAATTTTTCTTCTTCGAATGTGGCCCAGGGAAGCCAAAAGGTTGGACACCCCTGCTGTAAAATATAATTCATAATGTACCCCCTAATTTATAAAGATATGTGATCACCTCAGAGTTATGCGGCCTTATGCTTTTATATGGTCACATAACTCATCTGAGACTTATAATATCTTTATAAATTACAGTAGGGGGTACATTATCCACTATATAATATATATATATGTATATATAAAAATGAAATATGCGTGTATGTAAGTAAAAGACCAGCACGCAGTTAGGTGTGGGCTGCTTTGATTTTTTTGCCAGGGCTGCTTTTTACTCCCAGTCCGGCCCTGGCCGGTTATGTACACATCAAAGGAAAATAGGGAATGGAAGGTGCGCTGGGGGTACCTGTAGAGAAAGGGAGACAAGCCTATCTAGTGTAGTATCCTTTGTACACTTTAGCGGATGTTAAATAATCAGATCTACTCACATTCGTGGAATGATCATATCGCAAAAAAGAGATCTGGTCGCATATGTCTTCAGTGTGAGGTTGGTTTGTAGTTGGCGTGTCTGGTCGATTCTTTCGCCTGTTAAGTAAGGATGCCGGATAGTGTAGTACAGCTGGCAGAGAGGTGGTTTTAAGCCGATAATGCGCTTACCTCAAGTGTATGTACAAATGGCTTAATAGAACGCTGTCTGGATCGTGTTCAGATCGACCTCTGCAAGGGTTGGATGGACGGCACTTACTGGGGTTTACATCCGATCGCGGCCCGATGTCTAAATTCTGGCGATGGTGTGTTCTCCTCCAGTAGACGCTGCTCTGGTGTTTCCCGCAGTTGCACAAGTCGGCGTTCTCCTCCACGCGGTCTTCAGTCTCACCTGGGGATACTGTCGGCGCTGCTTTCCACTTCTCTACTGGATATTTTAGCTCAAAGGGGTTTGTTACGAAATAAGTTTACGGCAATGTCTTTTGCCTTTAAAGAATTTATTATAGTCAAGTGTTTTTAACAATACAATGCCCCATTGTGTGAAGACCGCGTGGAGGAGAACGCCGACTTGTGCAACTGCGGGAAACACCAGAGCAGCGTCTACTGGAGGAGAACACACCATCGCCAGAATTTAGACATCGGGCCGCGATCGGATGTAAACCCCAGTAAGTGCCGTCCATCCAACCCTTGCAGAGGTCGATCTGAACACGATCCAGACAGCGTTCTATTAAGCCATTTGTACATACACTTGAGGTAAGCGCATTATCGGCTTAAAACCACCTCTCTGCCAGCTGTACTACACTATCCGGCATCCTTACTTAACAGGCGAAAGAATCGACTAGACACGCCAACTACAAACCAACCTCACACTGAAGACATATGCGACCAGATCTCTTTTTTGCGATATGATCATTCCACGAATGTGAGTAGATCTGATTATTTAACATCCGCTAAAGTGTACAAAGGATACTACACTAGATAGGCTTGTCTCCCTTTCTCTACAGGTACCCCCAGCGCACCTTCCATTCCCTATTTTCCTTTGAATTGTATGTGGACAAGTGGATCCATAGATTGAACTTTGGTGCAGCTCTCTTCCCCACCGTTTTGGACAGAGCGCAGTTTTTACCCCACCGGTTATGTACACAGTTGTACAAGGCTGCTCTGAATTAATCATTTTAATTTTACCTTTGGGGTTATGCAAATGAACTATTAAGATGTGAGTTTATGTTCCTTTTGGTTTTACTCCTTCTAGTCTCTATAAAGTCCAAATACTGTACCCAAGTAGACTTTCCAAAAGATCCTGATCCCTTCCCATGGACCTCCTATTGTGTTATTTGCCCTGCTAGATGTGATTTAGTAGCCCAGTGGGACATGGTGTGAAATCATTAGGGGCATAGCTTGACAGCTGAAACCAAACCACTCCCAGTGATTCCTTAGAATAAGAAAATTTTGGTAATGACCAAGAAACTAGAGACCCTTTAATTGAATGATGCTGCAGACTGCATACCCACTATGCAAGCAAAGCCATTCTTGTCCATAACTGCTCAACAGACATCTCCCATGTATTCTAACTGAGGTGGCCAAATTGAGGTTACTGATACTTGCTATGAGTGCATGGGAGTTGCTAGGTAATGCTACTGAAATATAAAGAATCATCTGGGTTAAAGGATTTATTGCACTAGACTGGCATTAAAAATAGGCCCTGGCCCTTGGCATTTTGAGTACACATAGGCCCAAACCAGCCCAATCTACAGTTTTCCATCCCAGGGCACCTCTGTTACAGGGCATATTCCAGCACAGATTCTGGATCCAATATGTAATTAGCAGCACACAGGAATAAAAGCCAAGTGCATATACCTGCTTGGGGAACACTGCTGGATTCTAACTTTATTTGCTGATGTCGGCTCATTGGATCCCACCTATCAGCTGGCAGGGCATTGAGTGATCAGTCATTCGCTTGATTCCTTGATTCAAGCATTAACGAGATTTTCCATTACCAGCTAATTAGAAGCAAATTGGAGCAGACTGAAAGCACCATTCCAAGATGCTCAACTATTACACTTTTAACTGCCGATAATTTAACGTTTTTGGAGATTTAGAGCATGTGGAGGTGATTGTATCATTATTAAGATTATTTTGCTTTTGCTTTCTGTCCCTAGATCCTATAAATGCTATAAATGCTTGAGAAAGGGGCGGGACCCCGAAACGTTGCACTTCGCAATAAACACGCAAGGCAGCTTGCTTGCAATTATCCTGTGTGCCTTGGGATTCTTTCTCCTAGATCCTATAAAGACATTACTGGGTTAACTCCTGTACTTAGCACAAATCTGTAGGGACAGCCTAGGAGAAACCCAAGTGGGTTCTGGCCCACATAGGACCCCATGCCCATTGCCTCTGTGGCTAGGGTGGTGGAGCAGATGGACCCTTGGGTGATGGCTCTGGTGGGTCCCAAATACCCCAGTGCAGCATTGGATTCAATTATTGCCCTTTCTATCTGTTGATGCAGTCTGCTTATTTTGCTATTTTGTAGACGAGTAGATGAGTGTAAGAGACATACCTGGTGGTCTAGTGGGGGGACGGCAGGGACGCTCCCGCCGCGTCGTGCGGGTTCGGTTAGGCCGCAGGCGCCGGATCGCGTGGGCGCACATTAGGCCGCAGGCGCCGAATCTCTAGGGCGCGCGCGGCGCGCCTCTGTTATATTTAAAGGCGCAGGCGCGCTGACGTGTGACGTCGGCGCGCAAAGGCGCGATATTCAAATAGTATAAAAGGCCCATTCAGACTGCTGAATGATGCCCGTGATAGAACTTGTTTCTTGTGGTTCCTGAGCCTTGTGCGTTTGATCTGTTCTGAATCTAGTCTGTTTGATTACCCGTGTTTGACCCAGCCTGTTCCTGACTATTCTGCATTCTGTATCCTGACCCCTGCCTGCCTACGACAACTCTTTCTGCTTAACCCCTTGATTGACAACCCGGTTTGACCCTTGCCTGCCTGACGATTCTTGATACCTGCCTGCCTCGACCCAGCCTGTCTGACGATTCTCTTGCCTGCTCCATTTGTACCGTGACCTTCGGCCCAATGACTTTGCTAACAGCCGTGCCCCTTTGCCAGCCAGAACATCTCGCCTTGCACCCCTTGTTAAGTCCAGGTGGCACCCAAGTAAGCTGAGGGCTCCTCCCGAAGCCCAACGGTGGTCACACTACTGGTGAAGCCGAGCCGAGACCAGGGTGCTTGGCATTTGTTCTGGTATCGGGCGCCGGCCGTGACAATGAGGCACTCTGCTGGTAACTTCTTCATTCTGTCCCTGGGGGTCTCTGGGCTACCACATGACTGTGCCAAGACTAAGCAGGGCTTTCCCTAATATACTCTTAACCCTACCTTCTACTAATGGCCCTTGGCTGAAGCTTCTGATCATGTTTAGCTTGTTAGTCTCCTTGCGACTGTCTCACCAATCTGGGAGTGTTCTCCAAACATGTTCCTGTTCCATTTTTGCTTTCCAGATTAAAGTCATTGAACAAGAACACAATTTTACTTACACTTGGGTGTAAAATTTAAATGAGCTTTAAGCTAAATGATTCTATTGACTTCCCCTCTAAATGTAGAGTGGGCAGTTTGATACAACAAGTAACAGTGATCAATATAATATTTGAGCACTAGCCCTTAATTCAAGCATGATAGGTGCCCAACTGGCCAACATAACAAATACTGTGCCCCACCCTTCATATGACCACTGATAACAACAAGAAATGGGTCAATGCCCCTTGTACTATTATGTCCCCCAGGCCAGGATTTGTGGAAAGGCCACCAAGGCCTAGGGCTGCAGGAATTTAGGGGGTGGCATGAAGTCCAACCACACCTGCATTGGTTCAGAAGCTCTGGGGCTGATCATGAGATACAATAGTTTTTTAAATTTCCCAGTGTTCCTGACCTATTGAATAAAATTTGTGCATGAGCACAAATGAAGGGGAGGGGACAGGGATGATGAACAGCAGTGGGCCTAGGGGTGCCCGTTATGTAAATCCGGCCCTGATGTCCCCACAATACAAACCAAGAAAAGTGAATATATGGAAATGAACAGAAAACCCTTATAATAAGGAGCAAGTGAATCATTTCCAATGAAATTCTGACTCCCCTCCTGGGGCCCCAGCCAACATGCAGTAAGTGACTCAAATGTCTCTCCAAATTGAATTTAAAGCCATTTATCTAGAATTGGCAGATCTGAAATTTAATTAGCTGATTGGTGCTTTTAACTAAATATCCAGGCGATGGGCTAAACAGTCATTCACAAGTGGGAACGATTCCTGTGCCCAGTGCCCAAATCCTACATCCTACACCGGGATTAGAGAAAATCCTTTGGTTCCCAGGGACCACTAAATAAGCAGATTTAATTACAGGATCAGAAGGGCCCTTGCCATTTAGAGGAACACTGTTTACGAGCTGTTGGATGTTCAGCTCCTAGCAGCACAGGAGAAAGAAGAAAATAAGTAATCAGATCACTATATATATATAAATATATATATTCACGCGCAAATTCGCCGTGAATTTGCGCCTGGTGAATAAATTCGCCTATCACTATTGGACAGTGGTTTCACTAGGGAATAGAAAAACCCAGCTTCTTTTGTTAGGGGAAACATACACCGCATCAACCTGTTTCCTAGGGCTTCTCTTACAATATATATATATATATATAGTGTATGTAATATATTATTTTTATTGATTTCTTTTCCTTTATTAAAATAAAGTTATAGCAGAGTAAGGAGAAAGGAAATGTGATGTGATTTATTTTATCCCCTACAGAAATACATATGATTACATGTGGTTACACATGAAACGCGTCAGGTGTTTAACTTTAGATGTGAAATAAGGCTTCATTGAATTTTAACTGCATCCAAGAAGTGTGTGTCTACGGTATGATTTTGGTGGACTTTCTCCCCTGCTATGGATTTGGGGAACACTCTTGGAAAGTGGTGAGGGAACCAATTCTGAAATTGCATGTAGGATCGAATACGTGGTGGGTTCAGGGCATGGGTACCTGAACCATAGAATGCATTTGGGATATATAATAGAGGGATATATAGTCATGTGAAATTATATTAACTCACTGATCTCAACAATTGTCTAAAGAAAGCCCCAGAAAATCAACCTCTACTGAAATAGGGATTGGTAGCACTAAATAGGTACCTAATATATATGGATACAGACAAGAGGAAAGTGTTGAAAAGGTTACTGCCTGCTCTGCTCTCATTTTCTCTACAGCAGCTGTTGCTACACATCACTGAACTGATACAACAGAAAGGAGGCCTAAAGTTTGCATACCTCCCAACATTTTGAAAATAGAATGAGGGCCAAAAAAATTTGAAGCGAGTAGTGTGGTGAAAATCTTTTGGACCACGCCCCTAAATACCATATCCATTTTACAAAATTTTGAACACATTTATGGGAGTTTTAGGGTCAGGTTTTAGGTGTTATTACAGTTTGGCTAATGAAGGTAAATTGCCCTTTAATCTGCAAATCACAGTTTCCCCAAGAAACCTGCTTATTTGAAATAGTTACAATTGTATCTTTGCTTAGCTTAAATTGTTACAAATGTATCTAAGTGCACCTGCCTTTCTGGGCTCTCTGCCAAAAGCCTCAGTTTTAGAAACGTTGTATCTCTTTATGGTTAATCAGTGCAGGAGATCAAAGAGAGAGTCGGGACATTTCAGTAACAATCCGGGACTGTGGCCTAAGCTGTCAAAATCGGGACTGTCCAGTTGGGAGGTATGTGTTGGGACTTGCTCAATAAATTGTATTTGTAAAAGTATTCACAAGACAGATTTTAGGTTTTGGTACAAATTTTCACAAAAGAAGTATTATCCAGTGTTGAAAAGGTGCCCCCAGATTTTTAGCAAATAAGCCCCATTTGGGGCAAGTTACACAGGCTGAGCCAATATCTGCTCTTCCTCCCCAACCCATCACAAGCTGAAGCCTCCTGAAAAATGATCTCCCTCTGACCCCTGGCAGGTTTGTTATTTGTGAGACAGAACCAATACTCCAGCAATCAGATGGGTTTGTCTGAACATTATTCCTGCTCTCCTTTTGGGCAGCAAAGGGCAGACAGTTGACCACCGGCTCGCTGACAGTGATCAATTCAGTCTCGTGTCCTGTCACTTCCAGCGCTTATTCCGCCATCCATCTCCCGATTGCCACTTACCACAACCACGTTTTGCTGTTCAGGCGCTTTTAACCCCAACAATAATCCAATTTAGAATTGATCAATGGGAACCTGTAGTCAGTAAACAAAATGACAGAGTCTGCAGCCGACTGCTGACCACAATGTGAAGTTTTTATTTATCTATAAAGTGCCTTGCAAACTAAAAAAAAAGCGGCGACCGCACATGGAGCTGCTCCTTCTGTACCCGATGCACTAAAGGTATTTTGAGGTTTATTATAATGCGAGTGCACTTACTGTACCTCTCTCTCTGTCTGTATATGTATTTGAGCTGCTGACAGTGTTCCAGAAGCTATTTGTTATTGGAAAGTTACTTGTCCTGTGCTGTGTTTTATATATTAGTACTTGTCACTTAGATTGTAAGCGTTACAGGCTAGGAACCTCCTTCCTTCTGGGTCTCAACACAAGAAGGAACAGTGACACCAAAAATTAAAGTATTTTAAAGAAATGAAATTATAATGTACGTATCATACTAATTCTAGCACAAGACCACTCATCTCCTTCCACGGAACACAAAACTGCTTGAGGATTAGGGCTGATTTCTAAAAGTCTATAGAAAGTTTGTTTCTCCGCAAACAAAACATTTTTCATATAGTTACTAAATCCACAATTGTTTTTCATAATTGATCAAGTGTAAAAACCATAAAATCTAGAAATATAAAAGTGCGGCAAGTAAAATCTGTCGAGGGCATGTAGAAGTCCAATGTAAGTTCCCTTTCTTTTATTGCAAAGATCAGCCTTTCAATAGTGATTTTCTCGAAACGGGCGCGAAAATTCTCCGGCATCAAAAAAATGCTGCCGTTTTGCGAATTTTTCCCCATTTCGTGAATTTCGTAAATTTTTCAAAGCGAAACGGCGCAAATTCGCCCTTCACTATGTTCTTTATTTAAATCAAAGAATTTTAGTTACTATTAAAGAGGTTGTTCACCTTCTAAACACTTTTTTCAATTTAGTTGTTTTTAGATTGTTCCCCAGAAATAAAGACTTTTTTCAATTACTTTCCATTATATATTTTTTACTGTTTTTCCAAAATCTAAGTTTAAAGGTGAATGTTCGTCTCTGGTGTGTAGTGTCTCTGAGTCTGACAGCTCAGTAATTCAGGCGCAGACTCTAAACTGTTACAATTTTGCAACTTTGAGTTGATACATTACTCCACATCTCTGGAGTATTAGTAACTATTGTATCAATTCTAACAGCTGCCTGTAATGAAACCCAGAGATTTTGCTCAGCAGGGACAAAGATAAGAAATGTATCAACGAAATGTATCCATTTAGAACAGTTAACAGGGTCGGCGACCCCCCCATCTCAGAGCTGCTTCAGATGGTGAAAAATTACACTTTACATTTCAATATTAGAAAAACTGTCACACATAGAAAATAGAAAGTCATTGGAAAAAGTCATTATTTCTAGTGATCTATCTGAAAACAAGTTGTTTGAAGGAAAACAACCCCTTAAGGGTAAGGGCACATTCGGGGAGATTAGTCGCCCTGGCGACAAATCTCCTCTTCTTTGGGGCGACAATCTCCCTGAATCTGCCCGTGTGCCCTTACCCTAAGACAACATAATTACATCAACTGTCATCATAACATTCATGTAACATAATTAAAATCCTAAACCTTTTCAATTTTTTATTTGTTTCTAATTGAATTTGTCAGGGACTACTGGCTCAGTAAAGATGGACAGAAGTACATATGCTGGTAGGCACCAGTAAATGGACCAAAAGTGGTTTGCTGTAACAAGCCATTCCATGGCAAATGGATGCCATCCAGTAAATATGCCAAGGGTTAGAGCAGGTGAGGGCAGAGTCCAGCTAACAGGGCAGACATCAGAACTACAGAAATCACAGCAGAAATTAAGAAATCAGGGTGGGATTTAAAGGCCAAGACAGGGTAACAGGAGCCAAGGCAATGATGCCAAGGAACAAGGCAAATCAGTAGGCTTGGATCAAGCAGAGGAGCTTAATGATCAAGAATTAGCATAATTAAGATCAGGCTTATATAGCAGGTCCTTGAGGATTGCTGTCACCTGGAGGCAGAAAGACAAAGTAGAAGATGATTGTTGTCCTGAACTCCCAAAGTCTCCAGTCGCTTACCAGGGCAACACGCTAACAGTTTTAATTCAGGCAGGTCCCTAAAGACAACCCCATCCAGAACATACCTTTATGCCCTTAATTACATTTGTGATGTCATGTGCATGACATCATCATATTATTTTAGGATTTCATGATATTATTTGTATGACATCATCATTTTATGATAATAACATGGTATAGTTTTGACTTTTATATACCATACATACATACATACCGAAACTGTTAGTTGACTTAGTCGACAACTCATTCAGGAACATGACCCCCATGCCATAACGCTTAATATTACCCGCAAAGAGCGTACAATACACACATAATCACTAAAGCTGAGATATATTCAGTGAGCTGCAAAGAAGATGCATCAATTAGCCAGAGATAATAATCGGGAGAAATACAAATGAGTCACTGAGTGCTAATTTGTGTTTGTCATCAAGTGCTCATTTTCTTTTAAAATCTTCAATAATAGTCTCACTCCTTTCCTTTTTATCCCAGTTTAATTATACATTGAGAGTGTTGATGATCTGTTGTTGTGAAGTTGTATAAGTGCTTTTCTTCCACTGATGCACTGTGTCATGTAATTAGAAATTGGCGCCTTGCACAAACGGGCCGTAGATCAAGCATAAAGTTATTAGCAGGCTGGTTGTTGACCTCAGAAACATGGGGCATGTCTGTGGACTCTGGGATACTTGGATTGGCACAGCTGTCTCGGGTCATTGCATGGTAGAGCACAAGTAGTCAACAACTAGGAGCTGGTTACCCCTGGGGCCAGTTATTTTTGGGAAACCATGTAAATAGGGTTCCAAATTTCCTTATCAAATTCTGCTGCATTCCTTTCATAATATAAAATGAAGGATAATTATGTACAAAGGATTTGGGGGTAGTGTAGTAAAAGAGGCAAAGCATTTGTAGTATTTAGGAGCACTAGAGGGGTTGAAGGACATGCAGTAGGTAGAGGATGCTATACTAGTGGTTATTGTTATTGAGTAGAGTTTGGGGACAACACAATAAGTGACCCAATTACATCAAGGTACAGATATAGGATCCCTTATCCGGAAACCCAATATCCAGAAAGCTCCGAATTACGGAACGGCTGTCTCCCATAGACTCCAGTTTATCCAAATAATCCAAATTTTTAAAAATGATTTCCTTTTTCTCTGTAATACTAAAACAGTAACTTGTACTTGATCCCAACTAAGATATAATTAATCCTTATTGGAAGCAAAACCAGCCTAATGGGTTTATTTAATGTTTAAATGAATTTCTAGTAGACTTAAGGCATGAAGACCCAAATTACAGAAAGATCCGTTATCTGGAAACCCCCAGGTCCCGAGCATTCTGGATAACAGGTCCCATACCTGTATAGCATTTATGCTTCTGTTATTTGAAAGAAAGCATCTGATTGGCTGATATGGGTTACCAGATTTGGATTAAACCATTCCCATTATAATACATTTTCTCTATGGTGAGGGTAGGAAGTATAACTATCATAAAGTACAGAGAGAGAACCATTCTATTATATGAGGGAACAGTAAAGAAGTAACATATAACATAAATTGGAGGTTGCCCTGGTTCAGTAGATCCTCTTAAACCGATCAAAGAGCTCTATACATTATCCTAACTGTACTGGACCTGATTGGTTGAGATAGATTATTGGTCAATTTTTACCCAGATTACATTCCCACAAAACCAAGAAATATACAAACTGAAATTAAACCAATGGAACATTTAATCTTATTAAAAAACTGAATTTATCCTTATTTTTTTCATTGAAACTCCACCACCCTCATACTGCTCTTGAAACATGGAATAAAAATGACACCTTGAACAAAACTCTCTTTAAAGAAAAGAAAATTGAGAAGTTTGTCTTATGGCTGAGTTTGCAGGGTGGTGCTGAAGTGAAGCAGCTTCAGTCAGGGTCACAAAATGATCCCTGCAGCTGTTCTGTCTGCCTTTGCTGTTCTGTGTTCCCAACAGCTATTCACTTATTAAAATTAGAGCAGGGCCATCTTTAATATGGAAGGTAATCTCCTTTCTGTATGTTATGCTAAATAGTTTTGAGCCCCTGAAATGAAGTGATTGTGTTAAAACAAAGGCTTTAGTTCCTCACATTTGTATCTTTTTGTTCAACCCACTGAATTAAATCTGAAAGTCTGCAGTTTAACTGCATCTGAGTTGTTTCATTTGAAATTCATTGTGGTAATGTACAGAACCAAAATTAGAAAAAAGTTGTCTCTGTCCAAAGATTTATGGACCCAACTGTATAAGCCCCTGTCTCACTCATGATCTACTTCTGACCTTCTCCTGGTTCCTCAAATCTGGAATTTCTACCACCAGACTCTCCCATAAGCCTGCCAGTGCTTCCAATGTGGGGCTAAACCCTAAGGTAGGAGGGATTATTGGTGTCATGGATTACATTTATGGGAAACAACTGTATACAAGGTTTTGTGAGGTCACAATTGCCCCAAGACAATCATTTGCTCGGTTCTTGGGGCCATCATGAACACACACTAACAACAATACATAGAAATGGTGATGCACATAGATACTCATATGTTCACATAAAAAAATATATATATATAAAAAAATAGGACAGCTTCTGTACCCCTGGATTTATTTTACAAATCTAATAAAAATGTAATAAAAATAATTTACGGAAAAAAAAAACAGCAAAACAATTTCTTTTACAATAACTCTTGAAATAAATCTTTTTTTTTTATCAAAGCATTTTATGAAAGAGGAACTGAAACTTTTATTTTAAAAAAAAACTAAACAGTAGTGGAAGTTAAAACAAAGTTTGTATTGTATGTTATATACTCACAATATTCTTTTAATGTATTGAAATTGGAATAAATATATATTTCTCATTTATACCAGTGCCTCTTTGTATGCTATAAGATTCAGTAAAATTCTCTGTATTTCTTCCCTTGGCCTGGGGGTGTCATGCTGTGATTATAATGGAAATATAGAAGATGCTTCTGCTGAATTAGGAGTGTGTAGGGGATGAACACTGAAATAAACAAATTCCACATGAGACTGCTTCAGTGTCCGTGCTTATGCCTCTGCTATTTATACCCTGGTGGCTCCATGGAAAGAAGTAGGTCAATATTCAATACTTTTTGGTGTCTGTAATAAATAAAATAAAAACATTAAAAGCCATCAATGTTAAGAAAAATCCTTGAATGTATCTATTGGCCAATGTAATCAACAGATTTGAAGGCCTTAAATTGGATTTGCTTTGAACTTTTACATTTTGAATCATCATAAAATAAAATATTTGAAAAAAAATTTCTTCGTTATTTCATACTATTCACCTATCTTAAAGACTTTTCTATTGATTGTACCAATGAATGTACTGTAAGTAATACAGGGGGCCATAAAAAGAGTTTCAATTGCCTTGCTCTTCCTAACCTCTTAAAGTAATATCTGCATCTGGAGGGAAGTCACATCAAAATAGTTTTGTTACCACTAGAAGCAACAAAAGTTGTTAGTGGGTGTACATATAAATAAAAAAAAAATACAATATAATCTAATTTGATTAGATTAAAAATTAAACACCTAAAACCTGGGGGCAGATTTATCAAGTACAAAAAACTTCGAAATTTAACCATCGAATTAAAAATCTTCGAATTTGAATATCGAATTCGAAGTTTTTTCAACAAATTTGCAATCCTGCGGTCAAATAAAAATCGTTCGAATCAAGCGATTCGAATGATTTTTTAGCGATCGATCAAAGGATTTCTATTGGACCAAAAAAAACTTTGCTCTGGAAGGTGCACATAGGCTAACATTGCACTTCGGTAGCTTTAATTTGGCGAAGTAAGAAGTCAAAGTTTTTTTTTAAGAGACAGTACTTTGATTATCGAATGGTCGACTAGTGGAACGATTTTTACTTCGAATCGTTCGAATCGAAGTCGAATATAGCCTATTCTATGGTCGAAGTACCCAAAAATTTACTTTGAAATTCGAACCATCACTCGAGCTTAGTAAATCTGTCCACTGGTGAGCTTCGATGTCATCAATCAATTGGAGATGCATTTTCACATTCTAGGTACAGGTATGGGATCTGTTATCCAGAAAGCTCTGACTGATGGGATGGCTGTCTCCCATAGACTCCATTTTATCCAAATAAACCAAATGTTTTTAAAAAAGATTTCCTTTTTCTCTGTAATAATAAAACAGTAACTTGTATTTGATACAAACTAAGATATAATTAATCCTTATTGGAAGCAAAACCAGCCTATTGGGTTTATTTATAGTGATGGGCGAATTTTGCACGAAATTCACGAAACGGCGAAAAATTCGCAAATGGCGCCGTCGTCTCGTTTTTGATGCCGGCGCCCGTTTTTTCAACGCCGGCGCACGTTTTTGATGCCGGCGTCCGTTTTTTCGGAAATTTTTTTTTGATGCCGGCGAATTTTTTCCGTGAATTTTCGTGGGCCTTTCGCGAATAAATTCGCCCATCACTATTTATTTAATGTTTACATGATTTTCTAGCAGACCTAAGGGATGAAAGGGAACCTGTCACCCTAAGAAATAATTCCAAATTATTTTCTAAAATGTTAGTTGAGCAAAATAAACTTTACTTACACTATATTTACTATTTAAATGTTTCCTTCAGTCTTGGAATTACACAATCACAGCAAGCAGGCAGGAGCCATTTTGTAGACACTGTTATTAAGACAAATTTTGTATCACCCCAAAATCTTGTGTATGCACCAGAATGGGCGACCTAATGCCCACTCACAGTGCCCTAGACAATTATAGAGTGTGAAGAGTTAAACATGTTAGGAGTACAGTGACATCTGGGAAGTGCTGAATGGAAAGTGAAAGTAATTGACTGCCCCGCCTCTATGTCTAAGGCATAGAGGCGGGGCAGGTGATATTTGAAAGATAGCTCAGATAGTTAAACACCTTTATAACAGGTATGGATGTTTTAATGAAAAAAAGGTCACATGTTTAATTTGCAAAAGACTTTCATTATACAGCTTTTTATGTGTCGGTGACAGGTCCGGTGGAGATTCAAAAAAAAGTAAAGATCCATTATACCAAAACTCCAGGTCTTGCGCATTCTGAGTTGATTGAATTTCTAAAAATGAATGGGAAAATGCAATTATCGTTGCCATCGTTATTTTATCCCATGAATTAAGCTTTTCTTATTTTTCCATTTCAAGTTTTTTTAAAACTATAATAGCCAATGAGTGGGGAAATTTTTGATAGCAAAACAAATCCCACCCACACTAATCACCATTTTTTTTCTATGTCAAATGCAGAAAAAATGGAATTCTAAAATTAATAAATCTATCCCCTATCTACTTCATTTTACAGTGTATATTTATAATGGCTCTTACCATGGGCCAATGCTTCTCTTCTATACAAAGCACTGGGGTAGTTTTCGGAAAGGTGGATAGCCTCCATCTTCAATCAGTCTCTAGGCGACCCCTGCACCCCTTTATGTGTGAAATATTTATAGTTGAGAAGATTTGCTCAGTTTGAGACCCTGTTTATTAAAATCCGATACATATGACCTTGACTTATTTTGAGTTTTACAAACTCGAATTTTCAAGAGTGACATTTTTTTAAACATTTGATTGAAAAAATTCAACAGCTAAAAACCTTTACCTAGGGGGTTATTTACTAAGCTCCGAATACCTGAATTTCCCCGAAATCCCAAAAATGTAGTGATTTTTGTGTTATAATAGGCTTTTAAAAAAAAACACAAATTTTTCGGAATTTATTAAACCCCGAGGGCTAAAAAGCCCAAATATAAAAAAACGGCTTCTCAAACCTGTTGAGGTTGCATAAAAGTCATTTGGAATAGTCCCATTGATTTTTGGTTGTGTCAGGGGTTTACCGATGTTTCACGATGTTTTTGGAGCTTTCAGGTGAAAATGCCAAAAAATTCTGAGTTTTCGGGGAAAATTCACGAAAAAATAGGAGCTTTTCCCACAAAGGTAATTTTTGGGAAAATGTAATAATAAATAAGTGGGTTAGATCTGAGTTTGTAGCAGCCGATATTGAGATAAAGTCTGACTTTGATAAATAACCCAAAGTATGAAGATCGAAATTGCTGAAAAATCCATTATCTGCAAAGTCCCAGGCATTCTGGATAAGAAATCCCATACCTGTACATTCATTTTTAGAAAAATGTGCCCTACACAAAATTGTAGTGAATAGGGGAAAAAAAACAACTTTGTTTTTTAAGTTGGGTGGTGTACGTTTAACATCAAAGCTATTTTATTTTTTAAAAAATAGTTCACTTTTAAAAAAAAAGAATGAAACAATGTGATTTTTGTTGTGATTGTGTTTCTTTCCATGTATTAACTCAGGGTTTTTCTGATTGGAGTTCTTTTCCTAGAAATCGAAAAAAAAATTGAGATTCATTGAGCTTCTACAAAAAACAGCATTTGTGTATTTTTAACATTCAATCTATTTAGGGGCAGATGTATGAAGGGTCGAATATCGAGGGTTAATTAACCCTCGATATTCGACTAGGAAATAAAATCGCTCGACTTCGAATATCGAAGTTGAACGATTTAGCGCAAATCCTGCGATCGAACGATCGAAGGATTATTCCTTCGATCGAACGATTAAATCCTTCGAATCGAACGATTCGAAGGATTTTAATCCAACGATCGAAGGAATATCCTTCGATCAAAAAATCTCAGGCAAGCCTATGGGGACCTTCCCCATAGGCTAACATTGACTTCGGTAGCTTTTAGCTGCCGAAGTAGGGGGTCAAAGTTTTTCTTAAAGAGACAGTACTTCGACTATCGAATAGTCGAACGATTTTTAGTTCGAAACGTTCGATTCGTAGTCGTAGTCGAAGGTCGAAGTAGCCCATTCGATGGTCGAAGTAGCCCAAAAAACACTTAAAAATTCGAAGTTTTTTTAATTCGAATCCTTTACTCGAGCTTCATGAATCGGCCCCTTAATGTTTCTTCTTTATTGAAATATTTGTATTTTAAAAAAAATTGAACTATGTGATTTTAACTGTGTTTGAGTGATTATTCCATGCATTTACGATTCTGATTGGAGGTTTTTTGAAGATGTCATCGACTGAGAGAGAAAGAATCATCAAGAAAAAAACTTGATTGAGGTTAATCATGGATTTTATTTTTCAAAGATAGCATTGAGAAAAAAATATGAATTTGGAAACTGGTAAATCAGCCTCATATTATCAAGGTGCCTCCATACAGGTCTTCACCATTGGGTGAAATGCATTGGACCTGACCAGTCCAAGGGATGCTGGGAATTGTATTCCTATATTGAAGGCCAGTGATGCCTTTTGGTATAGGACAAGTTAAACACAAGTCTTAATCCTGACAGGGAAAATATATTTGATTACTGTAGATGTGGAATGTACAATTTGAACTATTTTGATGAATTTGTGCCAAGTACTTGATGCAAACGGCTATATTTTTTTCAAGTTTCGTTTAATCAAGAGAAGTGATGAGTTGTAAGATTGAACCCATAAAGTTGATTAAATATTTACGGGACAAACATTAAAAAAAACCAACTGCGATCAATAAAAAAAAAAAAGCTGGGGATTGTGTTAGAAGTTCAAAAGAGTTCAGTACATGGATATATCTTTTTATCTCTGTGATAGGATGTGTAGACAGGTTCGGGGAAAAGCATGCACGCTGGCTACAGAAATGGTACGATTTTATTCATTAAACTGACTGGGCCTAAATTCTCCTAACAAACGTAACCAAATCCTCAATGATGCCTATAAATCTAAAGCAGATATCCTGTTTTGCCAGGAAACACATTTTTGTAAAGCAGCCCCACCTAAATTCTATAGTAAACGCTTTCCACACAATTACCACGTCTTTGCCACAAACAAATAAACACTGTTGGACATTTATATTTTGCAAATACTTTACGGAGATTTGATGACCTGGTGGAAAAATTTGACATGCCAAGATCTCAAATGTACACATATCTACAGATGACACATCTTATGAAATCTCAGGCCACGCAAGTTGAGCAGACAGGGCAGAGGTCTAGAATGGAACACTTATGTGGTAAATCATGGAATGGCAAGGCAATCGTATCAGTTATAGACAACAATTACAGCTGGCAGAGGACTACAAGTTTCCATACATGCAGAAATGGGAGGAAGACCTCCAACTCCAATTTTCCTTGCATAAATGGCAAAAATGTTTATTGGCATCGAAAGGAGCAACTAGCTGCACGAACCATGTGGAAACTCATACTAAAATCATGCATACTGTAGGTGGTACCTCACCCCACACCGTATTGCAACAATAAATCGTTAAAGTGATACTGTCATGGGAAAAAAATGAATCAGTTAATAGTGCTGCTCCAGCAGAATTCTGCACTGAAATCCATTTCTCAAAAGAGCAAACAGATTTTTTTTATATTCAATTTTGAAATCTGACATGGGGCTAGATATTTTGTCAATTTCCCAGCTGCCCCTGGTCATGTGACTTGTGCCTGCACTTTAGGAGAGAAATGCTTTCTGGCAGGCTGCTGTTTTTCCTTCTCAATGTAACTGAATGTGTCTCAGTGAGACATGGGTTTTTACTATTGAGTGTTGTTCTTAGATCTACCAGGCAGCTGTTATCTTGTGTTAGGGAGCTGTTATCTGGTTACCTTCCCATTGTTCTTTTGTTTGGCTGCTGGGGGGGAAAAGGGAGGGTGGTGATATCACTCCAACTTGCAGTACAGCAGTAAAGTGTGAATGAAGTTTATCAGAGCACAAGTCACATGACTTGGGGCAGCTGGGAAATTGACAAAATGTCAGATTTCAAAATTGAATATAAAAAAATCTGTTTGCTCTTTTGAGAAATGGATTTCAGTGCAGAATTCTGCTGGAGGAGCAGCACTATTAACTGATTCATTTTGAATTTTTTTTTTTCCCATGACAGTATCCCTTTAATACTCCATACAGTGTTGGAGACGGTGTGGTCAAGTTGGAACATTTATACATATGTGGTGGCAATGCCCAACAGTGCAACCCTTTTGGTCTAAAGTATTTGACCTGATCTGAGAGTGATTGGACTACTGTATGTCCTTCCTTGCCAAACCCAAATAGTTATTTTACAGAATAATATATTTTTGAATAGACAGCTTTTATTTCATATATTTAATGCAGCAGCAAATGTGATTGCAAAAACCTGGAAACAGGCAGAAACCCCTAACATACAGTACCTCGTCCAACAGCTGAGTTCCAGGGAGTCTATGGAAAGACTAACAGCAGCATCACCTGAAGCGAAAAATAGATGTGCCCACATCTGGGACCCATGGCATCCTACTGAGGCCTCTTAAATGGCAACTTTTATCACAGTCCTATTCCTATCACCCTAACGGATACAAATACCTGGATAACCAGGGTATAGTTCAGCCTGAAATACTTCTATACCATGTACACTTTTATATGTTTTAAATCTGTTTTTCTCTTTTTCTTTTCTGTTACGCTGGTATTTGATCCTGGTTCTAGTTCATTTGTATGCCATATATCTCAGTGAAAAAATGTATGAAGAGGATATATGTAAATGTACAATAGGTGCATCAATGTGTTTATTTTCAGAATAATTTTGACACACAATAAACTTGCAAATTGCAAAAAAAAAAAAAAAAAGCTGGGGATAATTTAGGGGACACTTCTCGATCAAATGCCAACACTGAAATGAGCTATGTTCTAGGAAGGGTTGGCACTTCAAATCAGTAAAGAAATAATCTAGTTTGCAATGTATAGTTTTTGGGTCAAAAGAAGACTCTGAAATTCTGTAGGACTAAAGTTACTGGGGTGAATTGACAAACTATTTCCAAACGCCAGTGTAGTGTAGGCTTGTGTAAAGAATTAGCCATCTGTTAGGAAGTGGCTTTGTGGTAGTGCAGATAGAGGAGGGAACATGTGGTTCTAGTTCTTTGGACTCCACTCCAGGAAGGGGTGGATCCTGCTGGAGAACCTGAGAAAGAAGGGCCCTAAGGTAACCAGGAATTTATTGAATTTGGGCATAAGGGGCCCATGAATGAGGCAAAGTTAGAGGTTATAGAATGCTCTTGGACTGTTAGATAGAATGTGTGAGCTAGTAATATCAGCTTGTGCTCCACCAAGGATTAGGGTAGTTCCCCAGGTGACACTCACCAGATTGTATGAACTCAAGTTGTTTGGGACCCAGAGAAATCTTAGTGTGATTCCTTGGAGCACTTGTACCCGTTGTCATACCGCACCACAAATATCTTGTGTACCTACTGGTAAAAACAGCTTCTATTTTTTGGTTAAGAACAACCAACACTCAGATTTGTTTGTGTTGAGAATGATAGTTTAGACTGGAGACCCTTCCTCCAATATGTCTGCAAGGGCTTCTAATAATTTTTACTGGGCGATATAAAATTAATCATTATTGGACTCTGGAGCAGTCTTCTGGAATGATAAATGGTATTTGACCATCTGCCAACCTGACTAGAATGTCTGGGCATGGCAGATGCCAGAAGAGCACTACCTCCCTGAATGCAAAAGGCTGATAGTTACATAGTTACATAGTTAAATCGGGTTGGAAAAAGACAAAGTCCATCAAGTTCAACCCCTCCAAATGAAAACCCAGCATCCATACACACACCCCTCCATACTTTCACATAAATGATGTATACCCATATCTATACTAACTATAGAGTTTAGTATCACAATAGCCTTTGATATTATGTCTGTCCAAAAAATCATCCAAGCCCCTCTTAAAGGCATTAACAGAATCAGCCATCACAACATTAGTGAGTGAGTGATAATAAAGTTTGGAGGGGTTGGAATAATGGGCTGGTACTGCTTTCCATGATTTGGGGTCAGGCTCATTGAAAACTACATGTATGGCTAAAGCATACATTAAGGGACACATTTACTATGGGTCGAATATCGAGGGATAATTAACCCTCGATATTCGACCATCAAAGTAAAATCCTTCGACTTCGAATATCGAAGTCGAAGGATTTACCAAATTTACTTTGATCGAAGGAAAAATCGTTCTATCGAACGATTCAAAGGATTTTAATCCATTGATCGAACGATTTTCCTTCGATCAGAAATTGCTTAGAAAGGCTAACATTGGTGCTCGGTAGGTTTTAGGTGGCGAAGTAGGTAGGCAAAGTTTTTTCTAAAGAGACAGTACTTCGACTATCGAATGGTCCATTTTTGGTTTGAATCGTTGAAAAGTTTTTTTCATTCTAATCCTTCACTCGAGCTTAGTAAATGTGTCCCTTACAGTCTTGACAACTCTGTGCGTTCTACTTTGAGGCAAAAGTATGGGGAAGACTCTTTCAACACAATGATCCCCATGCACAAAGCCAGGCTTACACAGATCAGGCTTTAATTATTATTATTATTATTATTATTAATAATAATAAAAAAAATAATAATAATAATAGCACAATGATGTCCCCGTGCACAAAAGCTAGGCTCACATAGATCAGGCTTTAATTAGAAGGGGAGAACTTGACTGACCTACACAGTCCTGATCTCTACCCAATTGAATTGGAATTGGAATGCCAAGGAGAACCAGGACTTATGGTCCAATGAGCCTCTTATGTATAGATTGAAGCAAATCCCATCAACAATGTTCCAACATGCAGTGGAAACACTCCCATAAACGTAGACTCTGTTTTAGTATAAATTAGTTAATCTCCTTGGTTTGTGGATAAGATGCTGGACATGCAGATGTTTTTCCATGTTGTGTATATTAATATATATGTGTGCATGGGATTTTTTTTTTCTCCAGGGCTGCATATTGTTTCAAGATTTTGAAAACAGTGTTTAAAAAAATATATATATATATAATTATATATAATTAAAGACAATTTTCAGTTTACAAGTTAAAGTGATATTTATTTTACAAGGGAGGTTACAAATTTGTGTATTTTGGATTCCCTTTCCCTTTAAATGAATAGCAAGTTTTACAGTAATTCAAGAGTAGTTACTCTGTTGGAAGCAGATCTATCAGCATATTCTTTCATGCTTATTGTTATCACCTCCAGTGTCACTCATGTAGTATATATGCCGTGCTGCTTTGATTTCTTTGAACAAAAGGATCCTTCTTCCCCTCGCTTGAAACCTAAGGTTGCCAAATCAAGTTTTAATTGACTCTGAGGCCTCTTGAAAGAGGGGAAAAATACAATATGCACATTATATGGAACCCTGAGAAGCAGCCAGAGACATAAAAGGGTGTCACAAAAGCGATTACTAAATTATTTGGGTTAGACATCACACAGATACAGTAGAAACTCATGATGAGATCACTATTAGGGATGTCGCGGACTGTTCTGCGGCGAACTTGTTCGCGCGAACATCGGCTGTTCGCGTCCGCCGCAAGTTCGCGAACGTCGCGCGACGTTCGCCAATAGGCGTTCGCGTCAAAATCGTTCGACCATTCGACCATTCGGTCGCTAAAATCGAACGATTTTCGTTCGATTCGAACGATTTTCGGATGTTCGAAGTTCGCGAACTGTTCGCGAACTGTTCGCATTTTTTGCCGGTGTTCGCGAACGGCGTTCGCGAACACGTTATCG
This sequence comes from Xenopus laevis, assembly GCF_017654675.1. Classification (NCBI taxonomy): domain Eukaryota; kingdom Metazoa; phylum Chordata; class Amphibia; order Anura; family Pipidae; genus Xenopus; species Xenopus laevis. The sequence continues at coordinate 20,933,881 of NC_054374.1, read as the reverse complement.
GCGGTTCGCTACATCCCTAATCACTATTGGAATCATCTCGCACACACAGACACACAGACAAAATATAAGTAATAATTGTCATTTCTTCTTCCGCATCTGATGTTTGTGAAATCAGGGTCATTTTTATAATTCTGTTCAGAATGGGAAGGTTCCCAAACCTCAAGTAAGTTTATCTTGCTGAAATGTCTACAGTCAAGGAAAACGCAGGACACTTCCTGGGCTCGTCTGATGTTGAATGTTTCCGTGGGGTTCGGAAATCTGCTGGACAGATGGAATATTATGGGGAGAAGATACACATCACTATCAAGTACTACCATTCACTTCTACTCAGGGTCGGACTGGGGGGCCCAGGCCCACTGGGGATGCCCCCCTCCCCCCACTGCACCGATCACACATACTGTGGGACTCATTTATAAACTTGGTGCAAGGCAGATTGGTTCGTAAAGTGAATATATTTGCCCTGCGCATGATTATATTTATAAAGTTGGATAAGTGTGCTGCAAACAGAATTGTGAATTGCTTTTTAAATATGTAAAAATTTGCAAATATTTATGTGCACACTCTGCGACTGAATTACGCCACAACTTTGGTGACTGAGAAAATATTCGCAAAACAGTTTCTCAAATTGCAAATTTAAGTTACTGTCAGTGCTATTTTCGCGCACAATAACCTCGATGCATGCGCTACTTATGGTGCAACCAGCATCAAAATAAAATAAAAATCACTCATAGATATTATTCTTATAAGGTATCCAGAATGCTCGGGATCTGGGGTTTTCTGGATTACGGATCTTTCTGTGATTTGGATCTTCATACCTTAAGTCTACTAGAAAATCATATAAACATGAAATAAACCCAATAGTCTGGTTTTGCTTCCAATAAGGATTAATTAAATCTTAGTTGGGATCAAGTACAAGCGACTGTTTTATTATTACAGAGAATCCAACGTTGGATTATTGGGATAAAATGTCTATGGAAGATGGCCTTTCTGTAATTTGGAGACTTCTTAATAATAACGGGTTTCCGGATAATGGATCCCATACCTGTAATAAATCTTTATTGCTAAGAGGCAGAATTATCCGCCAGGATTCTCAAATGTCCCATCTGTAGGCATCTTTCCAAATTAATATTGCTTTAATCAGTTCAATGTTTTCTATCAATTACATCAGTTCTGTCAAATCCAATGTTTTTTGTTTGAGATTTCAGGGATTTGTTTTTTTCAGGCCCCCAAAAGAATAACCGCTCTTATCGACTGAAGCCTTTAGAAGGCAGTAGGTGATAATTAATCCTTTTTAAAAAGGAAATATAAGCACTCAACAAAAAATTTATTATTATTATTAAACATAAATTAATTATAATTTTTCTAGATTTGCTAGTACAGGTATGGGATCCGTTTTCCAGAAACCCGTTATACAGAAAGTTCAGAATTATGGAAAGGCTGTCTCCCATAGACTCAATTTTATCCAAATAATCCATATTTTTAAAAATCAATTCCTTTTTCTCTAATAATAAAACAGCACCTTGTACTTGATCCAAACTAACATATAATTAATCCGTATTAGAAGCAGAAATGACCCATTGCACTTATTTAATGTTTTCATGACTTAAGGTATGAAGATTCAAATTACGGAAAGACCTGTTAAAAAGCCCCAGGTCCTGAGCATTCTGGATAACAGGTCCCATACCCGTTTAATGAATTTGAAAGATCACCAACTGCTGTTCATTTTGGCTGACAGGACACAGTTAGCAGAGAATTAAGTTAGTGAAAAGAGGAAAGTCTTGTGAATTTGCTTTGCTCAGAGCTGCTTAGAGAAATGTCAAGTGATTCTTCTTTGGTCACTAACAGAAGTTTATGAGCAGAGCAGAAATAATATCTTGGAGTTTTCAAGATTTTTACCAATTTTTACACTGCTAATATAATGAATTTTAAACAACAGCTCCACCTGCTGGTCATTTCAGACAAACTGGCTTCAAATTGATTTTCTGAGAAAAGGATAGTTGTGAAGTTAATGAGTCTTCTGACATTTCTCTGGTCAGTTCTAGGCCCAGCAACATTAAAAAACATTTCCTTTCTCAAGAAATTACTTGTCAGCTGAAATGACCAGCAGGTGGCGCTTTGTTTCAAATTCATTTCATTGGTTTCAAAACTGGTAATATCTCCAGATACCTCAAATGAACATGCACCTGAGCAGTGTTACTTCTATCATTGATACAGGTATGGGAACTGTTATCCAGAAACCTCCGAAATGTTATAATCCAGTTTTCTTTCTCTGTAATAATAAAACAGTGTTTGATCCAAACTAAGAAATAATTCATCCTTATTGGAAGCAAAATCAGCCTATTTATTTAGGGGGTTACTTACTAAACTCCGAAAGCAAAAATCACGAAAAATGTGTAATTTTTTTTTAAAAAATCAGACTTTTAAAAAATCACTATTTTTTTTGAATTTATTAAACCCTAAGGACCGAAAAGTCAGAATCAGAAAATCCGGCATCTCAGACCTGTCGAGGTTGCATATAAGTCAATGGGAGAAGTCCCAATGATTTTTTGCGCTGGGTTTCGTGCAATACCTCGACGTTTTCAAAATTTTTGGGTGAAAATTCCGAAAAAATTGTGAAAATTGGATGAAAAAATCCGAAAAAATTGTGAATATCAGATTTTTTCCCACAAAGCAAATTTTCGGGAAAATGTATTAATAAATAAGCGTAAAAAACCAGAGCGGATTTGATCGGAGTTTGTAGCAGAAAATATTGAGATAAATTCGGACTTTGATAAATAACCCCCTTAATGTTTACATGATTTTCTAGTAAGATATGAAGATCCAAGTTTGAAGTACGGTATGAAGATTCAAACTATGGAAAGATTTTTTATCCAGAGAACCCCAGGCCCAGGGCATTCTGGATAACAGGTCCCATACCTGTATTACCAGGCTAAACAATAGTGTAACTAGAGTGTGCTTGATCCTGCTTCAAAAAAATCTTCAGAGGGGCCCAGCACACTCCGATCCCCTATCTCCTGCCCACTTCACATCCTACATCCGCCCCACCTACATCCTGCCTCTGCCCCACCCAAGTTCTACCCCACCCACACCCCGCCATGACTCCGCCCACTCCTGCCCGACCAGGTAAGAGAGCGGCTGGGGAGGAGGTTTTTTTATTAACTATAGAGGAAGCAGACCCTACAGTCCGGACTTGTCTGTGACTGCGGGGTCTGCTTCCTCTATAGCAGGGATCCCCAACCTTAAGAACCCAAAGGGAGTTGGTGAGCAACACTAGCATGAAAGATGTTCTTGGGGTGCCAAATAAGGCTGCTATTAGCTATTTAGTAGCCCCTTTGTGGATTGCCAACCTACATTGACGCACTGTTTGGCAGTACATCTGGTTTTTATGCAGCCAAAACTTGCCTCCAAGCCTGGAATTCAAAAATAAGCACCTGCTTTGAGGCCACTGGGAGCAACATCCAAGGGGTTGGAGAGCAACATGTTACTCACGAGCTACTGGTTGGGGATCACTGCTCTATAGTAACGCTACTGAGGCTAAGCTCCCAGCATGCTCAGTACCCCTAACAGTATAGCAGAGAACGCACCAACTTTTCAGTGGAACAACGCTGATTTGAAAGACTTATATACTCCTAAAAAACATTTTTCAATTCATTCTTAAACTATATTATTCACGTGTCTCTAATGTAACACCTAAAGCTGTTATTTTGCCTGTCCCTTATCCAAAAGCCTGTGCATGTAATGTCTTTTTATTGTAGATATCTGTTTCTGTGTCTGTTCTCTCTCTCTTAATTGAGTTAAGTAAAATAATACTCTATCCTTCCCGTGGGAGCAGTTTGCATCTGCTCTTAAATTGAGTGATCTTTAGATTTCTGATAAAGGGGGTCTGAATTGTGCAAAGTGCTTGGAGTCAGCTTTTATCTCCAAATGGTAAATAAGACTGAGACAATAAAAAAAAAGATCCATTAGCAATCAATATTACTTGGGAGGTTTTCTTTTCCCGGTGCTGTTCGGCTTTTTACTTTTTCCTGTATGGAGGTCTCAGTGTTTCAAGGCAGCTTGATTATTGTGAGCCCGAGTCTCAGAACTCGCACCCTGCTTATTGTGAGTTGAGTTGCATGTATGTGAACCTTGCTTATTGTAAGCTAGATCCTCTGTCATGAACATGAAACCTGATTATTGTGAGTCTCAACCTTCATCATGAATGTGCACCCTGATTATTTTAAGCCCAGGTCACAGTCCTGAACCTACACCCTGATTATTGTGAACCTGAACCAGAGTCATGAACTTGCACCCTGATTATTGTGAGGTTGTGTCACCATCACAAACTTGCACCTTGATTATTGTGAACCTGAACCAGAGTCAAGAACTTGCACCCTGATTATTGTGAGGTTGAGCCTCAACCATGAACTTCCACCCTGATAATTGTGAGACCAAGCCTCAGACATAAACTTGCACCTTGATTATTGTGAGCCCAAATCACCATCATAAACTTACACCCTGATTATTGTGAGCTCGAGCCTAAGACATCAACTTGCACCCTGATTATTGTGAGCTCAAGCCTCAACCGTGAATTGAATTTTCACCCTTTTTATTGTGAGCTTGAACCTCACTCATGAACTTGCACTCTGATAATTGAGAACCAGAGCCTCACTCATGAACTTGCACCCTGATTATTGAGAACCAGAGCCTCACTCATGAACTTGCACCCTGATTATTGTGAGCTCAAGCCTCAACCATGAACATGCACCCTGATTACAGAGAGCCCAAGCTTCAAACATGAACTTGCACCCTGATAGTGTGAGCTCAAGCCTCAAACACGAAGCCTCAAACAGGAACTTGCACCCTGATTAATGTGAGCCAAATCCTCTGCAATTAACTTGCACCATCATTATTGCGAGCCTGAGCCTCAGACATGAACTTGCACCCTGATTATTGTTATCAAATGTGCCGAATCTTCCTTCTATTTATCCCCAACATCACAGATATGACCATACGAATAATGAGTTTTCTCCATTCCATAGTGTTAGAGAATATCTCAGCAGAATGTGCCAGTTGTTTTTTGGTGTTTGTTTATAAGTTCAATTTGCAAGGAAACCTGATTGGTTTGGTGATGTGGTTCTAACCACAGCACACTGTGTTATTTAGTATCACCCAATGGTCCCTTCCCTGTAGGAAGGTTGTGAATGTATCATCTGTATTATTTACTGTGTGGTAGACTCAATCACTTGGTTTGTGGCTTTGAGTAATCTGTAGTGGGTGAAGCACTTCATGGGCTTGGTGCAACCATTACCAGTACTTGTTAGTGGTCACCAGGTTGAAGCAAAGTTGTAATTGCCGGTTCCCATTCCAAGGATTTTCTAAAAGGTGTCTTATTTTCAGCAGGAGTTTCTTTTCATGCATTTTACATGGGCAGATATTTATTTAAGATAAAACGTCTTGTTTTCATCCCACCAAGAAAAGCTGTGGTTGCACAAGGTTCTAGCAGGCCTGGCTTGTCAAGGATCGGTGTCATGTTGCTGCATTACTGGGTGAGAGTGTAAGCTGATCTTAGTCTTTCCCATCATGTAAGTAAAGCCGGGGTTAGAAAAAGGAAATCATACACAGTTCTAAAATATTTGCTCATTGATTTCAAGCTGTGAGGCTGAGCAGCTCGGTTTTGCATGAAGGTAAACTTTGATGCACTGCATGGTATTCTGAGCTCCCGCAGAGCAGTTGCAAGGGGACTAGTAGCGGGACTGGAGACCAGTCATGTCCATGCACAAAAGTGAACCCCATCTTTACTGCAATACTCTGAGCCCAGGGGCCATGTATTTAATTGCAAATCATGGTTGACATAATTGGCAGGGATCCCCTGTGCTTCCAAATATCAAGTAATCTTTTGTTTTGCTGCAGAGCTTTTCTGCCGCAGAAAAATGATATAATGTGCTCTGCGCCGAAATGACATTTCAGAAATACTGAAGCTGTATTTGCATCAATAGGAATTGGAACGTTTTGGACAATATGCCATCAATGCACCCAGGAGGCATTATTATTAATGCACCCAGGATGTAGTTTGATCAAACAGTTCTGCAATTCTAGGCATTTCCTTGTACATAATTAACAGCAGGAACAGACCCCAAAGTTTTTTCATAGCCTCTACATAGATGTAGCATTAATCTATAGTATCATATGTATTCCCTTGCACTAAGACCAATTTAGCAGAAATGTTGGAGGCTATAATAGCCCTTTAATAGATATCTTTACTATGTTATTCATACACCATGGCGATCACATTACACAAATATTTAATTTGGTTTTCCTGTAAGTTGGAACTTTCTGGTTTGCAGGTAACGGATCCCATATCTGTATTTGTATGATTGAAGTATAATTTCACTTAAAGGGAAAACATTTTTTTTTTTTCAAAACGCATCAGCAGAACTCTGCACTGAAATCCATTTCTCAAAAGAGCAAACAGATTTTTTTATATTTCATTTTGAAATCTAACATGGGGCTAGACATATTGTCAGTTTCCTAGCTGCCCCCAGTCATGTGACTTGTGCTCTGATAAACTTCAGTCACTCTTTACTGCTGTACTGCAAGTTGATATCACCCCCTCCCTCCCCCCCCCCCCCAGCAGTCCATCAGCAGAACAATGGGATGGTAACCAGATAACATCTCCCTGACACAAAATAACAGCTTTCTGGTAGATCTAAGAAAAATCTAGTAAACTAGTAAAAAAAGTCCCACTGAGACACATTCAGTTATATTGAGTAGGAAAAACAACAGCCTGACAGAAAGCAGTTCCATCCTAAAGTTCTGGCTTTTTCTGAAAGCACATGACCAGGCAAAATGACCTGAGATGCAGCTAGACACCAATATTATAAATTAAAAAAAATACACTTTCTCTTTCAGGAATTATTTATATTGTAGAGTGAATTATTTGCAGTGAAAACAGTGTAATTTAGAAATAAAAACTACAACATAAAAATTATGACAGGGTCCCTTTAAGGAGCTGGAATATTATTTGACCACTTATTATTTAAAAAAAAAATAAAGTTAGTGATTGTGTTTGGCCACATTTCACCAATATATTTTGTGACTCCAAAAATTTGCATCATGTGTTAATAAAGGGACATTGCTTTTAGGTGCCCAGAACTTTTAAGTCTCATGACATTAAGGAGATGATTTATTCAATTTCAAGTTTTAATTGCGATTGAGAAAATGTATCAATTAGCCCATAAGGGCTCACATTTCTTTTGGTTCATAAAAGGGCAAAGGGGAATCTGGGCAATGCAATGTCATGCACGTGTCTCCCTTTACATGAATAAACAGCATGAGACTAAATATGCCACTGATTTATTCTAGTCATTGTGTCATATTGCCTGAATAGGTGGGATGATTTATGGCTGTAGCTGCAAAACACAGTTCACTGTCCGATGTTAAGAGCAATTAAAAAGCTATGATGACAGGCCTTGGTGAAGTCAATCATTCTGAATGACTTCCAGAGTATTATAATAAATGAGTTACTCGTGAAGAGTAAAAGACACGATGCCTTCCTTTATTTTATTCTTAACCTACAAATACCCGACACAGGGGCTGATTTTCTATCTACTGAGCCAAAGCTGATCACTGGATAAACATATTAAGTTCTTTGTGTGCTGTTTCTTTTATGGTGATTATATATAAAACAATACTCAAGTGGCATGTAAATGATATCCGTATAAACAGTGCTTAGTGATGTCATCGGTTATAATTAGTGTTTAGTGATGCCATTTGTATGTGCAATATAAAGTATTATAAACAACTCTGTTGTAAAATATAATGATGTTAGAAGTCATTGTGACACTATGTGCCTCTATATGGTTGAATATTTACTCAGTGACTTCTAATATCCTTATTATTTACAGTAGTGGGTACATTAACCCTTATAATACAAGAGTGATACTCAGAGTTCCCTGTATAACTCAGCCTGCAGCCTTGTGCCTTTATATGGTCACAGAACCCCTCAGTGATTCTAATATCCTTATCATTTACAGTAGGGGGTACATTATCCCTTATAATATATGAGTGATACTCAGAGTTCCCTGTATAACTCAGCCTGCAGCCTTATACCTTTATATGGTCACAGAACCCCTCAGTGACTTATAAAATTCTTATAATTACTTTTGAATATGCACCATGCGGGTTGTGTAAATTTAAAAATGATCTTGCATACTACAATCCTAATGGGCATTGTTACCATATCTACATCATATGTGGTTGGCAGATGACCCCTTTAAAACAAGGCTCCTATATAATCCACATGGCTAATGAACAATTAAATAGATGTGTTCAGCAGACTTCAGGGTTTTTTTTGCCTTATAATAATATCAGCCCTTCTCACATGGAACTTTTTTTTTTTTATGTATCAGTAATTAGTTGTCAACTTTCCCTGTTACGCAGATTTAGGCGAGCAGGGTGCGTTTTACTACATGTTATGATTTAAAGGGGAAACTGTATAATACATACATATTGTTTCATTGCCTACCCACTGATGTGTAACCACCGGAACAATTGGAGTAGAATTGTAATATAAATATAACCCTGGTACTCAAAGAAGAATTTATTCCCCATAGACAAAAGCCGTCATACGAGGATTTCACTTGACCCTTTCAGGGAACAGCAGTATGGCACATCCCACATGCACAATTACAATCATATAAACCCCCTGTTGTCACATTGGTGACTTAAATCCACCACTATATTAGATTTTAGCTTTAAAGGGCATGTAAAGGAAAAAAAATAAAATTTACTTTATTTAATGAAAAAGAAACCTATCTCCAATTTTATAAGAAACCTGACTGTATGCAGTGAAATTCTTCCTTCATTTACTGCTGTGGATAGGAATTGTCAGACAGTTCCTAACTGCCGGGCAGGGAAACAATCATACTTATGAACAGCAGGGGGAGCCCCCGCCTTACTTCCCAGCCATGAACTCAAGCAGCTTTGTTTGTTTCCCTGTAGAACAGTCGCAGACTGTGTAGAGATTTGTATTGGATTTTATTTTGGCTTTACAACCCCTTTACTGTTTCCAACTCCAGCTGCAGGGACAAAGATCATGGAGCCAGATTTAAACAGATTTGGAGGATTTTTTTGCAGCAGCCACTGGTTCTGCAGAGTTGGAGAAATTTGTATTAAACAATACAAAAACTATAAAATCCACATTAGATTACATGACAACACAGTCTGATTATTAATCAGTCTTGCTGTATCGACTTCTGGCAGATATTATTTGACTTGTACTATTTTGATAATTTATGACCATCCCTAAGCAGCTCAGACCACACTGAGCATGTGCACAGTCTTGGTCTTGCAAAGATGTATAACAAAGTTACAAGATGGTGACCCCCTGTGGCCAACTTTGAAAGCTTAAATCATTTGTTTGATTAGGCTTTTGGTGCAGTAAGTTCATGTTTATATTTAGTATACAAAATACAGCATTTCTAGTCTTATTCTATTTTAGACTTTACTTCCCCTTTAAATGAAATAAAGCATGGATTTTAGAATAGAGAAACAAATATTATCTCAGGGCAGGAAACAATTCATTCAGAGACTTTGCCAGAAAAACATCATTTCTTGCTAATAATATCTGGCACCAAACATGGGTGTTACCATCTGTTTTAATAAACTGCTGTTCTTATACCGTAGACTGAAAGGCTTTCCAGGGCGAACGGAAGGAGCAAACAGGACTTCAAAGACTTTATAGCTCTGGTGCTGAAGGGAACACAGTCAAAGGTTTCGGCAAGTTCTGTGTTTTATGATCAGTTCCAACAGGTTGGGCAACCCTGATTTATGTTGTTTCCCCCCCTTCCTTGGATTGGGGGCTCCTGCTCAGGAAGCCAAGATAAAAACAATTTGACACCGTTTGTAAAATGTGTTAATAACACGGGGTGGGACAAGGGCCTATTAGCAAACAGGAAGCCGTGGGAATTTCAACCTGAAATTAGAATCAGTTATCAAATATGTGTTTAAATTCAGAAGCAGAAATGACACTTTCCTGGCAAATGTACCTTATTTCTCAACTTCCAGGAAAATACACAGCCAAGAGTTCCAACACAGAAAATGTGTGAATTTATTAAAGGGATACTGACACCAGAAATGAAACCTTTTTTTTACATCTATCATAATATTGTCTTTCACGCTATTTATCATTTTTCCATATTTTTGGCTGACAGGCTGAGATACTGGGGGTCATTTATCAACACTGGTCAAATTTGCCCATGGGCAGTAACCCATGGCAACCAATCAAATTGCTGCATTCATTGTTCTACTTGCAGCTGGCTTTAAAAAGCTAATCACCGATTGGTTGCTATAGGTAACTGCCCATGGGCAAATTTGCCCAGTGTTGATAAATGAGCCTCACCGAGAAGGGGCAGTCCGGTTGGCAACACCGTCAGGTTTAGGAACTTCAAGTAACAATTACTTACAAAAGCAGACCTATCAGCCCAAGGCAGGGACCCCCTCCCGCTCCACTCTTTCAACTTTTAGCGTCGGAGCAGGTCCAAGGGTGCGGTATCATTAGTGCAATGGGCGTTATTGCGCTCGCTGCACTAGCAGAGCTGAATTTCTGTGTTAAAAAATGTAAATTCAGCTCTTACAGTTAAGAGACAGTGATGGGCGAATTAGTCCCGTTTCAGGAAAATTTGCAAAACTCGAATTTTGACAACGGCGACAGTTTTCCCGGTGTCAAAATTGGCGACGGCGTCAAAGTTGACGCCGGCGCCCATTAAAGTCAATGGCCTGCGTATACATTTTCTTGGAGAATGTATTAGCCGGCGACAAAACGCGGAAATTTACTGTGAATTCTCACCTGGTGAATACATTCGCCAATCACTATTAAGAGCCCCTGGTAACTGCCCGCTCCATGCCTTCTTAGGCAAGGTTCTCGCCTTCTCTTTCGAGATTTATTATACCCCAAGGATGGAAAAAGTCTGAATCTGAAAATCCGGCATCTCAGACGTACTGAGGTTGTATATAAATCAATGGGTGAGATCCCTATCCTATTTGGAAGTAAATCCGTCTATTTCAGACTTTTCGGGCAAAAATACGTAAAAATTTGGCCTTTTCGGGAAAAAGCCCAAAAGCGTCGAGCAATTCGGGAAAATAATCCGAAAAACATTGTGCGATTTTTTTTCATGTTTGTCCCCGATCCGATTAAATTGTGGATTGTAAATATATAAGGTACAATTGTGGATTCTAGTTTGATCGGACTCTTTAATTGCAATAATTCGAAAAATTTAGATTTTGATAAATAAGGCCCTTAATGTAAATTAATATTTTGAAGAGTAGATTTTTATTGTCAGTATCACTTTAAGCAACCACTTACATCATTCAAAGGCTCAACCTAGAAATGCTATAGGAAACATAGAGATTTTAAAAACGACATTTTACAACAAACAACTTAAAAACCAGTACTGCTATCTCTAGCTACAGTCCTGAATACTTAAAACTGGTCATCACACACGTTGAGATACAGGATACTGGTGGGGCAGTTTGGAGAGTATGGCATCTTGGAAGGGAGCACTTTAAACAGACCATCCTGCAGTTCTACAGAAGAGCTGAACAGTATCCACCCAGCAAAGATCCCAAGGCCAAACCATGATTCTACCATTAGGCAGGTTGCAGATTAATATAATGAGGTAAGTAGTTAAGAAACAGTTTGGGGGCCGGAGACAGGGACACGGTTCACTGTGTTAGATTAACAGTCATGGGAGAAGATAATTGTAATCTATATACCCCCTACTGTAAATGAGCTGCAGGCTGAGTTTTACAGGGAACTTTGAGTATCACGTATTATAAGGTATAATGTACCCCCTACTGTAAATGATAAGGATATTAGAAGTCCCTGAGGTGTTGTTCAGTGACCATATAAAGGCACAAGGCTGCAGGCTGAGTTATACAGGGAACTCTGAGTATCACTCATGTATTATAAGGGATTATGTACACCCTACTGTAAGTGATAAGGATATTAGAAGTCACTGAGGGGGGGTCTGTGACCATACAAAGGCACAAGGATGCAGGCTGAGTTATACAGGGAACTCTGAGTATCACTCATGTATTATAAGGGATTATGTACCCCCTACTGTAAGTGATAAGGATATTAGAAGTCACTGAGGGGTTCTGTGACCATATAAAGGCACAATGCTGCAGGCTAAGTTATATGGGGAACTCTGAGTATCACTAGTGTATTATAAGGGATAATGTACCCCTACTGTAAGTGATAAGGATATTAGAAGTCACTGAGGGGGGGTCTGTGACCATACAAAGGCACAAGGATGCAGGCTGAGTTATACAGGGAACTCTGAGTATCACTCATGTATTATAAGGTATAATGTACCCCCTACTGTAAATGATAAGGATATTAGAAGTCCCTGAGGTGTTGTTCAGTGACCATATAAAGGCACAAGGCTGCAGGCTGAGTTATACAGGGAACTCTGAGTATCACTCATGTATTATAAGGGATTATGTACTCCCTACTGTAAGTGATAAGGATATTAGAAGTCACTGAGGGGGGGTCTGTGACCATACAAAGGCACAAGGATGCAGGCTGAGTTATACAGGGAACTTTGAGTATCACGTATTATAAGGTATAATGTACTCCCTACTGTAAATGATAAGGATATTAGAAGTCACTGAGGGGTTCTGTGACCATATAAAGGCACAAGGCTGCCGGCTGAGTTATACAGGGAACTCTGAGTATCACTCATGTATTATAAGGGATTATGTACCCCCTACTGTAAGTGATAAGGATATTAGAAGTCACTGAGGGGTTCTGTGACCATATAAAGGCACAAGGCTGCAGGCTGAGTTATACAGGGAACTCTGAGTATCACTCATGTATTATAAGGGATTATGTACCCCCTACTGTAAGTGATAAGGATATTAGAAGTCACTGAGGGGTTCTGTGACCATATAAAAGCACAAGGCTGCAGGCTGAGTTATACAGGGAACTCTGAGTATCACTCATGTATTATAAGGGATTATGTACCCCCTACTGTAAGTGATAAGGATATTAGAAGTCACTGAGGGGTTCTGTGACCATATAAAGGCACAATGCTGCAGGCTAAGTTATATGGGGAACTCTGAGTATCACTAGTGTATTATAAGGGATAATGTACCCCCTACTGTAAGTGATAAGGATATTAGAAGTCACTGAGGGGGGGGTCTGTGACCATATAAAGGCACAAGGCTGCAGGCTGAGTTATACAGGGAACTCTGAGTATCACTCATGTATTATAAGGGATAATGTACCCCCTACTGTAAATGATAAGGATATTAGAAGTAATGTTTTACTTTTTTGCAATCTTACTTGCCTTTTTCAGAGAAATGTTATTTAAAAAAAATGATGATAGTGAATTGTGATTGAAATGAACAAAACTATTGCAAGGTAAAGACCACTTGGCCCAGGAACCGATGTAAGATCTCCCAATTTGCTGCCCTGCAATGGATACTGTTCTGAAGGAGCTAGGAACTCCGATTGGAAAAAGAGACAAAATCAATGAATGGCAAGTCCCTGGGGAGTACAATGTTACTGCAATCCCAGCACAGAGGTCACACAGCTTCCAACCTCCTGGAACTTAGACATTAGTTTACATCATTGCATTTATCCATAAAAGTTCCCTGGAGACCAGAACATCCACTCAACTTTTTTTTTTTTTTTTGAACCAAGCAGCAAAATAGCAGTATATTTATTGTGCATAATAATCTTTGGTTTCCAGACACTAAATATCCATCCTGTGTGTGAGTGGCTATTAATATGTAGCCGATTTACAGCCTCCTATACCATAGCAATGTCAGGCCAGGATTCTAAACTGGACATTTTCTTTCAGCTTTGACTTTGCAAAGTCTTTTTCCATTTAAAATAATCTAAATACCTTGTTAGGGGTAACGTTTTATCACATTAAGCTTTTAAAGTCCATGGGTCATTAATAATCAAGATTTTTATTACTTATTAATTAAGCCTCATGAAATTTATATTTATGTTGTCCATGCATATTTCCAGATGCTGTTGATGTCTATCTATCTATCTATCTATCTATCTATCTATCTATCTATCTATCTATCTATCTATCTATCTATCATCTATCTATCTCTATCTATTTATCCATCCATTTATCCACTCTCTCTCTCTCTCTCTCTCTCTCTCTCTCTATCTATCTATCATCTATCTGTCATCTATATTTCGCTGTCTCTGTCTATCTGTCATCTACATGTCTGTTTGTCATCTCTCTCTCTCTCTCTACTTATATATCTAGTATCTATCTATCTATCTATCTATCTATCTATCTATCTATCTATCTATCTATCTATCTATTGATCTCTTGTCTATTTATCTATCCATCTATGTATCTCTTGTCTAGCTATCTAGCTATGTATCTATCTGTCTGTTTGTCATCTTTCTCTCTTTCGCTCTCATTTTCACCTTCTAAAGCAGCTCTGGGAGGGGGGGTCGCCGACTCTTTAACTGTTCTAAATTGATACATTTAGTTGATACATTTTTTTTTTGTCCCTGCTGAGTGGAATCCACAAGCTTCATCGTGTTGATGAGTTTAACCAATTCTTGGAGATAATTCAGATTAAATTCTAACGCCAAATCAATTTGGCTGATGATGGTATTGGCATGTATAATGACCTATCAGGCAACAAACACTGGTAGCCCAACTGGCCCGTAATAAACTGATGAGTACTGGATTCACGTTTCTGATCTGATTGGTCAGGAGTCTTCTGAATGATTAAATCAGGGCTTCTACTGGCCAGCTGGGCTTATAGTAGAGTAAGCCTAACTAGTCATTCGCCAACTGACCATATGGACTCATATGAAATCTAAAAAAAGCCACAAATGTTATCACAAATAGTAGACGTTCATTAAGATAACACAAGGCTTGAACAATGCTACTTCAGGGATTTCCTCAGCAAGTTATACAACAGTTGTTAACCATATCGACCAACGGCTTGAAGTTGAACCTATAGGCATACATGGAGGGATGCAAAGCTTTTAATGTAAATATGATTCAAATTGAAGTTGTCAGTCCATTAGAACGTCCCACCCCCCTCCATCCTCTCACCAGTCAGGCCATGAATGATGCTCGCGAGGAAGCCATTCTATTATGAAGGAACAATCAATACTGAGAACATTTGCTATCAATAATTCATATTTGTTATAAACTACTCAGTGGCTTTAAAAATTAACAATACACACCAATGGATTCAGATGATAAAGAGGAGCCATTTCATGACAAGAGGTTTTTTAATACCTGAAAAAAAAATACAATGTGTTTTTGCAGGAGAAGAACCAACTTAGCAATCACACAACAGTTGTTTGTAGAACGGATATAAATCACATAATAACCTTGCAGCCGATAAAACCTGAACTCTGTTCATCCTCAAGTATTACTCTTATACCACACATTAATATTTCATGCCGCCATTTCAAAATAATGTCATAATGTTGTCCATAAATCAGAAATCTCGGGTTATAAACCACTTTGCTTTATGTAAGTTTTATATAAGAACCAAGCTTAAGCTTTTTTACCATTAGCAAAAGTCTATTCCCCCCCCCCCCCCGCTGCATGTAGCGCTTGTATTCGTTTAAGACCAAATATAATGTTTGTATTATTAATTACATCCATAATTGCAAATCCAACATTAGCTCATTCATAGATTTATGTAGGCTTAATGGCCACGTACAGTTGAAAAACAATTATATTTTAGAGATTTAGATTCATAAACATGCCTGAAACAAAGCCTTAGGCGGCTCTAAATGGCCATTATTAGTATTGGATTACTGAGTAATGTCTCTTCACATCAAACTTAGAAGGAAAGCTGTGCCATAAACAACTTTGTACTTAGAAAAGTTCAGGGATTACAAGACCGACATAGTGTCTTTTGAGTCAGTAATTTCTGACTAATATGTTTTTCCTTTTTCTTTTTTTCAAGTGTTTTATTCATGTTGAATAACTTTTTATCTGTTGTAGAATGCATACAGATCTGATTGACTTTCAAAAAGTCAACAAATGGCATTCAATATCTAAACTAGAAATGGTCCAGAGGTTGACAATCAAATTAATTAAGGAAAATATATGTGTGTGTGTGTGTGTGCAGGACCGCCATCAGAAATCGCAGGGCCCCATACGACAAAATAACCTGGGCCCCCTGGGGTGCGCCCACCGCAAGCCCCACCTACAGGTCAGCCCTCCCCACGCCCACAGGTCCGCCCCTCACCACACAGTAAAAAAACAAAACAAATATTGGGGGCTCGGCTTCCCACATGTTAATAAAAAATAAAAAGATATTGGTGGTCAAGCCCCTATAAAAAAAACATTTGTGGCCAGGGCCCCCCCATTAAAAAATATTGGTGGCTAGGACCCCACATGAGAAAAAAAAAATTGGTGCCCAAAATTGGTGGCCAGGCCCCCCCCCCCCACATTATGAAAAAATTGGTGGCCAGGGCCCCTTAAACGTCCATGCCTTCCCGAAGCCAGCAGCTCTCAGAAAGATGGGGGGCCCGACTAATCAAGTAAGTGTCTCTGGGCCCCCTACAACTCTCCCCCCTGTCCCCCCCTGATGGCTGCCGTGTGTGTGTGATATGTTTAACATGTTTGGTAATCATGAATACGTTGGGAAAGAAAAAGGATTCTTAGGGGTCTAATAAATCAATCATCATCAACATAGTATAGGCTAACTAATAGACTGGCTAATACAGTCTATGTAAGAAATAATTCCAAGTCTAATTTTGGATTGGTTTAATTAAAGGCAAATGTTGGCAATTATTGTCTTTACCCAATATTGCTTATTACTCAAGGTAACACTCTAAAGTAGCTGCTCCCATGTATCTGGCACAACCCAAAGGGTCTTCACTTGTAATACTCCAAATGGTGAATTTACTGGAGATCTTTCCATAGCTGTGTGGACTTTATGACCTCTTCTAGCAGGTTGCTCTCTCTCTATCTTTCTCAGGGCTACTTTATAGTACCAATGGGCCAGCAGCAGAAATTTCATTGGTTGGCTCCCACTTCTGTATGCAGTTTGTGGTAGAATTACTCTAAGGTAGGTAACCTTCAGTATAAGTCAGGTAATGATTTTGAAGAAATGGTTTGTGCTTTCTGAATAAGCACAATCCCAACATGTGCTTCCGCGGACCTACAGCCATGAAAGTGGATAAACCATAATGACTAAGTTGGGCAAAAGTCAGCACAAAAAAAAAAAGGTCTCCAGTTTTTTATTAGAAAGGTCACATAGGCACATATGTTCCGACAGAAAAGTACAAAAACAAAAATTAATTCAAATGACTATGCTGCAGAGCACTTCCAGGTGATTAATATGAGGGGTATAACATCTCCAGGGGGATGTATCAGACCAAATATAAAGTATGAGATTGGTACTGCTCAAAAACCATTTACTGCTCCATTTGCTCCACAACATAGTAAAGAAGCAAACCTCCTAAAAGCCCCAGTTTAGAACAGACAGTCCCAAATTGTATCCACCAGAGATGGTTTGCCTTGTTGGAATGTGAGAGGGTGTTGTATGAATTGGGGTTTTGTCTAGCCATTAATGGGGAGAAACTTGGTACATGGTCTAAACTGTTATCATTTTTAACTTGTTGGGAGCTATATTAAGTGGACAAAAGGGATTGTCGACTGATGAACAATGTCTAATTATTTACAGAAACCGATTTACTTCCATTAGGTTTATGAAGCCTGAAATATTCTGCTCATAGCACTAGTGATGATAGTGATGATGACCCTGTAATTGTAAAGTCTTCAGTTGCATCTTCTATTTCATTTCTCTATAATTCTTCTCCATTAATTATGGATTGTTTTTTAAGTATGGGAAACGAAACTACCTAAAGTATAGGGATATCCAACGTGTGCTTGGATTGCTGGTAGCTCTAGATCAGGGATCCCCAATCTTATTTACCCATGAGCCACATTCAGATGTAAAATAAGTTGGAGAGCAACACAAGAGTGCAAAAAAATCCTTGACTTGAACTTGTTCTAATCCAGTATTGGTCTTGGCTTGTATCTGCTTCTTATTTCCAGCCCTGGTCTTTAATCTGCTTGATTTTATTTCTTACCTGGATTAACACTGAAAACTTCCTCTTTTGTAATTGCTGGCCCACCATTTTATTGTCTCAGAATTGACTTGGTCCTGATCTGTATCTGTTTCTTAACAGTCTGGTCTTTAATCTGATTGTTCTTAGTCCTGACCACAACCTGAATTTGATGGTCTCTTTCTTAATGGTAATGACAGGCTGTCTTGTATTTTTTGATGCATTTTTTTATTGTCTAGGACTTGACTAAAGCTGGCCATAGATGCAACGATCAGATCGCACGAATCGTGGATTCGTGCGATTTTTGGACTATGTGTGGAGAGTCCCGACATTTTTCGTCCGGCAGAGATCGGTCGTTTGGTCGATCGGACAAGTCAGAAAATTTCTGTCGGCTGCCGATAATATCTCTGCGTGTATTGCCAATCGTATGATTTTCAGTGGGAGAGTGTCACTAGCTTTGTCAGACATAACTATCGTATGATTGCTGTCACGGGCAGAACATCGGCTGATCTGTTCTTTTACTACTTTGTTTGATCAGAATGGTAAGACTTTGATCTGAATGGTTAGTGGAGGGTCGGGAGATAGGAAAGTCCAATCGTACGTTAATTCGTACGATCGGATCTTTGTGTCTATGGCCAGCTTTAGACTTGTTCCAATCCAGTATTAGTCTTGGAATGTACTTGTTTCTTTTCAGTCCTGGTTTTGAATCTGCTTGGTCTTAGTCCTGATGTAAACTTAGATTTCATTACCTCTTTCTTAACATAAATTACTTTCTTGTAATTGTTGACTCGCCATTTTATTGTCTCAGACTTGACTTAGACTTGTTCCAATCCAGTATTAGTATTGGCTTGTACCTGTTTCTTTCCAGACCTGGTCTTGAATCTGCTAGGTATTAGTCCTGACATAAATTTAGATTTAATGGCCTCTTTCTTAACACTAATGAAGGTTCATCTTGTGATTGCTTACTTGTCTTTTTATCTTGGACTTCATTTAGACTTGGTCCAATCCAGTGTTAGTCTTGACTTGTACTTGTTTTTTTTAGGGATGCCACAAATCCAGGATTCAGTTCGGGATTTGGCCAGGATTCGGCCTTTTTCAGCAGGATTCAGATTCGGCCAAATCCTTCTGCCCGGCC
Source organism: Xenopus laevis (assembly GCF_017654675.1). NCBI lineage: Eukaryota > Metazoa > Chordata > Amphibia > Anura > Pipidae > Xenopus > Xenopus laevis. Next base: position 20,914,679 of record NC_054374.1, on the reverse strand, counting down.
AAACCAAATCCGAATCCTAATTTGCATATGCAAATTAGGGACAGGGAGGGAAATTTAACATTAGGGAAAGTAAACATTTATCCCCTTCTCAACCCTTATTTGCAAATGAAAATTAGGATTCGGATTTGGTTCGGTATTTGGCCGAATCTTTCGCTAAGGATTTGGGGGTTCGCCTGAATCCAAAATAGTGAATTCGGTGGATCCCTAGTTTCTTTCCAGTCCTGGTCTTGAATCTGCTTGGTCTTAGTCCTGACAAACTTAAATTACATGGCCATTTTTTTAAGACTAATGACTTTCCCTCTCGTAATTGTTGCCTCAGACTTGACTTAGACTTAAACTAAACCAGTTTTAGTCCTGGTTTGTACCTGTTTTCTTCCAGCCCTAGTCTTAAATCTGCTTCCTCTTGGTTCTGACCTGAACTTGGTTTAGATGTCTCAACCTCAGCCCTTATGGCTTCCGCTCTTTCAATATGCATAGACTGCTTACGGTATTACTGTATGGAACCTTGTACATTGATGATCCAGTGTGCCATGGTGGGATTGGTTGGCATCAATTTTGCCCTATAGTAATAGATATGTGTAGCTAATCCCAAATTTTCCATTTTTAATCTTGTTTTTGTTTCCTTGGATAATTGTAAATTTTCACATGGTTGTGAAGATTACTGCAGGTAGTCAGTAGATAGCAGGTTCAGGACTGGTGTTTGCAAGGAAAGACCTGATTGGTTGCTGCTGGTTGCTAGAAGTGAAGCAAATGCAGTTTCCATTATTTTACCCCTGTACTTTACTTGAATCGGTGAAAGCAATACACACCCTGAGGAACCTCTCATGCAAATGACCTATTTCACACCATACCTATTGCTACCTGCTGTACTGTATATCAGTGGTGCATTGCCCTTTGCTGCCAGGAATCAGCCAATTAAAACAAGTGAAATCTGTAAGCCACATAATAATACCAGTTTTTGAATCTGGATTTATATTTCTTGCTAGGTTCTCATCTCCATGTAAAATGTATTGATATGTCTGGTACACAATTAGAGACGTTATATTGAGTTCCACCAATATAAAAGCCTGTCTGAGAAATCTCTATATACATGCAAAGAAGCCATTAATTGATGAACAAAATAATGCATTTTCTTAACGAATGATAAACAGCCAAGGGAATCAACATAAATGATAATAATGAAATTGCAGATCAGATATTGTAAGTGTTTTAATTATATTCTCTCTTTTTTTTTTTTAACTTGTATTAATGATAGTTAGTGCTGATTCCAAATGCAATCTCGTTCAAGTGCCAGATCTGTCAGCCGCTGCCAGTTAGCCATGTGACTTCCAAGCTCACAGCTCCCTAATGCCAAAGTCAGTTTGTGATCAACACAGAAAACATAGAGTTTGAACCTTGAGATGCTCATTAAACCACAGAGGCAGAGGCAATGCTCTTAGCTTTTCCATAACACTGTAAACTTTAATAAGGTGTTGTTCTGCCTACTTTATTCTCGAATGCTTTTAACTCTTCATCAACTGCCCCAGTCCTCTAACACATGGACTCCTCACACACTCCACATACAGTTTGTGGCTAGAAGAGTAAGGTTTGACTCCTCAAGATCTCTGTTTTCCAAGTAGTCTTCCAAGGAATATGAAGATATTTACCTTACGACAACAAACCAACATCAGATAACACCCCAATAAATGATGCTAATTCTGTGTTTAAAATGTTTTTATTTCTAAATGACATTGTTTACCAAGCAAATAATTCACTAGTTGATCCAGGGACTGCTCCAATTGCCATCTTGGAGTCAGGAAGCAATTTTTTCCCTCTGAGGCAAATTGGAGAGGCATCAAATGTGCTGTATCAACTAGCAATTAGGTAGGTTATATACTGTATGGATTTAAAAGGTGGAACTTGATGGACATGTGTCTTTTTTCCATCCTAATTTACAATGTAATTCGTGGTTTTCAGGGCGATAATCCGAAAAAGTTTTTGGCCATGTAATCTGAAAAAATCGTATGAATCTAGTCTTTTCCCGCACTAAATTTTTAGAATAGTTTTATTGATAAATAACTTAAAATGATGGATGGGAATTTGGTCAAAGTTGTTTTACTAAAATAATGAGAACATTTCAGATTTTTGCAAACAACTCCCTTAGGGGCAAATTCACTATGCGCCGAAAGTGCGCTAGCGACGGCTTTGTCGCACTTCGCCAGGCGTAGTTTCGAAGGGGGTTCGCAAATTCACAAAGATCCGAAGTTGCGCACAGGTTACCGAATGCTTGCGAAGTTGCGCTATCGAAAATCAGCAGTCGGAAGTTACTCTAGCGATGCCTAAATAGCATACGGCGTGCAGTTAAAGTACAATGGACGTGTGTGCTGCAGCAACTACATTACACTACACAAGGCCAGGGAAACTTGATAAAAATTTAATAGAGGTACCCCAAAAAAAAATTCCGATCTTTTTCAGTCTATCACCCAGTAAAAAAACGTCAGCGTTTTTTGACAAACTCCTATCTACTCTATTGCACTTCGCCTGGTCTGAGCTGGTGAAGTAAAGTCTAGCGCAAGAGGTAACGTTCAGTAAAATCCGCAAGTTAGTGAATTAGCGTAGTTACGTCCCTTCGCCAGAGCGCAACTTCGCCTGGCATAAGGGTGCGAAGTAGCGCTAGAGTATGTCTACTTCGCTAACGAATTTATGCCAGCACCCGTTAGTATATCAGCGAAGTGCCAAAATGACGTCACACTGGCGAATTTTTCGCTACCGTTAGCCACTTCACTCTTTAAGGGATTAAATTTAGGGAAGACCATCTCCCATAGACTCCATTTTAACAAATAATTCACATTTTTAAAAATTATTTCCTTTTACTCTGTAATAATAAAACAGTACCTAAATAGCACTTGTTCCCAACTAAGATATGAGGACTCCTTACTGGAGGCAATACAATCCTATTTGGTTTAATTCATGTTTAAATGATTTAGGGGGTTATTTATTAAAGTCAGATTTTTTCTCATTGGACTTTTAAAGGGGAAAACACAATTTATGGGAATTATTAAACCCGGAGGGTGTTAAAAGTCTGAATAAAAAAGTACTCAGACCTACCGAGTTCCTGTAAAGTCAATGAGAGATGTTGTGAATATATCCTGATCTGCGCTGGGTTTCTGAAAAAGTCATGGTATTTGGGTGTTAAATCCAAAAAAGTTTTGCTATTCAAACATCAAATCGAAATTCGGATTTTTTCACAATTGTATTGAGTTTTTTCCTGCACAAGAAATTTTCAGGTGAATGCATTGATAAATAAGGGGAGAAAATCCATGCTGATTTGGTCAGAGTAGTTTTCAGAAAATTCAGAGAAATTTTTGGATTTTGATAAATAACCCCCTTAAAGTATGGTGATGCAAATTACAGAAAGATCTCTTATCCAGAAAATCCTAGGTGCCTATAATTATGGATAACAGGTCCTATATCTGCATACTAATTCAAGTCTATTGTCTAGTTGTTCAATAAATCATTAGTGTATGTGTTTACTATTCAATGGCACCCAACAAATTACTGCAGTGACAATGCAACACATTTAAAGCAAATGTCTAGATAAAAGCACATTCATGAGCAAGTGCTCCATGTTTTAGGCAGATGTTTCTGCTAGTCATTAGTCCCCAATCACGTGACTGTATTGCCAGCTAACAATTCTGCTATTGAGGGACAAATCTACTAAACTTTCAACCTAATGGTGTGTTGCTGAGATGGAAATATTAGCCTACCAGAAATTCAGAAATGTTTACATAAAAATGTCCTAATTCCCATTTTCACTGCGTATCTGTAATCTTGGTATGAACTGGAGGTGTCAGAACAAAGGAGTAGTGATGGGTGAATTTGGGGAGTATCGATTCGCCAAAAAATTTGCGAAATGGCGTTGGCATCTTGTTTTTGATGCCGGCGTCCATTTTTTTTTACGCCAGCGTCTATTTTTTTGGACGCAGGTGAATTTTTGTGACGGTTTTGTGAATTTATTCGCCGGCGGCGAATCGCGTGAATTTGCCATGAATAAATTCGCCCATCACTACAAAGGAGAGCTTGCACTCAAACCTTTGGACACAAACAAAGCAACACAACTTTATGGAGCTAGATTTAGCATTCCAAATAAACTTAAACTTTGTTGACATCTCTCTCTTTCTCTCTCTCTCTCTCTCTCTCTCTCTCTCTCTCTCTCTCTCTCTCTCTCTCTCTCTCTCTCTCTATATATATATATATATATATATATATATATATATATATATATACACTTCCAAATGAAAAAGGTCCCAATAGGGACCGAAACGTCGGGCATAGATACAATGTAACAATAAAATAATTGATTCCTAAAACAGGGAGTGCTGGTCTGAGAATAATTTGTATATATATATCTATATCTATAGATATATATATATATTTTATAGGATACCTTGTTTATAAAATACTTCCATTTGATGTAGCCAAGTAATGAACATGTCCATTCCCAAAGTAGTGACTTCACAGTATGTATTTTCAATCATCTTGCAGACTGGGTGGTCGGTCAAGCTAATTCCGGGACATTTAGCCAGAAATCTTATCCTAGTCTCGGCCAGTAAAATAAGTAAGTGCTGTAACAATATTCCAGGAAATATTAGTTCTAAAGGTTTTATATGGAAATAATGTTGAAATATGAAATCCTGTTTTCCCCGTACAAACAATATGTATCAGTCAGACATGGTTTTGAAAGGATTTCAGAATCTATACTGGGAAAAAGGACTTCCCAAAAACCTTTGGCTATGCTGACCAAACACTAATTTGTTTTTTGTTTGTGTTTGGCAAAATGTAATTCCCCTTCCACGAACCCATAAATGTAATCATTACATAGAGTGCCCACTGTTTTCACTTGTTTGATGTCTTTTTGAATAACATTTTGTATTTTTGTTACAGTCTTTGCTCTGATATGTATATATATCTACAGCCTTGTCTACATCAGGGATGTCCATCTATCTTCAGTGTGCCACCAGATGGACATCCCTGATGTAGACAATGACATAGACACTTAATAGCCAGTCTTTATGATTATTTTTTTGTGGTTAAAGCTTAGCTGTTTTTTTTCTGAAGTTCTCCAGTTTGAAATTTAAATGGTTTGGTTTCCAAAGTCCAATTAACCCTAGCAACCAGATAGCTGATTGAATAAGAGCATGGAAGATGAATAGAAGAGAGACTGAATGGGAAGGTTAGAAGAAAATAAATACTAATTAATGGAACAATAAAGATCTCAGGCAGGAGAGGTAGAATAAATATAACAATAATACAAATTCCCAGCAAAAATAGAAACTAACATCAAAAGCAAAACTATCACTAAGTTGTACTGAAAGTGAATTCTAAGATTAATTACCCTTTTAACATCCAAAGGCCACAAGTGGATATCCTACACCCTATAACCCTATATAAGCTGACCACGTGCCCACATATTTGGGTACTTCTAAGCACAAGAATGTTACTAAGATTCACAAAAATTGAAATTCTTATTCCTACATGACAGGCAGACTGTTGAAAATAAATAAACGGAGCAACCACAAGCTGCAATATGGGAATTGATGTTGTCATGGTTGGTTTCAGTCCACAATGTCATTACAGGAAAGCAAATGAAATTACAATTAATAAAGAATTATATAATTAATTAGCCTGTGATTTCTTTCTCAGAAGGTTCCTTGTAGCCAGTTCATTTCCCCCCCCCCCATTCGCTGGGAAATGAATGGATCTCAAATCTAAGTTACTTTTCTTTGGAAAATGAGACAAAAGTAGCCTTTAAAGGTTAATGTTCTCCACCAGCTTTGCCATGAAAAAGTCACCATTTCTCAGTTTATTTCCAGGAATCACCAGTTCAACATGAAGGCCTGATGAACCTAGAACCCTTAGATATGAGGAACACCATGGGGGCACATTTACTTAGCTTGAGTGAAGGATTAAAATAAAAAATACTTTGAATTTCGACCATCGAATTGGCTACTTCGACCTTCAACTACGACTTCGACTTCGAATTGAACGATTCGAACTAAAAATCGTTCGACTTCGATGTTCGAAGTCGAAGGATTTTACTTTGACGGTAGAATATCGAGGGTTAATTAACCCTCGATATTCGACCAATAGTAAATGTGCCCCCATGTGTAATGTAATAGTTTTAGGTTCATGATGCCTTCAAACTGAAAGTTCTGTTAAATGTGGAATGGCAGTCAGAATATTTATAATCTTTGCTCATCATACACCTATGATTACACCCTCCTACACAAAATTATGTTTTAATGTTAAAAAACCTATACCAAATCTAAACCCAAATTCAGAAGATTTTATTCAGGCGCCACCTGATTGTAATACATTGATTCTTCCACATCATGAAAAAAATGTACCTACATATGAAGACTGCTTAGTGGTTTTACTTTATTTTGATATGACTTGATGTGCAATATTTAGAATTGGGGTGATGTGTCACATCTTGACTCCAGTGTAATGCAGTGTTGTCTCCAGATTCAGAGCAATGGAGCTTAAAGACATAGGCTGATATCACATCATTATTATTTCCTAGTATTTAATATTGTTGGTCCGCTTTGTGATTTAAAATCTGGTTGTGAGGGTTTATGACCTCTTCAAAAATAAAGCTGGCTTCTAGGGAGGTACCGCTATGGAGACCTTGACTGAAGGCCAATAAAAAATGATACTTGAAGCCACTGCATCTTAGCTGTTTTGGTTATTCCCGTAACAATACAAAAAACTACAGACAGTGATCTGATATAATTGTATAAGTGTCATGAGCCAAATCTGACCATGACTAAATTACAACATAGCCAAGAAGTTCTCTGCTCTACATACAGTGAAACTTACATTTTACAGAACCTTAAGTTTTTCTGCAGTTTATTTATATTTTATTGTACAGTAGTTTTAGAATTGCAGTATAACATAGAGCAGGAGAGAATGACATCTTCTATATGCTTATTTTTTCTTATCTGTTATACTTAAGGGAGAATACTCCACACTGTTTAAGTCCAATGTAGGACAGCTGGGCAGGTTCCCCTGTTAAACGCATTGATAATAAAGTTAAAAAAAAATAAAGTATTACAAAGAAAAACATAGGAAGAAGTAGGAGGAGATAAAATAAGGAAAGGAGAAAGAACTGTGCATTTTTTGTGGTTGTACCAATATTTAATGCATAATGTATTTCCCTAATTCTATATTTCCTGGATTTTACACCATTTTTTCAGGTCCCCTGAAAAACATAAAATGGGAGTTCTACTGTACTTATTTTAATGAGTATAAACAAACAACTAGCAGAGAAAGTTCACTTTCACTAATGTCTTGATATATTTTCTATATCTCGTTTTATTAAAAAAAAAAAGAAAAAAAAGAAAAAGAAAAACTTGTGGGTGGGTGATTTTAGCCTTTCTTTCCGATCCACAGGATTCTTCAGGGTTTTTCCCAGCAGCCCCAGCAACTGATGCCCATTAAGCATGACTCTAGCCATATGCTTCCTACACTGGGCAGTGATGCCATCGGATAAATGATTCCCTTATACAGGACATTTAAAATCTGCAGTCTAATAAAGGGTGTGCTGGACCTTATTTCTATTCATTTACTGTTGTGCATTGTGGTTGACTTGGCACCTTGAATACAATTGCCTTGGCTGAGACTACTCGATTCATTATACGTGTTCCGATATGGTCATCCGTGTAATTACTGCATTTTATTGGAGGACCTATTTGCTTTTTGATTTTTCCTCTGTCTTTGTAGCTGTTGTTGTGGGCAGTGGATGTACAAGAATGAGGGTAACCACAAATCCCAAGACAGACAACAGGCCAACAAATGCAGCAGGCAGCTTGAATGTGTTTATTTTATCCTAAAACAACATTATTGGATATTGGACTGGCTTCTAAACTCATTTAGCAAATTGCCAAATATTATTTTAATGAAATCCGCACTGCTGTTTGACTTTTTGCAGTGAGGCTGATGGGAATCAAAAACTTATTTTACGAAATAGACATTTTTAAAGAATTGGCATTTCTATAAACTTTAGCCTGTGTTGAGTCATAGGTATATGCCTGGATCTCTAAAATGCACCTAAACTCTAGTTCATGTTCAATATATTTGTTTCCCAAACAATTTTATTTCCCACAATGTATAAGATATATGGAGGCACATTTACAATCATAGACATGCTCAACATCCACACACCCTCTTATTTTTCCGACTTGGGGGAAAATATTGCTTTTCCCAGATTTTTGCAATGAAAGAGTAAAACTATTTTCTCTTCTGAGAATTTCCCATGGATAAAAACTTTAAAACAGTCAGTATTCTAGTTCAGGTTGAGGTAAGTGCAGAGCAGTCATATTCTTCCACTCCCATGTCAGCAAACCTATTCTGAATGAACCTGACTTGCATGGGGTATTTTATTGTGCTGGGACAAAAATAGGAAGCATTGAATTGCCTTGAATGTAATTGTATTCTGAAGTCTTGAGGTTCGTTTCCAATGGAGTCAAGGGCCCTAGTTCAAACCATTGGAACATTATTACTCCTCCACCAAATATTACTGTTGTTATTGAGCATTCAGGCAGGTATTTACCTGGCATCTGCCAAGCCCAATTTACTCTCTCACACTCCCAGATGATATAAAGACATTTTCCACTGCCCCAGAGTCCAATGGCAGCGCTCTTTACACCACTCCAGTTGAAGACAAAAAGGAACACCAAGAGCCCCAATAGTGTAATATGTTTTTACAAGGAGTAATGGTAGAGTAAACAAGTTAATACTCACAAACCAGGGTTACCGATAGGCAACCACTGTATAGGCAGGTGGGGAGATTATCCTGACCCCGCTCAGGAATAAGACGTCGCTCTCTGTAGAAGAAGAAAAAGGGGATGATTCCCCTCCACTTGGGGTGGACTGGTACTATTAAGCTTCTTTGCCTCTGATTGCCCATAATACCCTTGTGCTCTACACATATTATTCTTGAGCTGATATTGCTTCCGGAGGCAGTTTGAGAACTGACAGTGAGTGTTGTCATGTCTTTTTAGTGCTCGAAAACTATACTTTCTATAAATGTATGTAAAATCGATACGATTATAAGTATAACTATGTCTGTTTATGAGAAAATTTTATTAAGGATCAACCCCTTCCCTTTCAATAAATATCATGTATGTGGAACAACCCGCAAGGGAGCATTCTGATTCCTCTCAGAATTTAGGGGCCTCACTTCTGGATAGAATATTTGATGAAACAGATTAGACCACACCGTTAAATAAATAAAATAATTATACAAACAATATTCTTCTCGACAGTAAATTTTTCCAGGGCAATTTCCAGGCCCTGGACATTTTTTAAAGGAGTCTCTGTAGGTGATTTGATGCACTTAACCTTTACTGTTTTCTCCTCTGGGGCCACATACACTTTCTACAAGGTTTTTTTTTTTCAGTAAAACCTTTAGCTTAAGAGAAAAAAAATTCTACACTTCCACTAAGTGCTGTATTATTATTGCTTGAAATCTAAGCGTCGGCAGGTGGGAATTCATGATGAACATAAAAAAGCTTCCTAATGGTAACAGAGAATAAAAAGAAAGAAGACATGCTCTGGGCCCAACATGAAATTTTAATATGTTTATCACAAACATTAATTGCTCGTTTGTGATATTTACGCATCCAGCATGAAGAGAGAACGCGCGGCCTGGTTTGCTGCAGATAATGGCATCTTGATCAGGGCTAAATAAATGGATGAAATGAACAAGTAAGGTATTGGAGGAAAAGGAAAACAAATATATTTTGTTTTCCTGCCTGTGCCAAGGAAAGGGAATAGTCAGTAGCTCTCCGAAAGCCGAGCGGTGCAGAGACATTTGGTTAATTACAGAGAAAGCAACTCATTTCTTGCATAGGAAGGTCAAAGAGGTCTTTAATTTTAGATGCACATAACGAGGGGGAATGGTGTTTAAAATTTCCAGTAATGCCATCTCCTTGAGATTACTGTATTTAAACCACAAAAAAGCGGTTTGCATTTCCAGCATAAGCACCCAGGCAAGGCAGCATGCCATATTGCTTCTCTTGGCTTACTCTGCTCCTGTAACAGCCCTAAGTGGAATGCACATTAACCATTTGGACTCGATGGACAGAAGCAGCTTCTGTCTCTTTGCAGCCAGTGAAAAAGAACTGGATTGAACCACAATAAAGAGCTTGTGAATGTGCACCGTAACTATGATGAAAACAAATCTCTTTTCATAACAAAAAAAGAAACTAAAAAATAATAATTAAAGTATGCGTTCTTTAAAGTGGGTTAACCAAACAAATCCCCAACCAACCAGATTTGCGATTGTAAAGAACTAGAAAACGAATAATTTCCAAAAATCAAAATATCGGTACACATTTTTTACCAGTTTAATTAAAATCCCAAACTTTATCCAATTTAGTTTGGTAAGGATCCACGTCCATTTTTTGCTTTCAATCATTAAAAAGTGCTTTTTGTGGGCAAGCATTATCTAATGCTCTTCTGGACACAACAGACTTTTGAGTTTTGTTGGACAAGGAAAAATGGCTGAATGCTGTAGAGATGATCGCAAACGCTACTACTTCTACTTCAAATAAATTTGTTTTTGATGTATAAGACACACATTTCTGGTATATCAACTTAATTAATAATTTACATTTTTTAAGCACTAGTGGAGAACCAAATGTAAATTCACTAGGGGAGGTCAATATCTGACAGTTACATAGTTAAGTTGGGTTGTAAACAAGACCAAAAAGTCCATCTGTCTATGATGTCACAAGTGGGTCTCGACATCATGCCAGACCATGAAAAATTTAGTAAAGAGGTTTGGCAATCACAGAGCTAAGCTCACTTTGTATCCTGGGATGAATACCATTTGGTCCTGGACTTTTGTTGACCTTTTACATGTTCTGGTCTCCTGAATCACCCCAATATTTAAATCAATAGTTAAAATGTTAGCCACCAGTGAATATAATCAATGACCTGCTACCCTGGGGCCAATTCACCCCCTCGCCATTCGTCTTGAGTCCTTTCATGCAGACTGCTCCTCTAGCATCATCTTCCCTATTTCCAGATAATCTCTGTACCACCCTGGTCAGATCCATGAGTTATAGTAAGCATGCAAGCATTTGGATCAGGTGTTGAGGATACCTGGGAGACAGCAAGAACCTGGCAGCAGTACAGCAGTCTCCATCCTCCAAAAATACACAGAGGAATTAATTGGCAGCGGCATAACAATTTTTTCGGTAACTTCATAAAATTATCCTTATTGCACCTATTAAGTTTAACTAATATCAGAGAGGCCTAATATTTTAAAGTAAAATGGTATTTGTATTTCCCTGTGTCTAATAACTAATCTGTCATTTTTAACTTTTCCCAATTTCCTTTTGCCCATCTGCTTAATCCTTTCCTTATTAATATTTCTCTGGAATAAGTCGGAGTGAGTTTGCATGACAGTGAGCAGACGGGTCTCAGTCGTATCTCCATCTCGCTGAATAGGGCTGCTGGGCTTTTATCTCAGTGCATCGTGTTTAGTGTTACTGATCTGTTCTTTGTAAATAAGGCATGTAGCTGTTTGATGGAAATGACTTCCAGTAAGCGAGGAAGTTCTCTCAGCAGTTTTTGAGCTGGCTCGGACTCAGCGAGCCTCACGGGAGACTATTTAAACGGCCTTTTGAGACACGACAAGAACATAAGGCACTGAAGCATTTCATCCCAATAAATTGGGGCTTCTGGGCCCATCTCCTGAGTGCTCTTTTTTCTCTATTCTCTGGATACTCGGCAAAGCTTCGGGGAATTTATTTATGTCTTGAATTTATATAATGAAATATTATTGCAGCCAATTGGCTAAGTGAGAACATATTTCAGAAGGCAATCGCAACTCATTGCAGAGATGTGTCTGTTATTATGCGACGTAATGCTATTAGACGCTAGATTAATTTCAGTTTAAAAGCAAGGTATGTTTTTAATGAACTGTAGTGCAGAGGGCTCTGTTCCATCAGTACATAAGGGCGGGTAGGGAACTCTGCTTTTATCTGTGTATTTGCTTTATAGCCCAGTAATACCGAGACGCACAAATGTTCATAGAAAATACTATGCTGGGGTGTAACATACCTGCTTATATGTGAATACGGGACACTTTAGGCACTGAACCTGGTTTTTCAAGACCCCCCTAAATCCCAGTAAGCTCTACACCATTCTTGGGGTAATTGTTTTGGGTTTTTCCAATGTAAATAAGGAGCATCAGAAGCTATGATATAAAGCTTTTGTTAGAGGTGAACTAAATTGTTTTATGGCATAAACCACAGACCCCCCTGAGGAATCCCTCCTCCAGGACCAAACCATCCTTATACCTGTATATGGACCCACTCCCTTGTTCCTGCTCGAAAAAGGCAGAGTAGAGCAGCAGGATTGGCAGCCGCCATGTTTGGTCTTTTCACTTCCTGTTCATGGCTCCCTGATAATGATAATGTGCACTTAAAGCCAATGGGGTCCTGTCTTCTAAATATTTAACTTTAGTTAGTATAGATTCGAGAGATTGATTCTGACTTCTCCCCTACCTTATATACACCCAACGAGGAGGCAGAGTCACATGATCCTGGCATATTATAGCAACCACCTGCTCTGCAAATATCTCTTCCCCAAGGAAACACGTACTGAAATATGTTTCCCCTTTTGTGCTATCTGCAGGCTACTTACACAGGTGCATGTGTACTATTCTACTGCATTTAATAATATTTTAAAGGCATGATCCACTTTCTTCTCAGTTATTCCAACAGGGCCTGCCAAGCACTCAATGGGTGCTCACTCACTGTCAATAGAGCAAGTTGAGGAGACATAGAAAAGGTACAGTTGTTTTATGGGAGTTTTATTTTCCAGGGTCATTATATCACTTTGTTTCAATTCAAAGTTGTTGTCATATTTGGTGGAGCTGCCATACTGAGGTCAATTATTATTATTATTATTATTATTATTATTATTATTATTATTATTATTATTATTATTATTATTATTATTATTAATAATAATAATAATAATAATAATACCATTAATGTATGATGCTGGGGGTGTGTAGCATTTCTATACTGTAACAAGCAAAATGATTAAAAGGAATGACCTACCGACGGAATAAAATAATAAATCCTGCAAGAAAGAGACCGTTTATAATTAGGGTAAATACTGTAAAATAACTAATTGTCATTTTCCATAGATAATCAGTGGGAACCTTATCACCGAGGGAAGGAAGTACTGAAAGAATTTCAACCGCTAAAATGTATCAGATCTCTGTGGTTAAACCCTCAGTACCATCATCTTCACCCTCTGTAATGAAGCAACTTGGTGACTGGCATGTTGTGTGCAGCCACTTCACAAGGACGGCCTCGGCTAAACAAACCACACACACTGAGATTAGACAACCTGTCACTTCTAAATTCATCGGGGAGTATAATGTACCCTGTGTGTTACACAAGCCCAGTAATTACGCCTGAGAGCGACTTCATATGATACACAGATATTGCACTGGGGGGAGGGCAACTCCGAATACGGCAAACACGTGAATGCCAAAAGCTGCTGTTTGTCTCCCCTTTACAAAGCAGCTAATAGTGTGTTTATCATCTATAATAACACATGCGACCGCAGGAACAACATGTTTATTTTTATAGGTGGGAGGATAGTGGCAAGCCCAGACGAAAACAAAGATTTTGCAAAACTCTTTCGTGGGGTATTTTTAGCCGTTAATGGATTGCAGTTTATGTGCTATATTTATTTTAAAAGGCAGGAATTTTGTGTAAAAAATGGATGTCGCAATATTCCCACAAACTCCACACCCGGTTGGAAAGGGGAATAAACATACTCCTTAGTTTTCCCAAAGGGTACCACTTTCTTAGGTTGGCTCTACCATTTAAAGGGTTGCTTCACTTTTAAGTTTTAATATGTTGTAGAATGGCTAATTCTAAGCAACTTTTCAATTGGAAATTATTTATAATTTTTGATTATTTGCCTTCTTCTTCTGACACTTTCAGAAGAAAAAGTTGTGTCCAACCATGCCCCTGATCCAATAAGCTCCTGTCCCATTTTCTTCAAAATAACGGAATAATAATTGAAGGGCACAGGACATGATCCTTAGTGTGTAGGTCAGATTCAGAAGCAAACTACCTGAACACTTATGTCCCATGTGGCCCTCCTGCAGTTCACTAAATTTGCGAAACGGGCGCAAAAATTCGCTGGCGAAAAAACGCCGGCATCAAAAAAATTGTCGCCAGCGTTCAAAAAAACCAGCCGCCGGCATCAAAAAACAGACGCCGGCGTCAAAAACGAGAATTGAACTTGATGGACTTTGTCTTTTTTCAACCCAATTTAACTATGTAACTATGTAACCAAACTGAGAGCTGCAAAGTAGGAAGTTGTGTCCAAGCTATTATACATCCAGTCATTCCAGCCTTTGTACATTACATTTTTGGATAACTAACTATGTTAGAAACATTTTTTTATTTTGCACAAACTATATATTTACCCAGTTTTATTGGTTGATTGAACAGTTCCTTTAAGCCCTGACCACCCAATTCCCTACTCTCATTTTAGATTTTTTTATCACCTTCTCCACCCTGATCCATCCAAACTCTGGCCAACAATCTGCCCACCGATACACTCGTCTGTAGTGGCCATGATTCTGTGCATCTGTGACAGCGTAAGGAAATTACACTTAAAAGGACAACTAAAGCTGAACAAAATATTAAAGGAAAACAATACCCAAAATGAATATTTAAGCAACAGATAATCAATATCATGTTAAGTGGTATTTTAAAGAATCTGGAGTAAATATTTGAGTAAATATTGCCCTTTTACATCTTTTCCCTTGTGCTGCCATTTTGGCATGGTCTGTGTGCTGTCTCAGAGATCACCTACAACTCTAATGAATGTAATAAAAATCAGAAACGGAAAAAATTTCCACAATGCGAAAAGTTATGCCTCTGTGCGAACAAATTTTTTTTATACAGCTTTTGCAAACCCGGAATCTGTTTAGCGACCACTTCTGACAGTGGAAGAAGGTTTGCGAATTTTATAGTTTTTGCGCCAGTGCGCAGTGAATGTAATAAAACTTCTTACTGAAAAAGTTATGTTTGCTCCAAAATATTACAACTCCTTCAAGCACTTCTTAAAAGTGAGCAATGTGCAATGAAAATTCGCAATGCAATAACAGTTTAAGGGAGAATATTAAATTGCGAAATGCATATTTTTATTCTTATTTTTGCAAATTGTTTTGCTCTTTGTGACTTTTATTACATTCCCCCATAACTGTACTACAGCTCCAACTGTAACAGGAAGTAGTATGGCATCAAAAGACAGAACTTTGTCTGTTTATTGGCCCATGTCCCCTAACATGTACTGTATGGTTTGTCTGGTCTGTTTGTTTGCCCCGTGAATCGTATGAATTCTCAAAATGGTTTATTAAAACGAAGCATGAAGGATTTTCCATATGAGCTGTTTTTATGTTTTCAATTTGTTTAAAGAGAATCTACATTGTTTGTGGGTACAGTTTTCCTTTAAACTATAAACTAAACTTTAAGGGGCAGATTTATCAAAGGTCAAATTTCGAAGTGAAATATACTTCTAAATTCGACCATCGAATGGCTATACTTCGACTTCGAATATCGAAGTCGAAGTTTTTTTTAACCAATTCGACCGTTTTGCGGTCAAAGTAAAATCGTTCAATCGGACGATTCGAATGATTTCAGCGATCGATCGAACGATTTTACTTTGACTACAAAAAACTTAGAAAAATGCATTAGAAGGTCCCCATAGGCTAACATAGCACTTCGGCAGGTTTAATTTGGCAAACTATAGAAGTCAAAGTTTTTTTAAAGAGACAGTACTTCGATTATAGAATGGTCGAATATTCGAACGTTCTTACTTCGAATTGAAGTCCAAGTCGTAGTAGCCTATTCGATGGTCTAAGTACCCAAAAATTTACTTCGAAATTTTAACTTTTTGAACTTCGAAAGTTCACTCGAATCCACTTCGACCCTTGATAAATCTGCTCCTAAACTACAGCCCTTCAATGGCTGCCCCTCATCGTTTCTGCTGATTCCCAGCCATACTCTGGGCTGCTGTAACTTATCTTAGGGGCCAGCACACAGTATACAGCATATACACAATATAAGAATGCAAGTCTAATTAGTAATTAATTCAGTTTCATATTAAATGGCAATATAGGAACCATTCTGTGTCAGAAATTATTAATAATCAGCCATGTAGCATCTGTTTCTATGACAGCTGTAACCTCACTTTCTGATAATGTTTTGATGATGTCTGATGATCCCTAAGTGAAGTTTCCCGGCAGATGCCCAGAGCACAACAGAGCATGTGCAGTTTCACTGTTACACAGAAGATGCCTAACAAGATCCAAGATGGGGAGCTGCTGGGGACAAATTCGAAGGCCTGGATCATTACTGTTATAGGGTTGCTGAACCTCTGGCCTGGTACACTAAGTAAAAGTATATAAAACTCATCATTTCTAGCCAGATTATTTTTAATTCTTTAGCTCTCCTTTAATAATTGGTGTGTGTGTGTGTGGGGGGGAGTTCGCTATAATTAGCTGCTTTGCCCCATGCTCCACCGACACTAAGGACATCCCTGTTTTCAGGGGCACAACGAGAAGACCGGACAGCTTGTAGCGATGTTGCCTTGATAGGTCTTACTCCCAGGGAAAAGGAGAACGGCATACGTTTATCATGGAGATCTCCGCCTTTCCCCATGGCTGGCTTTAGCAGGCTCTTCTAATAAATGAGACCAAGTGGGAGTGAAGATGACAGGGTTGAGGCCTGCAGTATAGCTAACTATACCTCACAGGGGGATTGCAGACTTAACATCCTGACAGAAACCACTCAACCCGAACAAAATGCGCTGGCGAGATTGAGTGTCCCAATGTCAGCCGGCAGTGAATGCCCCTACGACTTGGGGGCCTCTCTAGCTAAGTACATTAGTGCTCATAGGCAATTATTTAGCAGAAATTAAGTTGCTGCGGTGCTCTCTTGAATCTGTGTACTGCCAGGACTCAAACAAGAGACAACAATTAGAAAATGTAGAAAAACGTATGTCACCGCGTCTAATAATGTAACCAGAGAGCCACCAGGGAGCCTTGCAATCTCCTATTTGAACCTATATATTTATATTAAATTAAATGTATTCACTGTAAATCTCAAAAACCCATATATATATATATATATATATATATATATATATATATATATATATATATATATATATATATATATATATATATATATATATATATATACACACATTATTATGTGCATCTCATTTCTCTATCTTGATATTAACTTTAATAATGCAGGATTAGCCCCTTGTTATCAATGTACCTTTTGGGTAGGAAAGGGGTTATATATAAATGTAGCTATTATATAGCATATAAATATAGATTTATGGAACTTTATATGTGCCTTATGATTACTTTATCATTATTTTCCCAAATTTTGTCTTCATTTCTTCTAGGAAGACACTTCTTGCTGTTTCAGCCTTGCCTTCATTACCATTGTTTCCTCTGATAACCCTTCTATCTTGTTATAATCCCTTTACACCCCTTAGGGTGGTGGCAGACAGTGAGATTAGTCGCCTAGCAACTCATTAAAAAGGAGTGGGCCTAGGACCCCAGATAGGGGGGGGGGGCTATAAATAGATTTCTTAATCTTCTCATTGTCTGTATCAAAATAACGGAGAAGGAACAGCCCCATAAGTTTCCTACAGAGAAATACTATTAAACTAGATGTGTTATCACACCCTATTTTAATCTCCCCTCATCTGGCCACCTACTGTATAGTAACAATCACTTGACCCTCTGGTAGTGATTTGCACCCAAATCCCGGCAGTTGAAAATCAGAGTCGTCAACCAAAATCTCCAGAAACAGTGGTGCAGGGAGAACAATTGGCGATGGGGCCTGGATGAAATGGGGGCAGGGTGAGTTTGGAGCAATTCTGCCCTTTCTCTTGCCCTCCACACTACTTTTTAAGATACCGTGTGGGTCAAAGGGAGCTGAATTGCAAATTGTGTTCTCTGCAATAGAAGTGCCAAAATTCTGATTTAAAAAAAGAATTTCAGTTCTTACCAGGAGCAGCTTGGTAACCTGTGGGGTGCTGGCGCCTAAGACAAGATTCCTTATGGCAGCAGCAACTCTGGATGGGGTAGAAGAGAGCTTTGCCCAGGGGGAGGCCGACAGAGCCAAAAAGCACCTGGAGCACTTTGGATCTGGGTTGGTAACTCAATGGCAGGAAAGCTATTCTTTAGTATTAAAGGAGAAGGAAAGGCTTGCAGCACTTGGGGGTGCCAAATGTTAGGCATGCCCAAGTGATTGTAATTACTTACCTGAAACCCCGGGCCGGTGCTCCTATCAGCAGAAAACTGCACTGGCCCGGGGTTATACCAGTGAGTACCGCGGAGCGATCCACTTCTATCTTCATCTGTCTTCAAATTTCCCACGGCAAACGCATAGGCAGTTGAATGAAATAGCGACTTTTTCATTTCGGCTTCTCATTCAACTGCGCATGTGCAGCCGCGCGAAAAAGGAGAACGACGGAAGAAGATCAATCCGTTGTGCTCAATGGTATAACCCCGGGCCGGTGCAGTTTTCTGCTGATTGGAGCACGGGCCCGGGGTTTCAGGTAAGTAACTACAATCACTTGGGGGTGCCTAACATTTGGCACCCCCAAGTGCTGCAAGCCTTTCCTTCTCCTTTAAGCACTATTCAACAGGTAGAACTGCCTAAGATTACTTATAGTCTGCACAGTGACATATTGTTTATTATTGATGATTTAGGAATGGTCTCCCCCAGAGTTAGCGCATTGCTTGTTCAGTATGATAGCATAAGTAAAAGGCTAAGGTGTATTATGTCATTGGGACCATCACTTTAGTTCAACAAACGGTTGGGGGCACACATTGCCCTTTACTGTCACCAAACACCCCTAAAACCAGCAGCTGGAGATGGCACTGGAGAGTATTCATTATTGAACTGGCTAAAACAGAAATATTTAATTCCAAACCAAGCTTTTCATTACTAATGAAAATATTCACACCGGCAATAAAATTTCCTTTTTTTTGGTCAAATTCGTGTAAGAAACTCTTACTCAATTTCAATTTTCCTTACATGCAAAGAACCAAATAGTTATGTTTTTCACTATTTGTGATCATGTTTCAAGGTACGATTGTGAGCTATTTGTTTATGGTTATGGCTTCAGCTCTTAAATCACTTTTCCAGTGGTGGATTTAAGATCAGGTTCTATCTATAGAAAATAGCTTGTGTCCTTTACATAACCTGTGTATACAACAGGCTGTCTGATATAGGACTGGGACCCAAAAAATTAGAAGCAATTTCACAATTTAGCTTTTAATTTAAATACTATTGATGGTAAGGAAAATCACTTAATACGTAAACCTAAGGTTAAATAATTTGTTTTAATATCAGTCCTTTTTAAAACCATTGTATTGGTGACTTTACATATTAATTTATTGATCGGATTCATTATATTTTGGTTGTTTACATATTTTTGCTTTTACTTGAGACTTTATGCGAATTGTCTTTCGAAATGTTCTTCTTGAATTTTTCAGATTTCATATATGCTTTGCATATTCCCCAGTAAGCTTTCTTTGATTATCTGAATTTTATATTGCTGCTTGTTTAAGTTGAAACCAATAAAAATATTTTTTTTATATACAAAAAATCTTTTATTTTATTTTATGTAGAAAACTACCTTTAATAAAACTCCCAGGCCCTACTGTTAATCATAGAGAGATATTTAGGACAGTTGTATGAGGAGTAATTAAGAGTAAAGCTGAATGTGGCATCAGCCTGACTCCTCCACTGTTGGTGACGCCGCTTGGTGCTAGAATGAGAAAGAAGGCTTTGCGTATGTTAGCCTAATTGCTTTCATTTTAAAGACCATTCCCTCTCCAGCCGAACAGCCCCTGACTCCAGTGTAATATCTTTTTTACTGTATTATTTATGAAATCCTCTGGATTTTGTTAGCAGGATGCATGAGCAGAATTGCTCAGAGTTGAGTTCCGTGCCCAGCAGTGCGAGTCATACACTCGGATTAAATCCAATGGCAACTGCCGGATACCCAGTCCAAACATTTACTGGTGTCTGAGGAGATAATCATTCCTTTCGGACCCCTTCTTGGTGCCTGGTTGTCTCGAATTCTCAGTAATAAGGTTGAGTCAGAGTGATAATTACAGAAATAATTGGGAATAGCTGAAGCAAAGCCAGGGAGGCATGAAAAACATTCTTGTCGAGTATTGTGTAAATTTAAAGGGAGAGTTCACCTTTAAATTAACTTTTAGACTGATGTAGACAGTGATATTCTATGACAATTTGCATTTGGTCTTTTTCTTTGTGGTTGCTGAATTATTTCACTTTTTGTTAAGCAGCTCTCCACTTCAAAATTTCAGCAGCTGGTTACTAGGATCCAGGAGGGAACTGCTGATTTGAGAACCGTTGCCATAGCCCAAATGTTTCATTTGATGAGTCTTCAACTAATTATTGTATTGGTAATGAGGATTTTCTTAATAATAAAATACTTACTAATAATAAGCAGAAGTATTTGTAGAATCGTGTGCCCCTAAACCAAAGAGCTTAATCTCTACATTTTGGCACCCAGGTGCATTGAGGTCCCAAGTATAGAACACACTGACTCAGGAATCAGTGACTTTTTTACAAGGGTTAACTGCATTTAGAGGTTACTCTCTAGGAAATGTGATTAATATAGACTGTAGGAGACTTCTGGGATCCAGACTGAAGCCAAAGACACAAACCAGGGAGCAGGCATATGATCCCTTTATACAAGTCCTCTTATTGGAGGAGAGTTCTCATGTTGAAGAATGAGAGTCCATGATTACCTCTGGGATTGAAACCAAAGACACAAACCAGGGAGGAAGCATAAGACAAAAAAGAAAAACTTACACTCGCACACCCTGGCCGTCCGAAATCACACGAGTTCCAGGTGCTAGATGTGTGGAGGAATTGGACAACCTCGAAAGCAGCATAGACACAAGACACACCAGCACAGCATGGATACTTCTAGCAGGATTAGACCTTGCTCGTTTATTTGCGGATGCAACGTTTCGGGGCGTGACCCCTTTCTCAAGCATGCTTGAGAAAGGGGTCACGCCCCGAAACGTTGCATCCGCAAATAAACGAGCAAGGTCTAATCCTGCTAGAAGTATCCATGCTGTGCTGGTGTGTCTTGTGTCTAGGAAGCATAAGACCCCTTTTTACGAGCCCCCGTATTCCAGGAGAGATCCTGTGTTGAAGATGAGAGTCCTGGGAGACCTCTGGAACTCAGACCAAAGACAAAAATCAGCTAAGGGGGAAACATCCCCTTTATGAGGGGAGGAGAAATCTTCCGTTGAAGGTGGGAGTCCCTAGAAACCTATTTCATTGAATAATGGGAGTCCTGGGAGACGTCTGGAACTCAGACCAAAGACAAAAACCTGGGTGGAAGTATAAGGCCCCTTTATGAGAGCCTTTATTTTAGAAGGGAGATCTTGTGTTGAAGATGGGAGTCCCAGGAAACCTCTGACTCAACCCAAAGAGACAAACCAGGGAGGAGGCATAAAACAATATGAGTCCCTCATATTGAAGGAGAGATCACATCGTTGTATCTATTTTCTGCATGACCCTGTTGCTGAGTCATAAATCTGGGTTCAATTTCTATTAGTGTTGGTATTTATTGGGAATATTTGGGGTGTCACCACAGTCATATTGCAAGTATACCAAGCCATAATCAAGGGTGTGCTAAATATGAGTCACCATAAAGGAGGAGAGCTTATGTGGTGTGGAAGATGTCAATAGGATGAAAGACAAGCAAGATACTTTTTCAAGTATAAGACCCTCTCTTTGAGAGAGAGACATCTAAGGGGACTGCAAAAGTCTTTGTCACAATGTTAATTGCAATTTGAGACCAAATGAGACCAAAGAAGGGGTTAATACTTTTTATAAAATGTATGTGAATGAATAGGACATCAGAGGCTACAATTAAGGTTAAGTGGAGGTATATTCAGAGGTGGGATAATGGAGGTTTAGGAGTCAAATATGGAGTCAAAAAGTGAGATAAAATGGGACAGATTATCAAGAACACTAACTGAAGAAAAGATAAGGGGTGAAAGAAGACTGAAATCATCAAGTTCCCCATGACATCCACAAGACAAGAAAAGATCTAATTTTAATGGATTTTGCAGACACAGACTATTTATAGCATCTTGCTTACCACTTTGGTGTATCATTTCCATGTATATTTTTGTCCCCAAAATGTGTAACTTGTGTTTTGGCCACGTCGAACTTCATCCACCGTCTAGTCCTCTTAATCACTGAGGAGCAGAAACAGCCTGCATGTATCTTATTACTTTTCTTAACGTTGTGATATTACTGCCAGCACTGAGGTTATTAATGAATGAATTAAAAATGGATGTAGTACAGGAGTGCTATTTTTTTAAAGCATAAGGGGAATCTAGCCATATCCTTGGACTTTATGCTCACTGGTCAATGTAGTTGTTGTAAAGATGGGCACTTGGAAAGTCTTATGTTTCTTTTCAATATCAATCTAAATGATTATGTGAGAAGGAAATATGCCTCTCTTTAGATGGCAGAATACCTTTATAGTAGCAAGGGAAAGACCTGCAATAGGAATTTCATACATTCATTTCAACGGCTTAGCTATTTACGTCTTTGATAGGATTGCGAGCCTTTGCTACGAGAAGTAGTGAGAAATGGGAGGAACTGAGCAAACGTTAGCATATCCTGAAAAATCCCAGGTTTTAGCTTGAGTTGTGTATCAACTGGAATTTTCAATCTGAAGAAATAATTTGATCTATTAAAGGCTTGTAAAATGGATAATCGGCTTGCAAAATTCATCTTTTATTTCAAAGCAGAGATGGAATTTTGACTAACATTTATCATCTCTAAAAAAATATAGCTTGTTAATATTACAAAGACGATAGGGAAGAAAAGGTGTAAAAGTGTGGATGAGTGAAGAATTTTAGGAGCTACGTGTCATGCTGGGAAAGAAGGAAGGAAGGAGAGCCAAGGAGGAGTTCTGCCAAGCAAGAAGATGAGGTGGAGAAGATATATTCCTTCTGAGCTCATTCATGAGAAGAGAATGTTACCTAGAGGGGCACATACATTAACAAGGTAATGACAAGTGCCACTGTTATAAATGCCAACAACAAGAATCAATGACCTAAAGAGAGAGGACCCTTGAGTGTATTTCAGTGAGGAGACCACCATCTGAAAGTTATCAGCAAGAATATAGGTGTATTACCTAAGTGAGGAGTTACATTCTTCTGAGAACATGTTTTATGGTCATAGGCAGCCTGGTGACTTAGCTATTGTGATGAATTTAAACCCACTTAGAAAAACTACATGATCTCCATTGGAGATAGCCCAAAGGGATCCACTTCCCTTGGAGAGCCCCCAAGGTACTCACTGTAAAGCTTGGAACCCAGTGTAAATGCTCCATTTGGGCCACTGTAAACCTAACCCTGTTGTGTTTAGCCCCTTCATCATCACTTTTTCTACCAATGGGAAATAAAGTTTGCTGTCCTTACACACTCATCACATACATCAAAGCACATTGTGAGTTCTGTGCACTTTATAGCAAAAGCAACTGTGCAAAATGCCCTAATCCATGAATCATTCAGTACAAATCTCAAGTAATTCCTTTCACACCTACCCATGAACGGCTGATTTAGTACTGTAAAAGATCTCTGTGCTGTGAGCCCCAGATGGTGTCCCGTGGTGGATATTTCAGTTTTAGACAAGAGATGAGACTTGATAGTGATACCGCATTAAAACATCTCCTATTGATCCCTTCTAACCTTGCAAAAGGAACTGTTAGCATTAACTACCTTTTACATCATCACACTCCTGGTGGGACCGCAGATGCTCCCTGGCAGGTTGGATATCATTAGAGGTCAGTAGTCAGAATGCAGAGGTCACCCAGAGATCATTTTCTGACCAGAGAAAAAAAGAGATTGCCAGCCACAGCACCTTCTGTGCCTTATAAAGGTTACAATTACCATAAGGAGGAAAAGGTTGAAAATTTTAAATTAATCCCATTATTACAAAACTGCAAATTACTTTGTGGTCTTTCTACTTTTGTAATGTATAACCTGTGATCCGGTAACATTTGCCATTTTGGATTAAAATAAAATGCTTCTTTGCCATATATGCATTCAGTGAGGGGGGGCATTTCTTATCTCAAAGCAGACACTGTCTAAAATCATCAACATCAACTACAGGCATAGGACCTGTTTTACCAGAATCCTTAGGAACTGGTTTTCCGATCTGGGGTCTTTCCATAATTGGATCCCAATACCTTAAAGAGGTGGTTCACCTTTAAGGTAACTTTTAGTATGTTATAGAACGGCTAATTCTAAGCAACTTTTCAATTGGTTTTCATTATTTATTTTTTTTATAGTTATTTGCCTTTTATTCTGACTCTTTGCAACTTTCAAATGGGCATCACTGACTCCCTTCTAAAAAACAAATGCTCTGTAAGGCTACAAATGTATTGTTATTGTCACTTTTTATTACTGGTCCTTCCATTCGTGTCCTCTCCTATTCATATTCCAGTCTCTTATTCAAATCAATGCATGGTTGCTAGGGTAATTTGGACCCTAGTTACCAGATTGCTTAAGATGCAAATTAAAGAGCTGCTGAATAAAAAGCTAAATAACTCCAAAACCACAAATAAAAAAAAAATTAAAACCAATTGCGAATTGTCTCAGAATATCCCTCTCTACAACATACTAAAAGTTATCTCAAAGGTGAACAACCCCTTTAAGTCTACTAAAAATCATTAAATAATACATAAACCCAATAGAATTGTTTACATCCAATAAGGAGTAATATCTAAGTTAGGATCAAGTATGAGTTTATTAGTAAATTATAGAGCAGAAGGAAATAATTTTTAAAAATGTGAATTATATGATTAAAATAGATGTATGGGAAATGGCCTTCCCAGAATTCGGTGCTTTATGTATGTAACAGGTTTCAAGATATCAGATACTTGTGTTAGGAAGGGGCCCCAGGGAATGAGCAAGGTGGGACAGAGTTATGAGGAACTGCCTGGAATGTTTTATCCCTGGGGATGATGACTAGTGATGGGTGAAATTATTCACCGCGAAAATTCAACGGCGTCAAAAAAAAATGGACGCCTGTGTCCGTTTTTTTAACGCTGGCGCAATTTTGGCAAAAACGGACGCCGGCACCAAAAACGAGATGTCGGGGCTGTTTCGCATATTTTTCGCCGTTTCACGAATTGCGCAGGAAATCCGCCACAAATTCCCCATCACTAATGATGACAAGAGTCTCAAAAGCAGATTGGCAGCATTGATGGGTTCAGCATTGTTTCCTGATGGGTTCTGAATTGCATCAGGGCTGGAACTAGGGGTAGGCAGAAGAGGCACGCAGAGGAACTAGGGCGTAAAGCTTGGGGGCACCAACTTCTGAGCTCCTTGCTCTTCCTTCCAGTGCCGTAGCCTTTCTGTAAAGTTGAAAATAATATGAACTGATGAGCTTTTCTTTCAAGTGTGGCACCTTACAAGTTTCCCTAATGCTTCGCAGGGAAAAGCTTTTTCCCCGACAAGTGCAGATATGACATATTAAAATATCCTATGAAACTGGGGCAACTTCGTTGATGGTTGAGTATAACTGTTTAGATTTGCTGGCAATATGTACTGCTCTTGTCCTTTTCATGTACATATTAAAGATATGAATCTTATAGAAATAGATACTCACATTCACTTCAATTCCTTCAACAATCAACTTCCAACCTCCAAGTTGTGGCGCTGATACATTTTATGTCTGCCTGTGTCTGTGTGGGTTTCCTCCAGGTGCTCTTGTTTACCTGAACACTGCCATGAGTAGCTCCACCTAATCCTTAAAAAAAGATATGTAGTAGCTTTTAAATTTAGTCTCAGATAATACTTTAGTCTGATTATAATGTGCCATCATTACATTCATACAGAAAATAAATTTGATTCTTAATAGGCTACAGTACTAAAATGTATGCAGAGCCAGTTGTTTAGCCCGGTTTTTCCCTTACTGGATCCCTGGTCAAGCAGTCTAGACTGAACAGTGAGATGCCTGCTGAGTCTCATTTCTTCTGCTTGGTCAACAACAGTGTGATTTGTGGGAAGTCAACAAAGGCCCAGGCCTATGGCAGCAGAATTTTATGGGCGGCATGTGGGAGAATTGCTAGCTTTTTAGATCTCATGGGGGGAATGGGGCAACAAGTAGTCCTGACCTTGGGGCGCCCGATGTGTAAATCTGGGCCTGTGTGGGCATCATCTGATTTCTAAATGCATCCAACCCAAATTTGTTTCACGCTGAACACCAAGTAGTCAAGGAAGTTGTCAGGAGAAATAAAGAGGCTGCTCTGATGTTCATCTGGTTAGGAAAAAATTGAAACCTTTCTCAAATCTTTCCTAACCAAAAGAACATCAGACCAGCCCTCTTTATTTCTCCTGACAATTTTCTTGACTACGCGGTACATTCACTTATTTTAAGGTTTACTTATCCTTTAAATAAGTAGTCTAGAAATGTTGTACATGATGTTTTGTGCTTCTGTACCAGCCCAAGGCAACCACAGCCCTTTTAGCAGTAAAGATCTGTGTCTCCAAAGATGCCCCAGTAGCTCCCCATCTTCTTTTCTGCTGATTCACTGCACATGTGCTGCTGTCACTTACTGAGCTTAGGCAGCCGCCTCTTGTAACTTTAAGAGCCAAATTTCCATGTTTTAACGCAGAAATTCGGCTTCGCTAGTGCAAATAGTGCAATTGCGCTCAATGCACTAGCGATGCTGCCCCCTTTTGACCCACTCGACGCTGATTTTTAAGCACGGGGGGGGGGCGGCATCTGGGCTGCTGCCTCGGCCGGAGCAGCCCTAGGATTGGCGCTGAGCTTAGGGACCCACTCACAATATACAGTACACATAGAATAGAAATGTCACAATATAAGGCTGATTAGTGAATAATTCAGATTATTGGTACATGGCAACTCATATTCATTTTTAGGGTTTATTTCTCCTTTAACAAACAAGGTTTACAGTATAAAATATGATTGATGGACACGACAAGCCTACGAGAGCTTACAATCTTTTGTGTTAAATGGTTTCAGTATCCTAACATACTGTATCCTCGCAGAATGACACTCAGCATAAGGAAAAACCTCTGCTCATCTATATCTCCATTAACAACATGGAGGTGACAACAAAGGTGGAAAAATTATATTTGAGGCAGTGCCACATCCATAGAAGCCAGGGAAAATAAAGGGGAAATTTCTGTATACACTGAAGTCTTAAAGGGGAACTCCACAAAAACATAACAAGCTTTTTGAAAAGTAAACATAATTTCAAGCAACTTTGCAATATATATCAAATAAACAATATGCAGACTTTTCATGATTTTTAATGGTTTCTGACAGTTCCCTAAGCCCAGCCCCCTGCTGATCTATCTGACTACTTTGCTGAGCTGGCTGACTACTGTTACTTTGTATCAACAGCCATCTGTCCGCCAGCCTGCATCCTCCAAACCCCACAATTCCCTGCACATGTGATTTCAATAAGGAATAATGCATTGTGGGTTATGTAGTTCCTGCATGCTGTCTGTAAGCTGGGGAGAAGTTGTTACAATTTGTAACATCAGTGTTTTAGTCCCTCCTTCCCTGCCAGGATTTTAAATGATGCAGAAAGAGAAGAACTGTTAAACAGCTGGGTTTCAGCATAGAAAATAACATTTATTCATACTTTTTGATGAAACGGGTAACTGTGATGGGTATATTAGGGATTTCTGTGTTATGTGGGCCTCTTCATCAAATTTTGGTCATTTGTTGAATATCGAAAAATTAAAGCGGCAAGGTATGTAGTGATATAACTAATTATTATTGCACTGACCAAGACTGCAAGAATGAGATGTCTCGCGCTTTCCTAGTCTGAAAAACAATGCAACTATAACAAATGTCCTTGTAGGACCCATTCTTGAGGACACACAGTTCATCTAAATCTGTTGAGTTAAAACCCTCCCCCCAAAATACTCATTTTATAGAACCAGGTCCACTAATGGCTGTTTTATTTTTGGAAGGCAAAAGTATTATATGATTTACCCTTTTCCTGCATATTGACAGAGAGAGGTCACCAGGAAGGGTGGGATCAGGTATCGTTTACCTGACACTCTCAAACAACTTCGGAAGAACGGATGAAAAATGTGTCTGTCATTTGCATCATGTGATTTTTGTATAAACCAATCCTTGAACCAATCACTGTACGAGTGAATCCCCTCCGGAATAAGATGTTCCACGAGGTTCTGATTTCTTCCAGGAAGACAAAATACAGTGTAATGTACTTGAATACATTTCTTGTGAAATTCGGTGAGGTTGACTCCTTCTTTGTATCTTGATTTGCACATC
This sequence comes from Xenopus laevis, assembly GCF_017654675.1. Lineage (NCBI taxonomy): Eukaryota > Metazoa > Chordata > Amphibia > Anura > Pipidae > Xenopus > Xenopus laevis. Next base: position 20,886,210 of record NC_054374.1, on the reverse strand, counting down.
CCATCATCACTTGCAGGAGAGACATTGCCCTCACTATGGCGCAAATTCACTAAGATTCGTAGTTGCGCCAGGCGTAACTTCGCCGCACTTCGCCAGGCGTAGTGTCGCCAGCGCTCCGCAAATTCACTAAAATCCGAAGTTGCGCTCAAGGGTAGCGTAAGGTTGCAAAGTTGCGCTAGCGTTGATTCGCTAAGCGAAGTGAAGTTACGCTAGCGATGGTTAATTTGCATACGGCGCCAAATTCAAATTTCAATGGACGAATATGTAGCAGCACTACAAATGCCTGGGAAACCTTCAAAACATCAAATAAAATTTTTATTTTGCCCTACACATATGCCCACTGTATAGTTAAGTTGCCATGAGTTAGGAAATGTAGGGGGGAAGGAGGGGAGCCCCAAAAATTTTTTCGATCTTTTTCAGCCTATCACCCATAAAAAAAAAACGCCAGCGTTTTTTGGGGCTTAGAAATTTTTTTAACTTTTTTGAAGAAATCCCTATCTACTCTATTGCGCTTCACCTGGTCTGAGGTGGCGAAGGAAGTCTAGCGTAAAAGGTAGCGTTCAGAACAATGCATGCGTTAGTGAATTTGCGACGTTACGTCCGTTGTGCAAATTCGCCAGGTGTAAGGGTTCGAAGTTACGCTAGCGAAGTTACATCAGCGTCCATTGGTGAATTTGCGAAGTAACGAAAATGGCCAACACTAGCGAATTGACGCTAGCGTTAGGCGCTTCGGCGCATAGTGAATTTGCCCCTAAGGCTCTCGTAGCTTATAGGATCATATGTTGTATTTTTCCTTTTTATTGAAGATTAACTAGAATTTTTGTACGCTATCATTATTTAAAAAAATAAAACTCTAAATTTATGAGATTTATTATACCCTGAGGATGCAAAAAGTCAGAATCTGAAAATCCGCCATCTCAGACCTGTCGAGGTTGTATATTAGTCAATGTAAGAGGCCCCTATCCTATTTGGAAGTTTCTTTGGTCTGCGCTGGAATTAGCTTGAAAATCCAACTATTTCGGGCTTTTCGGGCAAAATCCAAGAAATTCTTACTTTTTGGGAAAAAGACCCAAAAAATCGTACAATTCTGGAAAAAAACTCCAAAAAATATTTGGGTTTTCGCTTGGTTTTATCGAGTTTTCCCCCGATCCGAATATATCGAGCTTCTTTAATAATAACTAAGGTCAAATTCTAGTTTGGTTGGACATTTTTTAAATAAAATATGGGAAAAAAAATTACATTTTGATAACCCGCTAAGACTTTAGTTGTTCTTTAACAGGACCTTTATCTAGTTCAAAATATATGAAAGGGTGTAAATAAATATTTATGCTTTTGAGCTTCTGGTTAAATCCAGCTTTTCCCCTTCCTCTCATTTTACATAGCAACCTTGCATTCTCATTATGTTTTCTAGTAGAAAAGTCCGGGGCAGGTTCCTCATCAGCGGAACATTACTATAAAGAGAATAAAGGAAATTTTCCTTTTTAACAAAATGCACTAAAACAGCAGTTGATTAGCGTTGTTTGTGAAAACCCAGATTCTCACAACTATAATGTCCCCTTTAATCTTCATCAGGATTAGGTCGCTAGGGTTTGGATTTCCCCCCACCGTCTGGTTTAGTGACAGTGACAAGTGAATAAACATCCCCCACACATGTAGAAATATTGCCTGATAAATGCAACCCTGCATTCTTTATAAATGAGCCATTTAGAGGTTTATTACTAATTAGTATCAAACCACATTGTTTTCTGCAGCACTTACAGGAAATCCCATTTGGAATGTATAAGTTTTAGTGAGTATCAAATCTCTTTCCATTTTTCTTTATTTTCCCCTTCACATTGCAAAGGAGAGCAGCCTTTAAATCATGAAGTCAGCATAAATACAGTGATTGCCATGCAAAATTAATGAGTTTGCAGTTCCAAAATGAAGCCAGCCTGGGTACAAGCTGTTTACATTGGGGTTTTAGTTGGGGTCTTGGGTAATTTTATATAGGATATGATTAACAATCCATAGACGGATTTTAAAGTAATATGTTTGGATACAAATGCAATGTACAGAAAACATTATATTATATTATTTGCACACTTGATTTGTTCTCTGGATCTGTTCTCTGGACCAGCTGCCTAGACCCTATTCTAGCACCATTCCTTTGCTGGCATAGGCATCTCAGTCACTCAAATCAGATGTGTATCGGCGTGAGCTCATTGCTGGAATAAATCAAACATTTATTTAATGGAAAAGTTTAGTTGGAAAGGAGGAATAGTTTAGGGACAGGGCGGCCACGGTGGAAACTGATATAAACGCAAAGCATTCTAGACTTACAGGATGAAAAAGGAGAAGGCGAAAACATTTGGAAAGCTTCAGCTGGGTTTGAGTATGATGTGGCCATTGATATTCCGATTGACTCTCTGACCCTGAAGTCCAGGATCAGATTCATTCAGTTGCCAGATTTCTATTATATTATATTATCAAAAGCCACAGCATGTAAAAATATATATCATTGTCAACAGCTGTATTAAAATATCATTTTAATGGAATACTGGGGTAATTTTAGAATATCAACAGTTCCATCCACAGATATCCTGGCCATTTTTTTCCCCAAATCATTATAATTTCAGGGATTCTTAAAGTGCTCAACACAAACAAATGGTGTGCGGCACAACAAAAACTTAAGGGGGAACCATCGTCCAAAACTAAATCGATGTTTTCTTCCTTATGGCAAAAAAAGCATTGTGTGCGATGACGTGCTGAAGCTCGCTGGCGTGCATTCGCTGACGCACGCGTCAGGTGGGTTGTCGGACGGCAGCCGACGAGGTAGCATCCCACGGGGTCCGGAGGGGGGGGGCAGTCCGACCATGTAAGTAATTGCTACTTGAAGTTTCTAAACCTGACTGTTTTGCCACCCTCACTGTCTCTTCTCAGCCAGGTACAGGTACAGTTTCTAATGCTAACGGACTATTGCTGCACAAATATGGCAGCCCCCTCATACAGAAAAATGGGGGTAAGAAAGGTAATGTAAAAGCGTCACACAAATAATTTTATGGCAAATTTATAAATAGCATTCAAAAACAATGTTATGGCAAACACAAATAAAGGTTATTTTCTGGTGTCAGTATCTCTTTAAGTATGTTGAAACTTATTTGCGATAGTTCCCCTTTAATAGGTAGAACTGTTAAACATTTCTCAGAAGGATCCGATTGCTGGATAAGTCCACCCTGCAGTATGAGGAATTGAAACTGAAGGAAAGTTCTGACTTCCGGTGAATACTATAAACGACATGTTATAAATAAATACTGTATAATAAATACTGTATAGACCAGTGGTTATTATAAGACTTATTGCAGTTCAAACTGTTTTTTTTTTTGGTTTTCTTTTTAAATAAGCCAATTTATCAGCCCACCTCCTATAATAAATGTCTGTATAGAAAGAGCTTCATTATAATTCTTGGCTATTGTGCGGCGTGAAGGGCCGATGTCACCCAAGACTTTGTCTCTGAGCTCTCTGTGACTCACTAATTGATCTCTTAATTGGCTCAGTCAACACAGGAGTCTCCATCACACGGCAAAGCGCTAATTGCTACAAGCTCGCTGCTGCAATGTTAAGTACTTTGAAGACGAGATACTGTACTGTAGTGAGTGTGTGATAAACCGGCCTATTTGTACTAGTCTGCACCCTTCCCAACCCAGGGAAGATGGCAGTACATCTTTATAGGGGACAAAACAGCTGAATTGGATCTATTTCTGCTTATAAAAGTGAAAATATGTGATGATATCTGCTTAATGGGTTACACAATAAAAGGATGACTGAGTATTGGGGTTAATTCCTCTGAATTATTGCTTAAATGGGTTATTCGCCTTTAAACTAATTGTTAGTATGATATAGAGATATTCTGAGACAGTTTGCAGTTGGTTTTCATTTTTTATTATTTATGGTTTTTGAGTTTTTGCGTTTTACTCAGCAGCTCTCCAGTTTGCTAATCATCCTAGCAACCATGGATTGACTTGAGTTAGAGATTGGAATATGAATAGTAGAGGACTTGAATAGAGAGATTAGTAATAAAATCAATAATGCATTTGTAGCCTTACAGAGCATTTGTTTTTTAGGTGGGGTCATTTGAAGAGTCAGAAGAAGAAGACAAATAATTAAAAAACTATTAAAAAGCAATAATGAAGACCAATCGAAAAGTGGTTTAAAATTAGTCACTCTATAACATACTAAAAGTTAACTTAAAGGTGAACCACCCCTTTTAAGCTAAGACCATATGCTGCACTCCAGTTGCTGATGTCATGTGCATGCGCATAATGAGCAAGTTGCAACATTCGCTCATTATGTGCATGCACGTGACGTGTGCATAATGAACGAATGCCCCAACATGAGCAAGTGCCCCAACATGGCTGGTGCTCCCTCCTGGTGAAAAAAAATTTTTTATGCACAACCGGAGGGCAGGCTCTATTTTTGCCAACAGGTGCACTTTAACATGCCTATTTTGTTGTCCGTTTTTCTTTTTTTTTTTCCCTCTTGTGTAGGGTAAGGCAGCTCAGTAATGCCAACAATCATCAAGTCAAAAGAGTTTAGCAATTCTAGTTGCAATCCCAGGTGCAGACTGTTTAGCAAAGTTGAATACACACACAGACATACTGTACACACAAAAAAAGGTAAATGAGGGCATTTGGAATTCCAAGGATAATTCATAAGCAATTTCTCACTGGGGCTACCGTTGCTAGTGACCACTGAGTTCTGAGTGCCAAGCTTAAAGGAACAGTTCAGTGTAAAAATAAAAGGTATAGGCTGTGCTAAAAAAAGGTTTTTCTAATATGGTTAGTTAGCCAAAAATGTAATGTATAAAGGCTGGAGTGAGCAGATGTCTAACATAACAGAACAGAACACTACTTCCTGCTTTTCAGCTCTATAACTCTGAGTTAGTCAGTGACTTGAAGGGTGGCCACATGGGACATAACTGTTCATTGAGTTTGCAATTGATCCTCAGCATTCAGCTCAGATTCAAAATCAATAGTTATGACCCTTATGGCCCCCCTCAAGTCACTGATTGGTTACTGCCTGATAACCAATCAGTGAAAACCAAGAGAGCTGCAAAGCAGGAAGTAGTGTTCTAGCTATTATGTTAGACATTCAGTCACTCCAGCCTTTATATATTACATTTTTGGCTAATTAACTATATTGAAAACATTTTTTATTTTGCACAACCTATCTATTTACCCAGTATTTATGTTTATACTGAACAATTCCTTTAAAGATGCCACCCCTCCCATGGCACAAATCATCTCTACACACTCAATGTGTTATTAGCAAGTCTGCACCCTAGCCGAGCTTTATTCTAGTCTGATTATATAATACAGTAGCAGCAATGCAAACGATGCTCTCCATTTAAGTTAATGACCAACAGATGGCAGACAAATCTTTTCTCCCTTTATCAAATACTCTGGATATTGGCTGACATACAGAATAGATACTTCTGGGCAGCCGTTGTGCATTGCAAGCTTGGCGTGTAAATTCCCTACAATGCAATGAATGTCCAGTGTTCTTGTACATTGCCCAAGTGCCACTGAAAATACCCCCCTGTTATACAGTATTTATCACTTCAGCTTATCAGAATCTCATTTCAGATAGGGGGACTGAAAGTAAAGAGAATCTTCCCAAAGTGAAAACAAATTTTTGGGGGAATGTAATTAAAGTCGCAAAGAGCAAAACAATTTGCATAAATAAGAATTAAAATTTGCATTTTGCAATGTAGTACTCTAACACCCAAATCAGGCCCGGATTTCCACCTTGCGTGCCGCAGGGTCCTAGCACCTAGCATCTATGGGCCGCAGGGTCCTAGCACCTAGCATCTATGGGCCGCAGGGTCCTAGCACCTAGCATCTATGGGCCGCAGGGTCCTAGCACCTAGCATCTATGGGCCGCAGGGTCCTAGCGCCCAACAAACTCTGGCACAATCCCCTTCTTCTGGGGAAGAATAAGACTTGGCTCATCTCAGTTTGCTTTCCATTTCATGTGCCACAGGAGTGACACAGGGGTTGAACGCCTGGTTGTTAATCTGAATGATGATGATCGTTTCCATTCAGTAAAACAATGTCCCCACAAGAATGGTGCTGATTGTTCCAAGCAGGACTGTGGCTGCTTACACCTGGAACTGCTCTAGAAATCTATTGTTTCTGCCTTTGACTCATAAAACTCTATTCCTCCTCCCGAAGCCCTACTGTCAGTAATGATAATAATCCTCACAGCACAAATCAGTATGGGCAGTAGACAGTAATAATAAATAATAATATAATCTGTCATTGGCAGTATGGTCCAAAACAATGGTAGAGAGCAGGCAGGGTGACAATATCTCTTGGGGCATCTTGGTTTTGTGGAACTGCAAGCAATTCAGCTTCTGTGTTTGCCCCTTTGGTGCTCACTACATGCAAGCGCAGACCTGCAGAAAGGCCACAAATGTCCAGGCCTAGGGCATCAAAGATATTTTTACAGCCGATTCAATCTCCTGCCCATCCAGTCCCCAGGGGAGGTGATTGAACCTTAGCAGGAACATGAGTGCGAGGGGGAAAGAGGGTGTGAGCTACGGGGTACATGGTACCTCGACTACCTTGGGGCGCAGCACTTTGAAATCTGGCTTTGACTGCATGCCAATATGCCCAATGTATGTAGTTTGCCATTTTTTGCACCAAACCTGCTAAGTTTTTATGGCTGTTATCCTCGCCTACCTAGTTTGAGCCTTTGCCTGAATACAGATTCTGCTGCACATTCAGATTTGCACAGTTTACTGCATTCCCAGATTCTCAATCCTCAGTGGAATAAATCATCCTCTTTAGGTGCCACTCAACAGGTGGCAAACCAGGAGCTAGGTTAAAGGATAACTAAATCTTTAATATAAGTGAATCTAAAATTGATGAGGGGGCTATTCTAAGCACTTTTGTCATTTACATTCATTATTTATTTATCTTTAATTCCAAGATATTAAAGGATACATGTACTGTTAATATGAATGAATTTTGTTACAACAGCGCCACCTTCTGGTCAGTTTTCCACCAGTCTGACCACCAAGTAGTGAAGGAAGTTGTCAGTTGAAAGAAAGAGGCTGCTCTGATGCTCTTTTGCTTAGGAGAAAAATAGAAACCTTTCTCACATCTTTCCTTAGCAGAAAAACATCAGCCTCTTTCTTTCTCCTGACAACTTCCTTGACTACTGGTCTGGACTGGTGGACAGAAAATCAAATGGACAATCATAGCAACTTTTCAATAGGTCTCAAATTTCTCATAGTTTTTGAATTATTTACCTTCTTCTTTTGACTCTTTCCAGCTTTTAAATCAGGATCACTGACCCAGGAAGCCCATAAACTGCTGCTCTGTGAGGCTACCATTTTGCTATTGTAATTTTTTGTTGCTAATATTTCTACTCAGGTCCTCTCCTATTCATATTCCAGTCTTGGACACTAGCAACCAGGTAGCTGCTGAAATTCTAAGCTGAGGAGCATCTGAGCAAATAATCAAAAAACACAAATAATAATAAATGAAGACCAATGGCAAATTGTCTCAGTATATCACTCTCTACATCATGCTAAAAGTTAATTTAAAGGTGAACATCCCCTTTAAGGCATGTACAGAAAGATCCATTATCTGGAAAAACCCAGGTCCCCAGCATTCTGGATAATATATCCCATATCTGTACATAATTTATACAACTATGGGACCGGTTATCCAGAATGCCTGGGACCTGGGTCTTTCCGGATAACAGATCTTTCTGTAATTTGGATCTTCATACCACAAGTCTACTATGTAAAAATAATGTAAACGTTAAATAAATACAATAGACTGGCTCTGCTCCAATAAGGATTAATTCGATTTTAGTTGGGATCAAGTACAAGCTACTGTTTTATTATTACAGAGAAAAAGGTCATAATTTTTTAAAATTTAGATTATTTGGATAAAATGGAATTAATGGGAGATGGCCTTTTCGTAATTCAGAGCTTTCTGGATAAAGGGTTTCTGGATAACAGATCCCATACTTGTGTATATATATTTAAAATATAATATCATTTATTTCATTGTCACAGGTATGAGACTTGTTATCCAGAATGCTCGGGACCTGGAAGTTTTCCAGATCTTTCTAGTTTAGATCTACAGACATGACGTCTACTAAAAAATCATTTAAACATTAATTAACCCCAAATAGAATTGTTTTGCCTCCAATAAGGATTAACTATATTTTAGTAGGGAAAAAGTACAAGCTACTATTCTATTATTACAAAAAAAAAAGAAAATCCGTTTTAAAAATCTAAACTGTTTGATTAAAAATGGAATCGATGGGAGATGGCCTTCCCGTAATTTAGAGCTTTATGGATACAAGGTTTCCAGAAAACGGATCCCAATAGTTGCACCTTAAATGTTGTTATCTGGGAATATTTTTTTACCATTTCTCTGCAGCCTCCAAGGGGGGGAATGATTTTTAAACTTCTAAAACAATTCAGACCAATTAGAAACCATCACAAGACATCACGGGTCTCAATAGTAAACACGGTTCCTTCAGCAGACTCCTTGACAAATCCCACCATTGTCTCCGTCTTCTCAGCCGCCCCCATACAAATTAGGAGAATCAGACAGTGAATCATCGACATAAAATATAAGAAAAAGAAGAAATAATTGTTGACTGTGCAATTCAATGAGACCTATTGTGTCGTTGTGTCAATTCATTTTCACTTTGGAGTGAGGTCAATGAGTCTGACCAGTCAAAATGTAAACTTAATAGCAACCATAAACCATAGAAAACAGGCGTATTAGCGCTCGAGGATCCCATTTATAAAGCCACAAAGGAATATTGTGCTCAGAATGTTTGATTTGCGTTCTGAGGTTTCAGGAATCTTGAGAGAGAGAAGAGTTTTAGTGTGGATAATTTACATGTCATGTGGTTTACCAAATGTTCAAATTCTGTACAACGGGAATCATTATTTTTTTACGGTTTTTGAAGTGACTCTGCTTTTGCAACAGCCATAAATTTCTTCTCTGACGTTTTTAGGAAATAAAAGTCAATATTCGGTTAGTTCTTGTTTGGAATTCAGGAAAACATATTTTTTGTGAAATGCTGTATGGTTCTCCTCCTCACCTGTCAATTAAAGCTCGCTGGCAGTTGAGGTGGTGCCTTGACTAAATACTAGAGGGCCTGTAATCAGTGGTGTAACTATAGAGGAAGCCGATCCCGCAGTCTTAGCCAACAAAAAAAACATCCCTTCCCCAGCCGCTCTCTTACCTGTGGCAGGGAAGCAGAGTGTGTTGGCACTGGGCGGACAATGGGCAGAGTATGGGTGGGGCATGGGCGGAGTCTGGGTGGGGGAGTGGGCGGGAGGATGTGGATCTGAGTGCGCAGGGTCCCTCTGAAGATTTTTTTGCATGGGGGCCCGGTGTACTCTAGTTACGCCACTGCCTGCAAGGCTTTGTAAAATGAAGGTTGACACAAAAACAGTGTAAAAAGCGGTGTATAAAAAATGGTGAATTTATGTTAGTTTATTTTACTTTAGTTTGCTGCCGGAAAGGCGCATTCGACACCATTACAGTTTGCTGCTTCAAACCTTGCATAATCCATTGACTTCAATGGGGAAAATTTCAAGCAGCAAGTCAGTTCTGCCGGAAGTCGGTTTAAGGAAGCGCATGAAAAATTGTCATGGATGATCACCGTATTTTTCCATAGCATTTTCAATTGGCTGTGTACATTTACGCTGGATTTGTACAAGGTGGTACGCAGCCGCTTAAAATCAGTGCAAAACTGGAAAAATACACTCTTTTTAAGGGTTATAAGTTATAAAGTATGAGTAGCCCCTACTGTACATGATTAGTATATTAGAAGTCACTGAGTGATTCTGTGACCATATAAAGGCACAAGGCTGCAGGCTGAGTTATACAGGGAACTCTGAGTATCACTCATGTATTATAAGGGATAATGTACCCCCTACTGTAAATGATAAGGATATTAGAAGTCACTGAGGGGTTGTTCTGTGACCATATAAAGGTACAAGGCTGCAGGCTGAGTTATACAGGGAACTCTGAGTATCACTCATGTATTATAAGGGATAATGTACCCTCTACTGTAAATGATAAGGATATTAGAAATCACTGAGTAGTTCTGTGACCATATAAAGACACAAGGCTGCAGGCTGAGTTATAGGAGAAGTAAAGCTATGGAGGCATTTTATTACCAATAGATTAGCTGCAATAGTGCAAGTGTGCAAGCTAGAATGCTATATTTATTCTGTAGAATGTTTTACCATACCTGAGTAAAAAGCTCTAGAAACTCTCTGTTTGTTTAGAATAGGAGCTGCAGTATTAATGTGGTGTGACATCACTTCCTGCCTGAGTCTCTCCCTGCTTTGGGCTCAGATTACAGTAGAGAAGGGAGGGGTGGGGGGAGAGGAGCAAACTGAGCATGCTCACGCCCAGGGCAATGAGGTTTAAGCTGAAGGCAGGAAGACTGATACAGAAGCCCATGTGTACACAATAGAAGGAAAGAAATGCTGTGTTTATTTTGACAGGGGACTCAGAGCAACATTACTTTGGGGGTTTACTGGTATATTTAGATGGAACTTTCTGATAAGGCTTACTTAGTTTTAACCTTTCCTTCTCCTTTATACACGAAACTCTGAGTATCGCTCGTGTATTATACGGGATAATGTTACTGTAAATTATAAAAAAGATCTTTGAAGTCACTACCTATAAAGGGAGGACATTATTCCCTCAATAATTTCTGTTAGCCAAAAAAGAAGCAAAGCATTTTATTATAATGAAATTATTTTCATAATGGTCACAAGCTGTTTCTACACACAACTACAGCTAACAACACAACTAGCACATTATTAATTACACAGAACTGCATTGTGACATCACTACTGTAAACTAACATATTATTTATAAGCCAGAGCATTATTCAATGTACGCACTGGGCAAATACAATTCTTGATGACTTGAATTTTGCCTCCTATGAAGTGTTGATGTTTTTATTGTATTGACACAGATTAGGCATAAGGCACTCCATAAAATCCAGACATATAATCATATAATAATTTTACTGTAGCTATATCACCGGTGTATGTCACTTCCAGGTATTCAGAAATATTCGCGAATATTCGCCAAAAAGACAATTCGCCACGTCATCGCCTATTTACTAAATGGGGAAGAGGACAATTTACTATTGAAAAATCTCAGCGCTAGAGATCTTTTGCTCCATTTCACCAGGCAAATTTCCTATGCGCTACCCTTTTCCAGTCTACTTTGCCTGGTTCTACCTGGGGAATTGTTTAGATGAACATCATATCCTGTATTCAAAAAAAGTCATAAACAAAGAAAAAACGCTGGTGTTTTATTCATACTTTAATCTGGGATTATGTTTAAAAGTTGTAACTGTGAAATATATATTATTTACATTTGGTACATTCACCATTTGAAGCTCATGTCACATTTGTTTTAGGGTGGGCTCATTTCTAGGACAATAGAGGATCTCTTTTGTCTTTATTTTGCTTCCTTGGCCACTTTCAGCAATTTCACCATCACTAATAAAGACATACATATGACCTATGACCTTTATGTAACCGCCATATCTAAAATGAGTTAGTGCAAGTATGTTAGAGATGATGAATTTTCACGCTGATGAATTTTCTCTAGCGTTCATTTGCCGATACGAATATTTGCATTTTGAAGAAAATGCATAGTCGCAGCGAATTAACTGACGTCGTTGTGCGAAGTATGGCGAAGCTTTCCGAAGCAAAAATTCTGACCTAAGTAAATGTGCCCCTTTGTTTCAAACCTAATGTCTAAAAGAATCCGCCATATAATGAGATGAGACATCTGATCTATCGGCTTTAGAGAGCCAGTAACCCTACTCTTATGCTTAATAAATTAAGGTTTTTATTAAAACTACTTACAGCCACTTGGGAGATGGAATATCGTGTAGTATTACTGTCCCTAGTCCCTAGGATTTAAAACCTATGAGGTCACACCAGTCTATTAAGCAGTTGATCCATAATAGAGATTAATTTTTAATTCAATGAATGTGACAGCTCTGGGCTTACTAATGAGCACTGGCTACTTAGCTCACAATTTCCATTGACACTTAAGTTTATAAACAGTCACACAATGTGTAGTGAACACTCCCGTACAACCGACAAAAAACGAGAGAAAAACAGCTATCGGTATACGCGCCTCTTAATAGTGAATGGATCTACTGTTTGCTGTGAATAGAGAAATCACATTGAATAATCATTTCTTTTTATTGCCTCTAGTGTTTGTGTATGTAGGTTTCATAAATAGAGATGAGCCAAACTGCCGAAAAATGTGCAAAACCGTGTTTTCTCATGCCAAATGAAGCGGAGTCAATGGATTCGTTTGCTTGAGTTTTGTAATCACACCAAATGCACTGAAGTCAATGAGTGTTTTTTTTCCTGTAACAGGAAGAAGTGTGGGAGCACAACTCTGTCTGTTAATTGGCTCATGTGACCTAAGAAGTATAGTTTGTTTCAGTGTCGGACTGGCCCGGCGGGACACTGGGAAAATACCCGGTGGGCTCCGACCCTTAATGGGCCCCCGCCGGGCCAGACACCTCTCCAGATATCTTTAAAAAAGTTTTCCTCCCGCAGCGCCGATCAGCGCAGCGCCTTCTGCGCATGCGCCAGGCGCCTTCACGCTGGTCGGCGCGTCGCAGTAGGGGGGGGGGGTCGGAAGGGGCCCTGGACAGTAGTCCCGGTGGGCCCCGGGCCCCCCAGTCCGACCCTGGTTTGTTTGGTTTGTTTGTGTGCACTGTGAATAATACGATCCCAGGGGGCAACCCTTATTTTTTAAAATGGCAATTTTCTATTTATGATTACCCAATGGCATATACTACTAGAAAAGTATATTATTATGAAAATGGTTTATTTACATGAAGCAGGGTTTTACATATGAGTTGTTTTATGCAATATCTTTCTATAGAGACCTACATTGTTTGGGGGGGTAATGTTTTCCTTTAAAGTCAGTGGGCGTGTTTTTTTCTTGTGTTTTTTAACAGTAAAACACATGGAGAAATTCTAAAGCAGATTCACAGAAATTTTTGGCCACTTGCGAAAAGGCAAATTTTTTATTGCTCAAGCATTAAGGGCAATGAAGTGATTTTAAGTAGCTCAGAAAATGTTGCCTGAAAATCCTCATACAGAGTGCTGGTTGGGCAATAGGGGACCTACAAAGCAAGTCTGGGACAGGGAGATTGGAGGGGTACATGAGTGATGGTTATGACCATCAAGTAGGATGAGGGTTATGTGTTAGTAGTTTGCAGAGGAACTGCACAGGAGTGGAATAGGTTTAAATAGGAGGAACAGAAGGGTTCTCTTACCTTCTGTACAGTTGGGGAGCAGGCAGTGTCTTTTCCTCCTTCCCAAATTCCCAGTTTTGGGACAAATAGTGGAGGTAAGGAGCATGGGAGAAAACCAGTCACAGCACAATATCATAATGGGATGGCCAAAAATGGGTGTGGGGATAATATCAGGGTACAGTTGGGGTTTGTGAGAAACAGACCAGAGGTTAGGCTTTAGGGCAAGGAGACACAGTAGATGTTGATGTTAGATGATGAAGGCCAACTCACTAACATTCAGAGTTTCTTCATGGTCACCGAACGCTGATGACTTTTCACTAGCGTTACTTCGGAAGTGCGAGCATTTCATAGCGAAAATGCGTAAGTGTTCCTTTGTGCCTAATGAAAATTCGCTAATGATCTTGTGCTTAGGTCAATTTGCATAGGGCGTGAAATTTAAAGTTGTATGGATGTTTTTATTATATATGTTGCTGCAAATGGTTTAAGTTATCGGTTTATATTACACATGTCCAGGGAACCTTAATAAAGACAAGAGAGTTAATATAATGCCCTACACATGAGCCTACTGTAAAATTAATGTTCCATACGTGATAGAATATGTGAATAAAATCAGTTACCCAAAAAAGAAAGTTACGACTTTTGCAGCCAATGCCGCTTAAAAAAGGAAAAGTCGCCAGCGTTTTTTTTTGAACTTTAATGTATTTTCAGCACACAGGATATGATGTAAGTGACAGAAGATTGAGGAAGTTCTAGCTTTGTAGCACTTTGCCTGGTCTGAGGTGGCGAAGGCAACTCTGGCAAAAGAGCTAACGTTCTGTAAAATCCACATTTTACTGAATTTGAGTAATGTCCGTTCACCAGAGCAAAAAAGATGCGACGGTCTTGTTCGCTATCAAATTGGCACCTGCGCCTGTTAGTGAATTGGCGATGTCCCTGGGGGTGGCAACGCTGGCAAAAAGTCGCTAGCGTTAGCCACTTCGCTCTTTAGTAAATCTACACCTTTGTCCCAGGCTTGGGACTGGTCTTTGTTCAATGAGGGAAAATTAAGTACCCATGTTAACTGTTGTGCGTAATTGAGTTGCTAATGGTTTCACACATTCACAGAAACTATATAGTTAGCATGTTTGTTTCATTTAAGTGCATCCCAAGTGGCTGTCTGAACATAACATTTTGCTGCAGAGATTGATGCTTTTATAGCATTTACATGATTGCCATAGTAGCCATTTCAGGCAGTCTTGTCATGCCTCCTGAGCTAATTAAAAAATGAACTTTACTATTGTAAAAGACTAGAAATACCAGGGAATAAAATTGCATTAAAACATAATATTTATGTATTTGTATATTTACTAATTCGTGAGCAGACAATTCATCCCAAGTCTCTAGAAGCTCCTAAGTCTATATATAAGAAAAAAAGAGTTGTTTGGTTTCTACTGAATAGTGTGTTCCCACCAGGTCTGGAATGAGAATCAAAATAGGCCCTGGCATTTCAGGTACAGGCCCGTACAGCCCCCATCAGCCCAATAATTAGTGACTGTCTATGGCATCTTACAGCAGCCCCAGGAGTCAACCCCATCAGTAAATCCAACCTGCTCATCTCTTTAAGAGCGGCACTTGGAAAGACAACAGCCAACTGGAAACGACCAGGTCTATATCATACCCCCTTGCCCCAGTTCTCTTAAGATTCAATCATTCCTCCATACATTAAACAGAGCAATTTAGTAGTAAACTGGCAACCCCCGGATGGAAGACTGATCACTTAGACCGTAATCCAAGTAACGCAATTATGGTGGCACTGGCCTTAAATTATTATTCCTTAACCATCTATGATTGAGGTGATGCAAAGTAAAAATGGACATGGAGATTTTACAATATTCACATGGGACATAATCTCTGCCAGAGTTTTCACCAAGTACAGAAGTTCCTGAAATCAGTGGAGAAGCAAACACCACTATTTTATTGAAGCTCTGCCATCCAAGGATCTTGTCTGCTGTGTCTTACAATCACGTTATGTATTTACAATATGGGGATGCATTGCTGCAGTTATGTGTTGGTTCCTCATTATATCAAAGCAGCAGTCGCATTGATCTCCAGCTGCTATGAGCCTCAGCTACCAGCAGGGGTGCTGCACGACATCTCCGACTGAAGCGGACATTTGATTTGAGCAGCAGAGTGCGGTTTGGAAAAGGCCAATTTGAATAACCCCCTTTTGTTTCACACTTGTAATTGCTGCTTTCAGCTGGAATTCATTGTGGTCGGCTTGGCACATCTCATCATGAGGTGGCCTGAATATATTCCATTTTAGAAACCCTTCCAAATCATTCATTTTCTTGAAGAACAAGACATCTTGACTCAAATATGCCAGCTCACATCAATCTTTCAACCTGCAGCTGCTCTCAGGATCAGGGGAAAGATGTGTTTGCCAAGAAAAGCTGTTTGTTCCTACACAGATTTAAATCTGCCGCGTCACCAGGGGTATTGGGAAAATTAGTGCCATGGCAGCTGTGAAACGCGGAAGGCACCATGGCAATACTTTTGTGTATCATTGGATATGCACTGTAAAGTGATAAGACATATCATGGCTTGTTTAAGTGAAAGAGTGTGAGAGCCATAGATCAATAGAATAATCCTGCTGCTTTTAACCATGAACACTTTGGTATCAGATTTATATCTCCCCCAGATGTTGTACAGAACAAGCCCATCGTCCTTTGCCAGGACATTGCTTCAGGTTATACAGTTACAATGCAAAATAGCCATAGTCCAGTCTCTCAAAATAAGTGAGGTTAGCTTTGAAGTGATTAGCTTTGATTTGCTTATTGCAGAGGCAATTATGAATGGGCATTCCTTATTGGTTGCTTTGGGTTACTGCACTGTGTGAGATTTGCTAAATTATACCAATGCAATGGCCAGTGTTGGACTGGGACACCAGGAGTCCACCAGAAATTTAACACCATAGTCCCACTCACCTTATAGTTTTCCTTTTCTCCTTACTCAGATTCCTTAGTCTATTTTTCTTCTCTTTAAAGGGGTTTTTCCCCTTTAAAAATGAACACAAGTATGAAAAATCTTTTACCTACATAAATCCTAATCCACCCTTACCCAACCTAATGGGTTGGGACTAGGGTTGCCTCCTGTCCGGATTTGACCCAGACTGCCCGATTTTCAGGGCTGTCCAGGTCAAGACAGTCTGCCCAGTTTTCCAAATAAGGAAAACCGTGAAGGCTTCCCCTTGATACACCCCGTCTCTCACCCCACCCGCAAAGGCCCGCCTCTTTGGCACCATTGCTCCACCCTTTGCCCAGATGGTGGGCAAAAGAAAGGTGGCAACCCTAGTTGGGACACTCCTGCCACCCACCCATAACTTACTGCAGATGCAATCGGTCAGCCCCAACCCATACAACCCATGCATTGCTACTATCCATCCATCTATCTATCTATCTGTCTGTCTGTCTGTCTGTCTGTCTGTCTGTCTGTCTGTCTGTCTGTCTGTCTGTCTGTCTGTCTGTCTGTCTGTCTGTCTATCTTTTTATCTATCTATCTATCTATCTATCTATCTGTCCATCCGTCTATCTATCTGTCCGTCCATCTATCTATCCTTAAATCCATTTAGAGCAGTTTACCTAGCTCTTTCTATGTTTGGCAGTGGTTTGACCCAAATAAATAGCAATATCCACTGGACTAGAAACTATAAAACACTGATAACTGATTTTGATTTAACCAAACCAATGTCCATTAGTGAACATTCAGCCAATCCCATAGTGACTTGTTATCACTTCTCTCTGCCACTCAGTGAGCATGGAAATCTATAGAGCGGCCTCTGTATTCCCCCGACCATAAAGAGTAATATACATGACCTCCTCTGTAATAAAATATATTGCAGCGGGGCTAACGCTTGTGGTTATGTGAACCAGTGCATTAAATCATGCAGAGCATTCCTACGCTCACTTGTATTCAATTTCTCCTGCGAAGGCTTGTGGCATTTATATTCCACTTTGAGATCTGTGGTAACACCTATTAAAGCCCCTTTTTTGACAAGGTTTCCCTTTCCGCTTCTTTAATATTGATAGGCAAGAAACTTGACTGAAATGGAGTGAAACCCAAATTCTGCCTTTTTTTAACATAAATGCAGCAAAGAAAACTTTTTATTACTTGGTTACAAAATATGTGTACCCTAAATTGGTTTCCTATCAACATCAATCACATAAACAATGTACATTATGCAGGTCTTTGTAACACTTTTCATTAGTCTACAAATGTTTTCTGTCAATGCAGTAGGGAAGATAAACTACTTATACTACTTATACTACTTATAATACACAAAAGCCATGAATATCTTGTAAATTATATCCTTCTAAACGGTGAGTTCTGATGTCATCAGTTATAAACGGTGAGTTCTGATGTCATTTCTGTCACATGACTCACTGAAATTTATGTATTATAATAAATAAAGTACCCCCAGTTGTAAAATATGAGGATATTAGAAGTTACCTCGGAGTTCCATGACCTGTATAAAAACACTCGGCCTTCGGCCTCGTGTTTTTATATGGTCATGAAACTCCTCGGTAACTTATAATATCCTTATATTTTACAAGAGGGGGTACTTTATTCACTATATAATCTATGTTTCATTTCATGAGAATTGAGGGGTCATTTATTGAGACCATGGATGCAATTGCAAGAGTACTAAGAGGGCAAAGAGCACCCCTGATTGTTCATTTGGTGTCATACAATAACTTTGTTTTTTTCTTTTTAGGGCAAATTTATTTACCTCGGAAATTGCGCCAGCGACGGCTTCGCTGACTTAGCAACACTTCGCCAGGCGTAGATTCGCCAGGACAACGCTAATTCCTTAAAATCCAAAGTTGCGTCCATTGTGCCGAACACTTAAGAAGTTGCACTAGCATTACTGCGGCAAGCAAAGCGAAGTTATGCTAGCGCTGCCTAATTTGCATACGGCGGGAAGTTGATAAATAGGGATGTAGCGAACGTCGGAAAAAAAGTTCGCGAACATATTCGCGAACTTGCGCAAAAATGCGAGCGGTTCGCGAACGGTTCGCGAACCCCATAGACTTCAATGGGAAGGCGAACTTTAACATCTAGAAAAGACATTTCTGGCCAGAAAAATGATTTTAAAGTTGTTTAAAGGGTGCAACGACCTGGACAGTGGCATGCCAGAGGGGGATCAAGGGCAAAAATGTATCTGAAAAATCTGCCTGTGTGTGCTTGGAAGAGATAGTGTAGGGGGAGAGCTGTTAGTGATTTCAGGGACAGATGATAGTAAGCTTGCTGGCTAGTAATCTGCTTGATACTGCTCTGTATTGGAGGGACAGAAGTCTGCAGGGATTTGAGGGACATTTTAGCTTAGGTAGCTTTGCTGGCTAGTAATCTACTGTTCTCTTTAAACAACTGCCATACGTTGACCTTGTAGGCATTGTTTGCCCAGTTTTTTTGGACGCAGCCACTGAAGCACAGTTGCCAGAAAAAATATGCCATATAAATGCTGAAAATAGTCATTTTTCGCCATTACGTAAAATATATTATGGCTGCTTGAAAAAAGTGACTCCGGTGTTTTTTCTGGAGACGGTAATATTATGGATATTTAGACAGAATGGGAACAAGGTCACACAGCTCGATGGCGGGTTGAAGAAAACAGTGTGCAAATAATGCCTACAAGGCCAACGTATACACTACTACAGCGGTGGATACGGATTACGTAAAATATATGAATGCTGCTTGAAAAAAGTGACTCCGGTGTTTTTTCTGGAGACGGTAATATTATGGATATTTAGACAGAATGGGAACAAGGTCACACAGCTCGATGGCGGGTTGAAGAAAACAGTGTGCAAATAATGCCTACAAGGCCAACGTATACACTACTACAGCGGTGGATACGGATTACGTAAAATATATGAATGCTGCTTGAAAAAAGTGACTCCGGTGTTTTTTCTGGAGACGGTAATATTATGGATATTTAGACAGAATGGGAACAAGGTCACACAGCTCGATGGCGGGTTGAAGAAAACAGTGTGCAAATAATGCCTACAAGGCCAACGTATACACTACTACAGCGGTGGATACGGATTACGTAAAATATATTATGGCTGCTTGAAAAAAGTGACTCCGGTGTTTTTTCTGGAGACGGTAATATTATGGATATTTAGACAGAATGTGAACAAGGTCACACAGCTCGATGGCGGGTTGAAGAAAACAGTGTGCAAATAATGCCTACAGGGCAAATAATGCCTAAAAGGTCAACTTATACACTACTACAGCGGTAGTAAAATAAAAAAAAGTAAAATAAAAAAAAAATGAATATTAAAAAAAAAAAATTAAAGTTGGTGCTGCTGAACTACTAGGAGCAGCAGATTAGCACACCAGTCCCACTCCCCAACACTGCTAGACTAATAGCACTGGGCTCTTATAGTAGTAGTAGTAGTAGTAGTAGTAGTAAAACAACAAAAAAATAAATAAAAGCAGTCCTTACAAGGACTACTGTTATTGCAGCAGTCAGCAGATGAGATCAGAAGCAGGACAGCTGCCCACTGCAGCTACATACAGAGCACTGCAGTAGAAGGTAGATTACTAGCCAGCAAAGCTACCTAAGCTTAAATGTCCCTCAAACCCCTGCAGACTTCTGTCCCTCCAATAACAGAGCAGTATCAAAACGATTACTAGCCAGCAAACTTTCAACTGTCCCTGAAATCACTAACAGGCAGCAGCTCTCTCCCTACACTATCTCTTCAGCACACACAGGCAGAGTGAAAAAACGCTGCAGGGCTTCGGTTTTTATAGGGAAGGGGAGTGGTCCAGGGGAGAGCTTCCTGATTGGCTGCCATGTACCTGCTGGTCTGGGGTGAGAGGGCAAAAAAAAGCGCCAACAATGGCGAACCCAAAATGGCGAACGTCGCGCGACGTTCGCGAACTTCCGGCGAGCGCGAACACCCGATGTTCGCGCGAACAAGTTCGCCGGCGAACAGTTCGCGACATCTCTATTGATAAATGGCCGTATATGTTGCAGCCAATGCATTACACTACACAAGCCCAGGGAACCTTAATAAAATAAACTAGAATTTTTATATTGCCCTACACATGAGTCCAGTGTATAGTTTATTTGCCATATGTTAGGAAATGTAGGGGGGAAGCCGGTTACCCCCCCAAAAAATAACGATCTTTTGCAGCCTATCACCCTGTAAAAAATAAAAGACACCAGCGTTTTTTGGGACTTAGAAAAGTCCTATCTACTCTATTGCACTTCGCCTGGTCTGAGCTGGCGAAGGCAAGTCTGGCACAAGAGGTAACGTTCAGTCAAATCTCAATCTTAGTGAATTAGCGTAGTTACATTTGTTCGCCACAGTGCAACTTCGCCTGGTGTCAGGGTGCGAAGTACCGCTAGAGTCCGCTTCACTCCTTCGATAGTGAAGTTACGCCAGCGCCTGTTAGTAAATGTTCCAAAATGACGTCACTTAGTCACTTCGCCCTTTAGTAAATTTCCCCCATAGTGTGAATTGAAAAGTGCCTCCTATCAGAAGAAAACTGCATCAGCCCATGGTGCTCGCTGGAAGAATCGCTCTGTGGTGCTCGCTGGAAGAATCACTCTGTGGTGCTCGCTGGAAGAATCACTCTGTGGTGCTCGCTGGAAGAATCACTCTGTGGTGCTCGCTGGAAGAATCGCTCTGTGGTGCTCGCTGGAAGAATCACTCTGTGGTGCTCGCTGGAAGAATCACTCTGTGGTGCTCGCTGGAAGAATCACTCTGTGGTGCTCGCTGGAAGAATCACTCTGTGGTGCTCGCTGGAAGAATCACTCTGTGGTGCTCGCTGGAAGAATCACTCTGTGGTGCTCGCTGGAAGAATCCCGAGCTGTTGCCATTTTCTCTTGATAGGTGCACCAGCCCCGGGCGTCAGATAAGTACATTCGATCACTTGGGGGTGCCTAACTTTTGACACCCCAAGGAAAAATACCTTTATTTCTCCTTTAAATTCGAAATTGTCAGTTTTGATCAAAAAAAAACAATTTGAAAATTCGAGTTTTTCAAACCTTATCAAATCTGCCCCTTAAAGTTACACATTCGGTTGTTTGCAAAGAATAACCCAACCCTCCATGAAAGATATTTTATCACAGATAAATAATTTGTGTTGGCAAGAAGCTATATGGGCAAAAACAGCTGAACCACATTTAAAGCGCAAATTCATGGATGACTGGTCTCTTTTTTTCAAACTAATCGATCCTGGTCAAAAAACTAAAGTCTTAGAACTATTACAAATCTAAATATATTGAAATGTAAGGTGGCTTTATCAGTTCATGCATATTTTGGATACTTGATACTGCCATTTTTGTTGATAATTCTTTTTACATTAATTAGTAAATCCACTGAGTGAAGTTTGGTTTATTATTGTTTCTTTACTTCATTATTTTATTTACTATGTTAATTATTTTCCTTTGGAATGTGTGCTTTTGAGTATAAATTTATAGATATGTGTTTGTATCTTTGGCATGTTGTACAGCATTGTATATTCTTTTCTTTTGTTATCTTGACATACTCAATCTGCGTAATATATTCTATTGTGTTTATGGAAAACTCAATAAAATTATTGAAAACAAAAAAAAAAAAAAAAAAAGAATAACCCAAACCTACAAATTCAGCTGCATATATTCAGGGCATGTTTTCCCTTTTAGGAGGGAAGTTGTTTATACTGCTATTTTTGCAGATCTCCCCATTGCTGTCAAGGGGCTCCTTTTGCCTAGAAGATGTATTAGAGCTCACTCTAAAATCTAGGGATGCACTGAATCCAGGATTCGGTTCAGGATTCGGCCAGGATTCGGCCTTTTTCAGCAGGATTCGGCCGAATCCTTCTGTCTGGCTGAACCAAATCCGAATCCTAATTTGCATATGCAAATTAGGGACAGGGAGGGAAATCGCGTGACTTTGTTACAAAACAAGGAAGTAAAACAATTTCCCCTTCCCACCTCTAATTTGCATATGCAAATTAGGGTTCGGATTCGGTTCGTTATTCGGCCGAATCTTTCGCGACGGATTCGGGGGTTCGGCCGAATCCAAAATATCCAGAAATCCCGTTTCTCTACATGCAGAATTTGTGCAAAAGGCAGGTATTTTGTTGATTTTGTTTGTACTGAAATCAGTTATTTGAGTGAGCTCTAATTTATCTGTTAGGAAAGGAAGCCCCCTCTATAAGATATATTGGATCATTCATCTGACACCCAACTGCTGCATGTAGAAAGAATGAAGAGAAACAGATGCTGAGAGAGGAATAGGGAATATAAATGTAATTATTTCAGAAACAACGCAGAATTTTTAATTGATTGTATTTATAAAGTTTATTACTTCAGTATGAGGAAGCTTATATTAAATTTTCATTTTGGTGATAGTTCCCCTTTAAATTCCCTTGTGTACATTGTGCAGACAGTTAGCAGCAGCAGCAACAGATGAAAGCTCTTTGTCTCCCCCGTACATATGTTCAGATGTAGCAAATATAACTGGAACCTCAAGGACGGTTCCTGTAGGCAGAAGTGGGAACAATGAAAAGGCAGGAGAGTTAGCATAACTTGTTAATATTATCATCAGTGTCTAGACTACTTAACAACTCTCAGGCAGACACGGTTGGCTGGGGAAAGCGCCTTGAACACAAACAAGGGCTGATGCAATTCTACTGTGCTTACAGTACATGGTTTCTCCTTTCCGAGTCACACAGATGTGTTTATTTTAGCCGCTTCGCTCTGTTTAAAGAAGGGATTTCTCTCTGCAGATCCCAGCTTGTCAGGAGTTTTTCTTAAACTGCTTTTCGGTTAATTTAATGCACAGGAAATTCATATGTCGCGCACTTTGGTGGTCTCTCTCTCTTGGCCAAGGGAGGTACTCAATCTGTTCAGCTCCGGCCTGTTTAAAACTGTAACTTCCACTGATACTTGAGAGACAGGATATCTTCCAAAAATATGGGAGCCTTGGCTATGGTACAATATATTGCCCCAATAGACGTAACAGGAGCCTTCCTCTCCAGCTAGATTTATTACTATTAATTCACTAAATGAATAACAACCACACAATAATGGCTGGGTCTTGGGGCCGAAGGCCATTGTTTGTCTAATTTTAACAACCCAGAAGAAGTTTAGGGATGCCACAACATAGCGTCCTGCACGGTCTATTTTTTGAAACCCGTACCTGAACCGTACCCTCAACCCAAACCCGAAATTTGACCAGCATGTTTCCACTACCCGACCCGAATAGGTCACCTAACCTACCAACCCGGGGGACACACAAAACCGGACGTGACGTCACATTTGCCTGGCAGTGACGTCACTCCGGTACCGAATCTTCCCAAAAAAAATTAAAAACTTGAAGAACCACAAAGGTGGGTGGGAGTGATCAAGCATGCACCTTTGTTGGGTACCCAGCCGGATTACCCCCAGACTGCCCACACGGCCAAGGAATTGGGGGTATGCGGGTACCCGACCCAATGCAGGACTCTACCACAACGTTCACTGACACTAGAAAATCCCCTTTCTTGGCTCCCCTTTATGCTTACAAGTAATTCTAATTCCTACGGTTATGGTTGACAGTATTCAGTTGTAAGAACCTATTTCACTATTATCCCCATTTTTAAGGTAGCTCTGGAGTAATTAGCCCCGTGCTTCCCACTTGCCCTGTCCCTGTTTATACCCACCTCCTAAATTCACTATTTCAAACGTTAATTGTCATTATTTGGATTCATGTATAATCTCTAAATCTCATCCACTTACCTTCTCTATGTAAATGACGGATAAAATGAGACTTACAGTTTATCCTTGGGGCATATAAGTTATTATTATCCTTACTCCTTAAAATGGGAGTTTCTGGATTGATCAGTATAATGTCAGATTGGACTAGTAGATGTAGTAGGTGTTACAGTCTGTGGTTTCTCCACAGAGGTAGTAATTAGTGATGGGTGAATCTGAAAAATTAGAGAAACTACAAAAAAATTTGCGAAACGGCGAACAAACTCACGAAACTCATTGAAGTGAATGGGCAATTTTGACACGAGTGACAATTCACTGTATTAAAAGGGAACCCACTTTGAACAGAATGGGGTCCCAAATTGAGACCTGACAGATATAGGGGCAAATTCACTAAAGCGCGAAGCGGCTAACGCTAGCGCAAATTCATCAGCGTGACGTCATTTCATTACTTCGTAGATTTACTAACGGGCGCTGGCTTAAATTCGCTAGCGAAGTGGACCTACTCTAGCGCTACTTCGCACCCTTACGCCAGGCAAAGTTGCGCTATGGCGAATGGGACGTAACTACGCTAATTCAATAACTTACGCATTTTACTGAACGTTACCTCTTGCGCCAGACTTGCCTTCGCCACTTGAGACTAGGCGAAGTTCAATAGAGTAGATAGGGATCGCTTCAAAAAAAGTTGAAAGTCCCAAAAAACGCTGGTGTCTTTTCCTTTTTTAAGGCTGAAAAAGATTGTACATTTTTTTTGGGATACCCTCTTTCCCCCCTACATTTCCTAACATATGGCACCTAAACTATACAATGGGCACATGTATAGGGCAAAATAACAACTCTATTTTATTTTATAAAGCTTTCTCAGGCTTGTGTAGTGTAATGTATTTGCTGCTACATATACGTCCATTATACTTTAACTTGGCGCCGTATGCAAATTAGGCATTGCTAGCGTAACTTCGATTTGCATGACGAAGTAACGCTAGCGCAACTTCGCTACCGTTCGCCTCCCTGAGCGCAACTTCGCATTTTACTGAATTTACGTAGCGCTGGCAAAACTACGCCTGGTGAAGTGCGGCGGAGTGTGGCGAAGCTGTCGCTGGCGCAACTTCAGATCTTTATATATTAGGAATTTAGAAATTGATAGAGAAGACTTCTAGATTCATCATCAAGTACATTTAACATGTGAAATATTGAGTGTTAAATAAAATAAGATGACTATTTGTCACAAACGGCACCCTAAATCCAGAACCCAAGCTAAGCTCCTTGGTCTAGGCTTTCAATTCTGCCTATAACCGCTGCCTTTCATCTCGGGAGGAGCCCTCGGCTAATTGGATGCCGCCAGGTCTTATTTGAGAGAGGAGCAAAGCTAACGGTTCTGGACGAGCAAAGGGGCACGATCGTCTCACCAGGATGGAGGAACGCCACTTGGAACAGACAGGCCAGGCCAGCACAAGCACAGATTAGTGAGACAGGCCAGAATCAGGGTTGGAGAGTGTAGAATAGTCAGTGGACAAGCAAAGGTCGGATTGGAGAGGTCAGAGTAGTCACAGACAGGCAAGGGCCAAAACCAGAAATAACAGTCAGGATACACAGGACAAGGCACCTAGGAACAAGCTAATTTGAACCTAACAATGGGCAATCATGTGTACACTGAAATCCCCTTTTATACTTTTTGAATTTCGCACCATTGCGTCATCACACCGGTGCATGAACCCGGCGCGCGTCATCGGGGAACCGACACTCGGATTAACCAGATGCATGTGTTGGGTGTCCCCGCCGAGCAGGCCCGGACTGGCAATCTGTGGGTTCTGGCAAATGCCAGAGGGGCTGCTGTATGCTTCCATAGATACTCACTATTTAGTGGGCTGGTGGCGGCTGTTGGGGCCTCTGTGTGGCCTGTTGGGGCCTTGGGTACCAGAAATGCCAGGGCCTATTTTGATTCTCAGTACAGACATGCCGCCGAGGGCATGGTGGGCGCCCCCCACATGCCACAGAACATACCACTAGACCACCAGGGTGAGTCCTATTCATTACTCAATTATCTCAATGATGTTATCTAAATAAGCAGAAATTTACATCAAATTTAAAGTAAATATCCAAAATGAGCCCAGTGTTACTCAGGAGGACCAGCAAAGAACAAAAAACAAATCCTCAGCAACTATAAAGTATTGCTAATCACAAATGAAAGGCGAAACAACTGTAGAATATTAATAAGAGATTGATTTTCCATTTGCTGCTTTGATCCTCTGTATTAAATATACTAGGGGCTTTGTTTCCCCTTTCCACTATGTAGGAAGATTGTTGATGGGATCTGCTCCCATTCAGCCGCAACAGCATAACTGAAGTTGGGCACTGATATTTGGCATCAAACCTCACAGTTTCCATGATTCATTCCAGAAGGGTTCAGTTAGGTTGAGGTCAGGTTCTTCCACTCCACTTCCATCTCTACAAATCCATTCTAGATGGACCTTACTTTGTACATAGGAGCATTAGTGTCCTGAAACAGACCTCTAGCCTCTATTTATGTCTCATTACATAGAACCTTACACCACCTGCATCAAACAGGGACCCTCCCATGGAGCACTTGCTACCTGGCAGCTCCATTCTTTGACTTGTTAACCTATCCTTGACCAAACTTGTGACCTGAAGAGTCAACCATAAGATTGTTAGCACACACTATCTGTCACTTAGATACAAGTAGGCCAGGTGACCAAATGTACTCAAGTACCCCAGTCATTAGTTGGATTACCTCTCTCACTTTTTCTCATCCTTACGATCCCTCTTCACTAACAGAACATTGAAAGCTATCTGAGATTTTCATATGATAAATCATTATATCATCAAGCGACAGTCCTTTGCTGAACTTTTGAAGCACCTAAAATAATAATTACTGCTAAGCAGGCAAAATCCCAGCACAAATGATGGATGCCTTTGTATTGAATTTCTCTGACAAATCATTTATCCGAGTATATTTCTGGTGGTGTTTCCTAATCTTCTAAAAACTGCTACATCCGGCATTGAAGTGAAGGTGATGAATGATCTGTTTCTCGTTTCTGTGCTCAGTTCATACCATAACAGCCACTGTGTAGGTGGATAAAGAAAGACTTAGCAGCTGCGTTTAGTCTGTGTCAGATTTGATTTGTCAGGAGGCTCTCCCTACTCGTCATCACTTAGTTACACAGAGCATATTTGTTTTTCCCTTTTCCAGTGTGATCTAAAGGACATGATTCTGATCAAGGGTCCGCATATATTTACAAAATATAGGTTTCTTTCAGAGATTATGCTGATTTTTGAGTATGTACCTTTAAACTGCTGAAGGAATGTAATCTTCCCCCCCCCCAGCTGCGTTGCATTCCAATAAATGTATGAAGCCTTGTGCTGAGTCAGAATTGATTCAATATCACTCGAGTTACTGCCACCTGCCATTGCCTTCTACAGTTTAATTTTATTACTTTATGTTGGGCCTCCAAAGGTTAGGGCCTCCAAAGGTTAGGGTCTCCACCCAAATACCTGCATATTGAAAGAAAACTAGTATGCCAAGCTACTTTACAGCCATTAGATACAAATAGTGAATGGCTTTTAATTTATGTGGGAAAGTTCTTTAGAATTACAGTTTATTTCATTATGCAAAATAATTTTTAGGTGGCAACTGCTTTTAACTGAAAAAATATAAATACAGTAATTCAAATTAATTTTATTTTATCTGAAACATTTCAGGAACCTATAAGAATGAAAGGTGGAATACGATAAGAGGTACAGTTTGTTGGCTCCAGCTTTAGTAACTAGGGATGTAGCGAACCGCCGAGTATGTGTTCGCGAACGCCGTTCGCGAACACCGGCAAAAAATGCGAACAGTTCGCGAACTGTTCGCGAACTTCGAACATCCGAAAATCGTTCGATTCGAACGATCGAAGGATTTTAATCGTTCGATCGAACGATTTTCATTCGAATCGAATGAAAATCGTTCGATTTTAGCGATCGAATGGTCGAATGGTCGAACGATTTTGACGCGAACGCCTATTGGCGAACGTCGCGCGACGTTCGCGAACTTGCGGCGGACGCGAACAGTCGAAGTTCGCGCGAACTAGTTCGCCGGCGAACAGTTCGCTACATCCCTATTAGTAACCCATATCAACCAGTTTTAGTAACCCAGTACCATATCAACCAGTTAGGTCACATTAATTGAATGGGTGCATCTTGATGGTTGCTATGGGTCACTAGATTTGGAGCAAAATTCTGTTGATAATGCATGTATCTCCCACTTTCTTAACATGGCCGTATGCAGGCTGATACAACTGCCCTTCAGACTAAAGGGCCCATTTATGTTCAGAGACATAGTGGGCAACTTGCACTTTCATTAAAGGTTCTTGTCTTTTGACGCATGGTGTCAACCCTGGAGCTACCATCACCACCATCCTGACTAAGAGGAAGCTCCATGGTTCCCTTAGCACTTTGTGTCAATAGATGCAGCACAGTTACGCATAAAGAATCTGGACAATGCCAGGCAGACTTCGAAAATATGCATGCACAGTTGCATCTATTTTAATGAATTGGATGAAGCACGCAATTGTCAGGCATAGTGCAAGAAGTGGATGCATGAATTATGGGAGAAAACAGAACATTGAAAAAAACATGGCAATTGCATCTGAAACTGCTCATTGCTCACTGTGTTTGGGTAATTGAATGAGCCCTTTAGTCTGTTAATTGTTGGTGTATGAGGCCCTGGAAAGGGCCAGCCCATATCTGACTGAAAATCAGGGACTATGAAGACAACCAAGTTTGTACAGAAGATTCAGACGTCAATGGTAGAACCTAGAAGCCTACTGATCTAGACTTCATTTTGCCTTCATTGCCTACTGCTAGCAGATGTGATCACCATATCATATCATTGTATCTCCTAATCCCACGATCTTGTGCACATCTTATCTGCTTGCAGCAGAATCCCAAAAAGTGTCCCTTTACCAATGCAACATCATATTGGACACCTCTCATTGAAAGCACAGAGAACTGCAAATTTCAAGGTACAATTTAGTACTTGCCAAGTTGAAGGCTTGTTTATAAATGGGTAGAGACAAGCACTGGTATGATAATGAGTGCAAGAATGTGCCCATTTTTGCACCATATATTTTGCACTTGGATATACCAGATGCACAGAGCAAATGGCCTCTGTGCCCTTTCTCTTGTAGCATCTTTGTTGAAACAAATGGCATAAGGTCCAGCTCAACTGAATGCATGGAGCATTAGGTAGAAGTCTATAGATGTTGCATTCACAGATAATTTCTCGCAGTGTATGTATTTGAAATGTGGGAGGAAACCAGGGTAACTTGTTTCTAGGTGGCAATGTTTGTTTTTATAAATTTTAAATAAATAGGGACAAGGAAGTTAGTAGGAGGGGAGCAACATTTTTTGTGTTGACTGCAGTTCCCCTTTTTTATTGCTATTAAGTAATTGGTTAGCTTTACAAAAAAATTGCAAAATGTTCCCTGTACTGGCTTAGACTAATAGGAATGCATCAATCCTCATCTGGGTTACCACTATCCCGATATAAATCCTTTAAACCATAGAGGAGAGCACTCAATGAGCAGTAAATTCTCAGGCCTCAAAAAATTCCGTGTATCTAAGTAGTCTCTAATAAACACAACTGGTTAGCTCTACAGTGAATATTAGTGAAGCACGTTTCGTATATATGTGTCATTTAGAGGTTGGAAGAACAGCCAATCCCTCTTTGAGAATTGGTTTAGGATGGAAAGAGCCATTTACCCTAAACCATTGTGCCATCTTTAGCTGGCTCCATGTTCCTTTCTTGAACTTCTCGTTTGTGTGGACTTGTCAATAAGGTTTGTTTATTCAGCTTCTAGGAGGAAGGAGGCACTAGTTTATTTATAGCCCTTCACTAGAAGGTTCAGTTTGTGTTCTCTTAATATTAAACATATTTATTTTGCCTTATATTTCTATGCTATTTTGAGAAGATGTCCACACTTCATCCATTGCACTCACTGGGTCACCTCACAGAACTGTTGCAACTTAACCTCACTTGCACAAACATAAGGATAGATATGAATAGTAATGGCAAGGCTTATTTCTCCATCTTGCTAGCTACGAATGGTGGGAATGGGCTCATATAAACAAAGTCATTCTTTGAATGAACTATTCTTCTAATGACAATGTTCCATTGAAACATCAGATGTGAGAAGACAACATTCAATAAGGAAAGGGGATTCACCTTCAGAATAACATGTATTAGGCTATACAATTTCCAGTTAAAAGAGGTGGTAATGAATTATAAAAACCTGGAGGCCATATATTTTTTGAAGACATTGGAAGCATCCTGTTATATTGTTACACGTCTTGCTTAGGCATAACAATAGAGGACCCTCTATAAATAAAACACTTTACCTATTTAAAAATTTTATTTCAGGTTGGGGTCTATACGCTTAAATTTAAAATGAGGGAGCTCCACTTCTCTGTTCCCTACTGTGCATAGATTGGTATAGCGTAGGGATGCACCGAATCCACTATTTTGGATTTGGCCGAACCCTCAAATCCTTCGCGAGAGATTCGGCCGAATACCAAACCAAATCCTAATTTGCATATGCAAATTAGGGGTGGGAAGGGGAAAACATTTTTTACTTCCTTGTTTTATGACAAAAAGTCACGCGATTTTCCTCCCCGCCCCCAAAATTGCATATGCAAATTAGGATTCGGATTTGGTTCGGCCGGGCAGAAGGATTCGGCTGAATCCAAATCCTGCTGAAAAAGGCAGAATCCTGGCCGAATTCCGAACCGAATCCTGGATTCGGTGCATCCCGAGTATAGCGCCACCCAAACGCCACGTCCTGTGTCACCACCCCTAATTTTGCAGCAGGACTTGGGCAGAGCAAACTTCTATGCGTTTTGAGCTTTCAGCACAGCAGGGAATGGAGATGTGGTGCTCCCAAGTTTTAAATTAACTAAATCACAAAATCATTCAATGAAGATACAGTATCTAGCAGAATTAATCAAAGGCAACTGGACATTTGGGGCCTTATTTATCAAACAATCCAAACTACGAAAAAAAATTTTTTATTATTAACAAATCACAATTTAATTGGATCAGGGACAGACACGAAAAAAATCGTATCTCGATTTTTTCGGGCTTTTTCTTGAAAAGCCCGGATTTTTCGAATTTTTACCATAAAAGTTCAAATATACAGATTTTCGGGCTAATTCCAGAGCAAACAACAGAAACTTCCAAACAGGATAGAGACCTCTCCCACTGACTTATATACTGTACAACCTTGGCAGGCCTGAGATGGAGTATTTTCGGATTCTGGCTTTTTCCATCCTCAGGGAATAATAAATCTTAAAAACGTCAAGTTTTTTTTTTTTTACTAAAAATTCGGATTTTATAGTTAAAAAAAATGATTTTTTTCTGTATTAGAACTTTAATAAATAACCACCTTGGAGTGTTTTTTTGAAAAATATTCACCACTCATCCGAGTGGCTTCTTCAGTTCAACTGAAGTGGTAGGTGGTAGGGAACCATTTAATTTTAACTGAAGAAGCCACTCAGATGAGTAGTGAAATGTTTCCAAGATAAAACGCTAAATGTCCAGTTGCTTTTGAATTAATTCTACTAGATACTGTGTATCATGACCTGGATAAATATGAATCTTTCTAGACGTATTCAAAGAAAATATATATTTGTGTTACTGTGATGGTGCAAAAGAAGGCAAAATATAATGCCAAGAATGATCAGATCAGTTTATGTTGGCAAGTAGCAGTGCCAGATGTTGCTGGTTAATACTTCATGTTAGAGTTTTTGGAGTTCAGCATTTCTGTCTGTGTTTCTCCTTGGTACAAATAAAATCACATGAAAGTAACTCAGCTTAATCCTAAAGGGGGTAGTTTATGTATAAATTACATGTTGCCAGTGATATTCTAATACAGTATGCAGTTGGTCTTTTAATTATTACAAAAAAAATTAAAACAGTTTTTGTTTGACGGCTCTCCAATTTGTTATTTGGTAGCTAGGGTCCAATTTACCCTAGCAACCGGGCAGTGGGTTGTCAGATTGGAACAACCAGATGGAAAGAGGCAGAATATAAGGCAAAGTTGTTAAGCATATCTGCCAGGTGCCAGGCAATAAAAGTGACAGTTATGCAGTAAGGGTGACTGTGACTTCCCGAGATATTCATTAAAGACTTATTTGTAGTTAGAGCATAATTTGGGGAGAATGTCTTATAGGCTGAAGGCCTGACACTTTCCTTCATGGGTTTAAGAGGCTACAACAATGTAAATCGTCTCCGGATATAACTGACCATAGTGTATGTGTATACCCCTGGAGCAAGGAAGGATAATAATAACAATGTACTAGGTTTAATATACAACAAATAATAAAATGCTAAGGACAAGGAACATTTTAAAGAATCATAATAAAGAAAGTCTGCCTGCCTAGATATTTTTGAGGACATTCTTGTCAGTTACGGTGAGATTTGGGGACAATAAATTATTTTCTCTCATAAACATCCTCTTTAAAGATGGGTGCTCTCCCTGATACAGTATGTCTAAAATCCCCAATTAAGATCGTCGTTTCTAAAATCAGCACCGTCCAAAACTATTAGGTGGTTTATTCTCTGAAGGCTGGCAATAGCTGGAGGCCTTTTCAGAGTCAAATAAATGTACTTTAAAGGAAAAACATACCCCCTTCTTGTCATGAGCTCATTTAGTTGGACTTATGTAGAAAAGTTGCATAAACATTCAAAGATAAATATAAATAATTTTTTTAACCAGACGCACCTAATTCCATAGATTGAAAGGAAACCATGATAGTCTGCCAGTGCTCCAGGGATTAGTGTTCCACCCCTTTAGTGTCACAGAGTGATCCAACCTTTGCATTAGGGATGCACCGAATACACTATTTGGGATTCGGCCGAATCCCCCAATCCTTGGTGAAAGATTCGGCCGAATACCGAACAGAATCATAGTTAGCATGTGTAAATTAGGGTCAGGAAAGGAAAAAGTGATGAAAAGTCACATGATTTGTCTACCCACTCCTAATTTACATATGCAAATTCGAATTCGGTTCGTCCAGGCACAAGGATTCAGCCGAATCCCAAACGGAATCCTGGATTCGGTGCATCCCTACTTTGCATTACCTTGTTTCATTGTGAAGTGATGGAGTCTGGGACTAAATTCCTTTTGCTTTCCATGGTGGGTTGCGCTTACCTTGAATATATCACTTTACAATGGAACAAGGTGAGGAGGGTGTTGCAAGACACCAGTGGTGGGCCATCATACCAATTATGGATCTCACACCATACAGCAGATCTCCCAACCTGGATCTCACTGGTGAAGCCTCCCCTGGAGTATGCAGTGCAGTTTTTGGTTCCAGTCCTTAGGAGGGATATAAATGAGTTGGGGAGAGTGCAGAGACTAAGTGCAACTTAACTGGTTAGAGGGAGGGAAGACTTAAATTATGAGGGTAGACTGTCAAGGTTGGGCATGTTCTCTCTGGAGAAAAGATGCTTGCAAGGGGACATGATTACTCTTTATAAGTACATTAGAGGTCATTATAGACAACTAGCGGGAGATCTTTTCTTCCATAAAATGGATCACCGTACCAGAGGCCACCCCTTTAGACTAGAAGATAAGAACTTTCATTTGAAGCAACGTAGAGGGTTCTTCACAGTCAGGACAGTGAGGTTGGGGAATGCACTGCCGGGTGATGTTGTGATGCTGATTCAGTTAATGTCTTTAAGAATGGCTTGGATGATTTCTTGGACAGACATAATAGCCAAGGCTATTGTGATATTAAACTCTATAGTTAGTATAGATATGGGTATGTATAGTTTCATTGGGTGTGTAAGTATAGATGCTTGGGTTTCATTTGGAGTGGTTGAGCTTGATGGATTTTCATCTTTTTTCAACCCATCTTAAAGGGTTGTTCGCCTTCGAGATAACTTTTAGTATTGTGTAGAGAGGGATATTCAGAGACAATTTGCAATTGGTTTTCATTTTTTATTATTTTTGGTTTTCGAGTTATTTAGCTTTTTATTCAGGAGCTCTCCAGTTTGCAGTTTCAGCCATCTGGTTGCTAGGGTCCAAATTACCCTAGCAGCTAGGCATTGATTTGAATAAGAGACTGGAATATGAATAGGAGAGGCCCTTAATAGAAAGATGAGGAATAAAGAAAATTTTTAGAAGGGGTCAGTGATGCCCATTTAACAGCTGCAAAGAGTCAGATGAAAAAGGCAAATAATTATAAAACTATAAACAATAAATAATGAATAATGAAACCAATTGAAAAGAATTTGGCTGTTCTATAACATACTAAAAGTTACGTTAAAGGTGAACCACCCTGTTAACTATGTAACCCTTCTGGCACCCTTTTCCCCTGGGCCCCCACAGCCTGTCTGCTGTATAGTTATTATTCCATTGCATGCACTGTGAGCTTAAGGGGGGAGGTAGATGGGAAATGTTTCCTACAAGAAGTGACAATGGAGAACCAGTGCACACTTTGACATATGTCCCTTATCTTATGGGTGCAAGCAAAATATGTGTCCACCATCACACACATTGAACAAATACAGAAGAAATTTACAACACTCCTTTTGATATACCATAAAGTTGACTTTATATGTAGTTGGCCTTTAATTGTAGTAAGGGTAGAGGCTGTTTGTACAGAAGTACATTTATGTAAGACATTTCTGGATGAGATTATTTGGGAGTGAAATATAAAATAACTTCTGGATGCATCTTTGTTTGGAACATTATATTTGTGAGTCATTTTCTCAATAAAGCTTAATACAGCGCGGGGAAACGGAACAAGTGCTCCTCATAAGCATGAAGTCAACTTTATTCACCAGGCTCTTTTCAGAGTTAGCAAGGTTGTTCCGGCCATAACTCCCACACGTTCTTATGTCCCCATTAACCCAGACTAACCCAGAACAGAGCATGATGGGAACTGCCCAGTTTGATGCATTAAAATTCCTGCATCTCGGCTCATTTTTCAATAAACATAAGATTTTACACTTGTATCTCATTTTTAGATTAAAGGAGAACTAAACCCTAAAAATAAATATGGCTAAAAATACCATATTTTATATACTGAACTTATTGCACCAGCCGCTTCTCAATAGCAGCAATGATCCAGGACTTCAAACTTGTCACAGGGGGTCACCATCTTGGAAAGTGTCTGTGACACTCACATGCTCAGTGGGCTCTGAGCAGCTGTTGAGAAGCTAAGCTTAGGGGTCGTCACTAATTATCCAGCAGAAAATGAGATTGGTCTGTAATATAAGCTGATGCTACAGGGCTGATAATAATAACAATAATAGTAATAATAATAACCACTCACCCCAAATCTCCTCCTAACTGACCTTCACACTGGGCCCACTTAGCTCATAACAAGGTTACAGATATATAGAAACATTGGGGTAACAGTCACCCTGCTATAGTTCCAGGGGTACCCAGGGAACAAATAAGCACTCACCCCAAATCTCCCCCTAACTGACCTTCACACTGGGCCCACTTAGCTCATAACAAGGTTACAGATATAGAAACATTGGGGTAACAGTCACCCTGCTATAGTTCCAGGGGAACCCAAGGCACAAATAAGCACTCACCCCAAATCTCCCCCTAACTGACCTTCAGTCTGGGCCCCCTTAGCTCATAACAACGTATATATAGATATAGATAGATATAAATATATAGAAACA
Source organism: Xenopus laevis (assembly GCF_017654675.1). Lineage (NCBI taxonomy): Eukaryota > Metazoa > Chordata > Amphibia > Anura > Pipidae > Xenopus > Xenopus laevis. The sequence continues at coordinate 20,850,451 of NC_054374.1, read as the reverse complement.
TTGGAGTAACAATCATCCCTGCTATATTTCCAGTTCCCAAATCTCACCCCAACTTACCTTCAAGCTGGGCCCTTGGCTCATAACTATGTAGATATACAGAAACACTTGTTTCATGGGTATGAAGGAAAGCAAAAAAATCTATGTGACTGTTATTACTTTCATATCATTGTGTCACCCGGGGGCAACACCCTAGTTTTAGTACCACTGCCATAGTCAGTTCCACTGTCATGCCCTCATCTCATGCCATATCTGATTTTATGTTCTATTCTTTTCTTTCATGGCACTCTTCCATGACTTCCATATGTGCTGAGGGTTAGCTTCCAATACTCCCAGTCAGAGGACACTCAGGTAGAGAGTATCAGGCATCTGCTTCTTATTAGTTCCTAAGCAGAGAGGGGGGAAGCCCTTGTTCCAATATAAGAAACAGGCAGAATGTTTTACAAGTTACCGGACGGTTCTGAGAGCTTCAGCCATTTCCATTGTGTAACTAATTATGGCTCAAATAAATGTCTTCGCTGATAGCAATTACCTTCTTTATTCCCTCATGGAAAATCATCTGAAAGGAGAATCAAAGGTCTGCGTCTGATGGCATTTCCTCGCTTGACTTGGCTGTTTTTAGTTGTGGTAAACCACTGCTTTGTATTATTTACTCTGATGTTTCACGCGCTGTGGTACTGGTGCTCTCACAAGTGAGACGCGGCATTAAACACTGGAAGTGACAATTATCCAACTCGCAGGGATCTGCTCAGAGTAATAAAATAATGGTATTTATTTGTTATGACAAGGTGTATTACACTCTCAAAGAAACCATAGCAACCGGTCAGATGTTTGCTTAGAAACAGGTGACCAGGAAGTGGTTGGTTGGTATGGGTGATTAGACTTGGTGCAGACATTGCGGCTTATATTACACTACCACTCACTGGAGTAGTGACTCGTGGAGTGTAATCAGCCATTTTGGCCATGGCCGAAGTAACTTGTGTGGAAACAGGCAACAGGCTGGGCCCCCCTAACTCACAACAGTGTTACAGATATATAGAAACATTGGGGTAACAGTTACCCTGCTATAGTTCCAGGGGTACCCAGGCCACAAATAAACACTCACCCCAAATCTTCCCCTAACTGGCCTTCAGTCTGGGCCCCCTTAGCTCATAACAAGGTTACAGATATATAGAAACATTGGGGTAACAGTCACCCTGCTATAGTTCCAGGGGTACCCAGGGCACAGATAAACATTGGCGTTGGGTCCCCTCAGCTCATAACAAGGGTGTCATTATATAGAAACAATACTTTAGGAACGTATGTGTCAGGAGTGAATCTTTCCTGCAGCCACAACTAACAAAAGCTACAGGGATTGTATTTCCCGCTTGTATATAATCAGCAGTGCCAAGTCAAATGATAAGGGACTGAATTCTATAGGGAAAATGTTTTTTTCAAGCCACATAATTCCATAGCTTTGTTTGAGTGTTAAAGATTAACTCTTACTGACTATTGTCTCCTACTTGTGTAATGGTGCAAAATGTTCTGAACTTTGCATAAATAAAGAACAATGTAACAATAAGACATACTGTATTTGCTTACAAGTCAAATGACTGTAAAACTCAGCCTACATTGCCAGGCAAGAGATGTATTTAGGCTTGTTGCCTAATTTCTTGTGATAACACCCCAATCCAGAAGGAACATTGAGTCCCCTGCCAATTAGCCGAGTCAGGTGGACATACACGCTTGGTTCTTGACTTGCACCCATTCAAGTTCTTGGCACTGACTTTCATCAGCTGCTATAATATTTCATACAGTACAACACATGGAAGAGGAGTCATTCCAATGAGACGTGACATGGAGCAGCAGCTGAGCGGAGCCACTCAGGGAGGACATCTGAGGAGGCACCAGGCTGAGAACATAATATTTCAATCCTTAATCTTAACATAAATAAAGTATTTTAATATCAACCTTTCATTTTAGAACCCATTTCATTCACACTTCCATTAGAACAAGACCCAACAAAAACTCTGGCAGAGCTTCATTAAATCTACAAATTTGAGTTCCCTATGCAAAACAAAAAAAAAAGAGAGTCTCTTGTTTTTGGGTGATGGCCAAGGTGTGATTTGTTGGTTGTGGGAAATCACCTCTCGCATGGGTGCCCAAAAATACCTTTGGACCAAAAGCAATGGCCACAGGTAAAATGTATTTTTTGTGAGTCTCACGTGTTTATATACAAGGGTCGAGTAAATGGAGAACCTGGTCAAGTTAGACAGAGTGTAGTACAGTGTAACATGGCGTGTTCCGCCATGAAAATTGCCCCAAAGATTGAAGTCTCTGCAAAGAAAGGATGCCACATAAATATTTTGCATCTAAAATGCCATAATGCCAAACTACACATTAAATAATGAGCAAGCTGTTCCAACTAACTATCAGTTAAAAAGGTGGGTTCATATGATCTTTTATTTATTTACATTTTATAAAACGAAGCGGCTATTTGGAGAAAACTTGATTCAACTTGATTCAACTCAAGGGTCCGCGAATGCCCATTCCTTTCTAGGCATATAATAGAAAAAACCAACATGACTGATACACACAAATTGTATGCAAGATTGTGTTTTCATATCCACTGTCCCTCACTGGGAGGCAACTAAGGTTATTTACTGCCCTGTTACAGGTCAACTAAGTATGAGAACCACTAAAATATTCAACTGTACACTTGCATTGGGAAAGGGCCCTTATATGTTGCACAAGGCTGTTTAGAGGAAATAAAGTCAAAGTAATGCAAAAGCATGGGAGAAGTCCAAATAGGCTGTATTGTATTAAATTCCCTGAAAATCAGCAGTAATATGACCAACTAGGGTAGAGTTCAGGTAGGAGACCTGCTGTGCAAGGTGGAAGGTTAAAGGTAGTCAGTTCAGGGCTCATAATGACTAACCTATCAGTTGGGTAGGTCTGGCAGACCCCATGCCTTTCCTTCTTCCAGTTGCTCCTCCATTTCTACCATGGGAATTTCTTGCCTGGAATCACAGTATACTGTATCTTCAGGAGGCCACACAATTTAGATTCAGAAATACAAGATTTAGATCAATATTTATGGCCAGAGGTACATTTAATTATTGATTGAACAGACAAGTGTGTGATATACACGCTTTTGTACAATTACAACTCTTTGTACTGGAGATGCTATTTTATTTTATTATGTCCAGATCTCTGCATTATTATCCATTTTCATTATATTCTAGAGCAGTGATCCCCAACCAGTAGCGTATAGTGCCAAGTAGAGCCTCCTATAGGCTGCCAGTTTACATAGGGGCAACCAATGTGTTGCTCCCCAGTCCCCAACTCTTTTTACATTTGAATGTGGCTCACAGGTAAAATATGTTGGGGACCCCTGTTCTACAGCTTCAGTTTATCATTGTTTTTATTAAATACTCTAGTATTAATCAGATAGTTTATATTACTCCTCATTTTTTGCTATTCTTCTATTATTATCTTGTACAACAATCTTATTTCAATTATCTGGTTAGCAGAATAATTATATAGAAGGCAAAGTAGTAACCAAAAGCTTTCCAACTGTTATTGCTAGTGATGGGCGAATTTCTTCGCCAGGCACGAATTTGCAGTGAATTTGCGCAATTAGTTTTTTAGACGCTGGCGCATTTTTCACCAAAAAAACGCACGTTGGTGCCAAAAAATGGACGCCGGTGTCAAAAACGAGACTCCGGCGCCGTTTCAAAAGTTTTTCGCAGTTTCGCGGATTTCACGCGAAATTCACAAATTTTTTGTGAAGCAAAATGGTGCAAATTCGCCCATCACTAGTCATTGCACTGATTTCAAACTTTAGTGCAAAATCTTGCAGCCACTGATGCCCTCATGTGAGCAAAGTAGAGCTCTTTGAACCTGGCTTAAGTCATCAATAGAATCATCTCCTAACAGTAGCAGACAGGTACAATTACAGGAGTGTGATACAAAGCAATAAAACAATACAACCATCATATAATACATGAGTGATACTCAGAGTTCCCTGTATAACTCAACCTGCAGCCTTGTGCCTTCATATGGTCACAGAACCCCTCAGTGACTTCTAATATCCTTATCATTTACAGTAGGGGTACATTATCCCTTATAATACATGAGTGATACTCAGAGTTCCCTGTATAACTCAGCCTGCAGCCTTGTGCCTTTATATGGTCACAGAACCCCTCAGTGACTTCTAATATCCTTATCATTTACAGTAGGTGGTACATTATCCCTAATAATACATGAGTGATTCTCAGAGTTCCCTGTATAACTTATCCTGCAGCCTTGTGCCTTTATATGGTCACAGAACAACCCCTCAGTGACTTCTAATATCCTTATCATTTACAGTAGGGGGTACATTATCCCTTATAATACATGAGTGATACTCAGAGTTCCCTGTATAACTCAGCCTGCAGCCTTGTGCCTTTATATGGTCACAGAACCCCTCAGTGACTTCTATTATCCTTATCCTTTACAGTAGGGGGTGCATTATCCCTTATAATACACGAGTGATACTCAGAGTCCTCTGTTTACAATAAAAAAAAGTAATTTAGTAAAGAACAAACCATGTCTGATTCTTGCACTTGGTACTGCAGCTGTTCTTATAAGAAGCAGTTTCCGGCCGTATCTGCTGCCACACGAGTCTGCATGTCAGGTGACAGAAAAGCAATATTTTCTGCTGAAGCCCGCAGCTGAGATGCAAGTCATGCTATCACATTTTGCAAACAAAGCAAAAGCGTAAGGAAGGAAACCTAATTCTGCAGTAGAACTAAAATGGTTTTCACTTTGTAGTAAGCAGGAAAGGACATAAAAGCATCTGTAATAGGTTTAGAGCACTCGTGATTATGCATCTCCCAGCAAATCTGCAAGATGACTTGTACAAGTCTGCGAGGGAAATGTCTTAAATGGGTGTATATACCAGCCACGGAACATATCAGACCTCTAACTCACTGGCTCTCGCACCTGTCCTCCTAGGGGGGACATGTGATAGTCTGAAATGGTGGTACCTAAACTCCACTTTAAAACCTTGTATTTGCTTTAATTTGTAACCTGAGCAGGACCTTCTTCATGCCTGCATCCCAACCCAAATCTACAAGGAAAAAGGAGTTATTAGAAAGAAAGTATGCTTTCCATGCTGTTGAAAAATCAACCCACATTTGAAACGTTCTACTCCTCACCAGTGTGACACTTCTGGGCACCCAACCCTGTCCTATGGAAATACCAGGGAATTCTACGTAATTTTAAGCTGTTTATGTGTCTGGAGAATAAATAAGTGGATTGTTTTGCAAAGAGTTTTATGTTTTTGTTAAACCTTTGGTCTGATTTGTGGCGAGAGTTGCCACCTTTTTGGGATAACTTTACCGGCCAAGGTGGGGGCGGCTCCAAGAGGGGGAGGAACGTGACATAAATTAGTGGAACAGTGATGTCACAGGGCTGAACCGAGGAGCATGGAATCGGTAATTATAGAAAGGGCCGGGCTGGGGGTGGATCAGAGGCAGGATGGGAGCAGTTTGACTGGTGATCACAAATTTACCGGCAGCTACATTGCCGGTAAATTTGTAATACCGGCCCCGGCCTTGGCTGGTATTTTACCGGCTAGGCCAGTGAAACACCAGCCAGGCGGCAACCCTATTTGTGGTAAGAAGAAAAATTACCAGCACTCAGGACTTAATGCAAGTGGGCCAAGCCACTTGCATTAAGTCCTGAGTGCCGGTAATTTTTCTTCTTACCTTGTGTTGTTGGGGGTGCCGATCCCCTCCTTTGCTGAACACCGGACTAAGCATGATGTGAGAGGCCAGGGTGTGCTGGTGGGTTATCTGAATTGGACAATCCTATTTGTGGCCCAATATAATGAGGGACAGGGCCATACAAGATACTGGAACACAAGGTGCTGAAGATGAGCGAAGCTTTTTCTCCTGGTAAAGTAAATTTCGCCAATGGAAAGAGGCTCCTCCAACAAAGTAGAGCACTATAACTGCTGTTGCAGAGCCAGAAATGCGTTACCCATGATGTATTTTTACCTTTCCATTAACTCCAATGCTTTTTGGTGAAATTTTCCATGGTTTGGCTATCGTATAGGCAAAGCTTCACTCATCATTACTGGCAAAAGTGTTGTCGGTTCGCGTAAACGGTCCAAGTAACTTGAACGGCAAGAACTGAAGAGGAGTTGTGACTTCCCCATCTGCCAATGCCCCATGTATTGGTCAACAGATGACATTTTCAAATGTGTGTAGTCGATAAACTGACTGATATCCATGCTAACTAGACATTGTTACACGGCTAGCTATTGTTGAGGCTATTTTATTGGAACAGATTCAATGTCATGGTTGTTTTGCAGGTTAGACCTTTGATAGTCATACATCCAGGAAGGACATCTGGACAACATTTATTGAAATTAAAATATGTCATTTAGGGTTCAGATTCACTTTGGTTTCTCTGGAGGGCTGAATCTACGAACTATGGATTTCATGCATCCCTACTTGTAGTTCCCTCTCCTTTCACTCAGTCCATTTCTCTGTTCTCACTCCATTGTAATTTGAAAACTATTGCCATGGGTTTCTGGCATGTTGCTGCCTCTCGTTGTCCCCAGTATTGGACTTGGTTCTCCTAGGGCCACCAAAAAACTTGACACCCTATAACAGGTGCCATATTGTATAGTTCTTAACATATTTATTATGACTGATGCATTAGGTTTGGGCCTACCCTGGTTGTCCCTGTTTGAAACTGTTATTTGTCTTACAAAGGTACAGTAACTGGACTAAAGGGCAATCACTGAACAATACGGGATTGAGTTTCTTTACCCCAAAGCTGGGCAAATTTTATTTTTTGCCTTTACATTCCCTTTAACAATATTATTTTAAAAGGTTCAATTGTATCCTTGCTGTAAGTACTGTTCCCCCAGAACTGCCCCTTTAGCCCCCTAACACTAAACAAACCAATTTGCTCATTTGATAAAACTATAGAAAAGAAACGGAGAATAATAGTTATTAGCTAACATACTATTTATTAAGCTTTAATATAAATGTAGGTTTTAGTTTCCCTTTAGGACAGTTTTTTCTCATTTTACCGAGATGGTGGTTTCTATTTCTTTTTTTCAATATGTACATTTAAGGCTAGAAATGAAGCATTTATGTCTCGCAGGCGCAGTAACTAAACTCATCTGTGGTTAATCCCCAATAAAATGAATGAAAGGTTTTGCCAAAATGCTGTTGTTGAACTCTGGTGATTTTTTCACCCACTTAAGCATCATTCTGGTCCACCAGGCTGGTAATGAGTGTGGCTATCACAAAGCTTAGCAGCGCTTAGCATTCATTAAGGCCTGTCACTTTCCAACTGGCAGCCGCTCGCAAGCCTGCTAAGAGGACAGCTGTAAGAATCACTCGCTTCTCTAATCTTTCTCACTAGCCACTGTGCAAAACCACAAGTTAATATACAGCAGCGGAGTCATGGCAGCTTGGCTTCTTTATTCCAACGCAAAACAATCCCAATTGGCAGCTGGATAGTCGGCATCCCCGGGGACCAATTATTCTGCTATGTGCTGTACAAACTGCAGAAACCTGCTTCTACCTCCCGTGAGAGCAACCCCACTGGGCTCAACTAACAGGGCCAGCTTGATACTTAAGGCACCAGTAGAGCTTCATGTCAGAAGTATGGCAAATGACACAATTAACTACTGAGAAGCTCTTAATTAGGTAAACACAGCTCTTAGAGGAGAGCGAGACTGCCCACTTCACTGGCTCATGTCAGATTGGCAAGGGCCGCCTACAAATATATTGCAATAACAATAATATACTGAAAGGCCAATACTAGGCCTGCTAGGCAAGGTGTTTGGTACTAGCAGAACTACAATTGCCAGCATGCGCCCATCTAATGCTCTACACCAATGCCATGTAGAGACAGATTCCCTTTTGGGTGATGGTTTAAAAGGAAACAATACCTTCCTTTGGATTTTATAGATGCTTGGTAAATGTACTGTATGGTCACTGGTTGTTCTGCAGAGACAGACCTAATATCAGCGTATATACCATTATGAAATATGTCACTACTTGAATTGTAGTGGCCACAATCATGCACTGATTGGGGGGGTTTGGGGTATATGTTCTGTAAACTAGTCTGTTTGATTAATTGCACAAAAAACATGAAATGTGTAAGGCTATGTAATAAACTACTTTTATCCAGAAATAACGTTCTCAGTTCTTTTACAAGAAGGGATCTGTGAGTACCTGCAATCTTCTGTTCGGTTAACAATCATACAGAGCCCACAGCGGCTAGACTGTGATAAGCAATGAATTGAACAAGTTAGAGCTCATTTATGATTGATAGCAGTGGCGTAACTAGATGTTGCTGGGCCCCACAGCAAATTAATTCTAGGGCCCCCAACATATCCAGTGTTTGTCCTGTTTTAAAAATATATGTTGAAATTGCTCATCAATGAGACCCTCATGGGGCCCCCTGTACCTCCTGGGCCCCCCTGCAGCCGCAGGGTCTGCTTCCTCTGTAGTTACGCCCCTGATTGATAGGCAAAGCCCCAATCACAAAGAAATGGAACATATTAAAATGCCACTATACTACTTACTTGATATCATCTATATGCTACCACCAGTTTAAAGATTGCGCCTACTGTGAGGCATGAAGCACAAGGCACACAATGCCCAAGGGAGCCATGTATAAAGGTGGCCATACACAGGCAGATTAAAGCTGCCAATATTGGTCCTTTAGATTGATTCGGTAGCTTATCTGCCCATGTGGGGGCTTCTGACAGGTCTCCCCAATCGATATCAGGCCAAAAATCGGCTAGATATAGATCGGGCAGGTTTGATTTTTCCTGTGATCGAGGACAGCATCGGCTAGTTGATAAGGTCCTATGACCAGTCGGTGCCCATTTCCTTAGTTATAATGCAATTGATTGGCCCATATCTTATTGTGTATGGCCACCTTAACACCTGTCTTGAATAGGCTGAAGCTGCTTGTCACACCTATAGGTGCTAATAGTTGTGCAAACTAAAACAGACAGAATTAAGGGGCTTGCAAATGCACACCCAGGACCGTCCTGTGGACTGTCCCCTTCTCCTTCCAGTCCCCTGATCAGTTGCTTACATCTAGTAAATTGGCCCAATGGCCTGTCATTTTTAGGGATGCACTGAACCCTGCTTTTTAGGATTTGGAGGAATTCCCAAATTCTGGATTCGGAAGTAAGTTGGGATCCTTCCTCTGCCCCGAAAAACCACCTGAATGGGCAGAAACACCTAATGTGTGCACAAATTGATTTTCAGTTCAGTTTGGCCAGACCAAGTTCAAAATCAACTTCTGCCGAATCCCAAACCAAATCCAGGATTCAGTGCATCCCTAATAATATAATAATTTTATGAAAACTGGAACCTCTCTATTTGTTTCCAAATTATGGGTAAGGCTTGTCTCCTCCTTCTGTTTGTCGATGTACAAGGCACTTACCCAGCCTGCCTTGCAGCAATGACACACAACAGACCTTTGTTCTGCCACCCTTCCAATATAACTGCATTCATAGTTAAACTTCATGTCTCATGGGGCATAATATACAGTATACTCACTGCCGGTTCAGGTGCCAGTTTTTAAGCATTTTGGAAATCCCCAATTATTCCAGTCATTAAATGATTCATGGAAGGAATCTGGCTGGCACACACTTCCCTCCGGAAGAATATTAATTAGGAAACTTTAAAACAGTTTCAGACTGTAGCAAAGGCAGTGCCTTAAAATTTCACCCAGTATTAAAGTCTAGCAACAGATATGTACATAACAGGAGTCTTTAACAAAGTGGAAAGCAGGGAGCAATCGCACCCACACATGCCCCTTCTTTTCTTACTCATCCAGTTTCTGGGAGCAGAGACGACATGCATGGGGTGACACCAAACCTCCAATTAGACCCACTTTTCTCTGCTACTTCCAACAAATCACACTGCATGCTACTAGCCTACCTCTGTAATACTTCTAAAGACATAAAGGTTAATTTACAAACCCAATAAAGTGTGCAAAGTGCACTTTTTGGATGCAATTCACCAGGGATCATTTACTACTGCAAGTGCTGTAAGCAACATGTCATTTCCCAATTCCAGAGTCACCTACAAACCGCCACTCACCCACCCCTCATGAATACAGCTCTGCCAAAGTAGGCACCACTGTATTCATAGGACAACAGATGGATGGGGTGCAGAGACCAGTGGTAATGGCAAGGGCAAAGTTGAGCCTGTTTTTTTTGCACTTTGAACCTTGCCCCCCAGTATCTCTTCACTTTAAAAAAAAAATCCAACTGATATCCCCAAATCATTATGTGTATTGTCTGTATGTTTATATTATATTCTTGAATGAAGGGTGGTGGGGGTATGAGATAAATGCATGATAATCAGTTCAGTGTGTAATGGACTCTGACCAGTGACTTCATGCCCAATTCTTTTTATAACAATGTGTTCCTTTCAGTGCAGTAAGTGCTAAGATGGGCAAGGTCGGCCCAGTCTTAATAGGACTCCAATGTTTTTCACCAAATGTTTAGGTGAAGCAAATCTTGATAAGTTCAACATGTCTGGCTACAACTCTCTTTAGGATTTAGATTGTTAGCTCAGCGGTATCGGAATCTCCTCTTTTCGGTGTAACATAGGCCAATAATAAAGTCACATGTGCACAGTATAAATACAGATATACCTACACATAATGGCTTCTACCCTTCGTTCCGGTGTATGACCCCCTGCAGGGTAATGGCACCCGGTCCAATTCTCCCCCATATGGCTCTTGCAGAATGTGCTCTTGATTGCAGTGAGTTGGCATTTCTTAATTCAGCTGCTTCTCAAGTCGTGCCAAGTAACAGAGCTGCTGCCGAAAGGGAACAACTGTTCTTGGTTATGGAATCGCATATAAAAAACAACCTCTGTCAAGCTGAGTCTCCTGCGTTGCTGCTGCTCTCTATGCACTGACTATAAAGGAAAATATCACAAATAATAACACAAACTTCCTCTGGCTTCTGACTCTTTAGAGCTCATTTATAAATACAGTCATAAGTGTGATCACACAAAAATGAATGCTTATTGGAAGAATCATTATAGGTACTTACATTCAAACACGCTCCTTGTACCTTCATATGGTTGTGTTTTACCTCTCTGTTGAATCATGTGTTAGTAAGTGCGCTAGGTTCCCACAGCAGGTTGCAGCAATACGTGCACCAGACTCAAACCAAAACAGTCACAGGCAACTCTGGAAGTGACATTATACCAGTTCTGAAATATATTAGCCACAACTCTCATTCCATTTGCTAGCACACTTTGGCACAATTGCATTTATTTGGATGCATGGGTTGTAATGGAGGTGGCTGGAATTATGGGGAAAGTATTTTTTTTTTGCTGTAATATTGGCAGTAATCTCAGGTAGAGTCCTGCGTGGAACCAATTTCTAGGACCCGGACCAGCAACCCGCAACCGCGACCTGCATATTTACCCACTTTGAACCACTACCGGACTGCCTTATCCGCAACTTGACCCACAACCCGTCGACCACCATCAAACCGGAAGTGATGTTGCTACAAACCGGAAGTGACATCATCAAATGTGGCTGATCAAGAGGGAGAGGGACATAAGCGTGCCATGTGATGTAAGAGAGCTGTGCTGGAAGTCAGATGGGAGGGTGGAGATGAGTGGAGTAAAGCTGCAGGGAGAGAGCTGCAGCAGGAAGAGACCCACAACCCAACTCGCATTCCGCAGACCCGCGACCCCGCAGACCCGCGACCCCGCATCTATACCCGCACCTGAAAAGCCTACCCTCATTCCGCCTAAAGCAGCATTTCTACCCTAATTCTTTAAATCCTCCTTTAAATAAAATGTACTTAATGGGTTTAAAAACTAAGATGATAATTGAAAATAATATCCATTTAAAGGAGAACTAAAGAAGTAGCTAGAAATGTTGTGCATTATGTTTTGGGCTTTTTTACCAGCCCAAGGCAACTACAGCCCTTTAGCAGTAAAGATCTGGGTCTCCAAAGATGCCCCAGTAGCTCCCCATCTTCTTTTCTGCTGATTCACTGCACATGCTCTATGCTGCTGTCACTTACTGAGCTTAGGGACCCACTCACAATATACAGTACACATAGAATAGAAATGTCACAATATAAGGCTGATTAGTAATTCATACAGAAAATTTCTACATGGCAGCACAGAAACCAGTGCAATTAGCATCAGAATTTAATAATCAGCAAACCTGTAGCATCAGCTTATATTACAGACCAACCTCATTTTCTGCTGGATAATTAGTGACGACCCCTAAGCTTAGCTTCTCAACAGCTGCTCAGAGCCCACTGAGCATGTGAGTGTCACAGACACTTTCCAAGATGGTGATTCCCTGTGACAAGTTTGAAGTCCTGGATCATTGCTGCTATTGACAAGCTGAAACTTTAGTCTGGTGCAATGAGTTCAGTATATAAAATATGGCATTTTTAGCCATATTCATTTTTTAGGGTTTAGTTCTCCTTTAAAATCACAGTGTGTATTTTTCACAAACTCCTGCCATTAAATCGGACCAGACGTGGCTATTTCAAGTGTGTCCCTAGGGCTTAAAATATTGTTGAAACTGGTTCATATCACTATTACATTCCCTTCTACAGGACTATGGACATGAATGTATGTATTTAAGCAGTGAGCTGTGCCAACAGATTTCTATAGAAATGATTGCTGTTAGGTAAGGAGGAACTGAAGTAGACATAATGAGACGAGACATAATGTGCAACGCGGTGCTCCTGGAGGACCAGCAGTGACAAGCAATGTAAATAGGTACAGATTGTGCTCTTTGTGCAAATGCCTCTAGAAGTTTTTGGACATCTTTTCTGAGCTTTGGAAAAGTATCAAAGAAACCCCATACAGTTACCATGATCTCCAAAAATGCTGTGCCGTGCGAGCGGAGCCAAATATGCACATATGCACGATAATGATTGGAATGGAAGTCAGTAGGAATTAATATCTTTATTTTGATTAAAGATGTGAAAACTTCCATTTCCTCACCTCCCCCTGACCTGGTTTCAATCCAGGACCGGTCTGCAGCCGATTTGTTGCTGATTTGCCTAATACATCAAAGCCGAAGATTGACCAGGCAGAAATGTGAATCTGATTGTTCACCTCAAATATCCTACGTTGCCCAGAATTATCCAGTACATTGAGGAATGGAGGCGTATTTAATCCAGAACAGCTCGTTACTTGGGAAATAAACATTCAGTTTCATTTACATATGCGCAGACAAGAGAGCCTTTCATATTTACACCTGGAAAATTTAAGCATCATCGGAGTCATTCATGTGACACTGCTTCATTGTAATGAAATTCCAAAGTGTATATTACTCATTCCAACAGTGGTTCTCAAACTGAGGGAACTTCGGTGGGATCAGCCTGAGGGCCCGTTGAGAATTGGGAATAATGATTTATTGCTTTCCAAGATGCAACTGAAAGCCAAGCTTGAAACCAGTTAGGTGACATTGATATTTTCTTGTACCTGTTTCAGGGGACCCTGACCAAAGGTTGGTTCTTTAGTGGGGGCCTGAAGGGAAAAATGGTACTAATTGAATACCAATCCACGTCTGTACTTGAAACCCCACATTTTTACCTGCTCAGACTCGCTACCCAATCTGAACAGTAAAGGTGGCCATAGACGCAAAGATCTGCTCATTTGGCAACATCGCCAAACGAGTGGATCTTTCCCCGATATGCCATATGCAAAATCAAACCTGACCGATCGACCAAACGACCGATCTCCGCCGGACGAAAGATGTCGGCACTCCCCACACACAATCCTCGATTCGTATGATAGGAACTGTGTGTCTATAGCCACCTAACTGCTTTATATTTGACCCAAAACATGTGGGCCTCCATAAACCAAAAGCCACTTCATCCTAGACTAGAAGTGATATTATCCAAGGTTCGGCATAAGTGAAAACAAGATTTTCAAAAAAGCATAAAACTTATACTGTGACTAGTGATGGGCGAATTTGCGCCGTTTCGCTTTCGCCGAAAAATTTGTGCGTAATTCGCGAAATGGCGAAAAATTCGCGAAACGGCGCCGCGTCTCGTTTTTGATGCTGCTGCCCGTTTTTTTGATGCCAGCGCCCGTTTTTTTGACGCCGGCGGGCGTTTTTTCTAAAACAAAAATCTTTTGACGGCGACTAATTTTTGCTGCTAATTTTTGCTGCGAATTTTCGCGGGCGTTTCGCAAATTTATTCGCTGACGGCGAATCACGCAAATTCGCCACAAATTCACATCTGGCGAATAAATTCGCCCATCACTAACTGTGACCCGCACACATACTTAAATCCCTAACTCCTAGCAGAGCACCCACATTTTTGTGGGTAACCAACCCAATGCAGGACTACACTGAGCTATGCCAGGAGCCAAACATTTTACAATAACAACACAGTATTCTTTATTCATATTTTGCAGTTCTTTACAGGGGTTATACATCATTCCCATCAGCCCCTGCCCCCGTGGAGTTTACAATCTAAAATTCTTATCAAAGGTTTGAATAGGTCACCTGCTGATGCACCGTGTTGGTGAGTACATAGCTCATTGGCAGATGAGGAGCTTTTCTACATGTCCATAGGCCAGGATCTCGGTCGTATACTGGAGAGTAAATGCCAATATATGGCCACACAGCTGGGGGAATAATAATTTAGTCAACAGTTTTTTTCCAATCACAGATTAGCTTGCTTGCATCACTCTAAAATCTTATTTGCTCCAGTTGTGATTTGCTTTTTGCGGGGTGCAAATGTCTGAGCATCTTCACACATAAGCGAAGATTCACTAAAGGGTGAATTGTCACCAGCGACTGCTTCGCACAGCGGCACCACTTCTCCAGGCACAAATTCGCCACCACTACACTAATTCACTAATATGTGAAGTTGCGTCCTGGGCACTGATGGTCCCATTCGCTAGCGAACTGTCATCTGCGCCTGTTAGTGAATTGGCGATGTCCCTGCGGATTGGATATCTGACAAAGTCGCTAGCGTTTGCCACGTCGCCCTTTAGTGAATCTGCCCCATAGTAAAAGCTGTAAGGAGCTCCTTATACTGGATAATTTCGGACACATTCATGATCACTAGGTAAATATGCAATCAGTGGACTGCAACAGGTGGATGATTTATAGATTCATGGATAATCCTGCTTGCATATTTCCTATCATTGTACAAAGCCATGGAACACATTCCTCCTTTGTATTGAATTTTCCCATGATTGTTGCACACTATGAGTGTCCTTCCCAAGTTGGCAGGGCAGCCATCAGGGGGGAACAGGGGGGAGAGTTGTAGGGGGCCCCGAGGGTAAGGGGGGCCTGGCCACGCCACACTTACTTGATTAGTCGGGCCCCCCATCTTTCTGAGAGCTGCTGACTTCGGGAAGGCATGGACGTTTAAGGGGCCCTGGCCACCAATTTTCTTATAATGGGGGGAGGGCTGGCCACCAATTTTGGCCACCAATTTTTTTTTCTCATGTGGGGTCATAGCCACCAATATTTTTTAATGGGGGGGCCCTGGTCACAAATGTTTTTTTATGAGGGGCCCTGACCACCAATATCTTTTTATTTTTATTAACATGTGGGAACCCTAGCCACCAATATGTGTGGTGGGGAGGGCTGACCTGTAGGTGGGGCTTGCGGTGGGCACAGCCCAGGGGGCACAGGAAATTTTGTCGTACGGGGCCCTGCAATTTCTGATGGCGGTCCTGCATGTTGGTCTAAGTACTGCAAACCTGCCATAACCTGACATTAGCATGTGGGGGAGCTACTGTATATGTTGACAGCCCAAAGAACTTAAGCCCAGCTCCGTGTAAATGATTAAATTAGACAGGAATTTTTTAACCAAAGTATGCCAAAAAAAAAAACAACATTTCCATGCTGAAATGGACAGCTGTCTCCAATAACTGCAACTAATGATTTCATCAGACAAAATTCAGCAGTTTGACACCTGCAATTTTTTTCAGGAAACTGTGGCAAAAATCCATCATGAAAAATGTTGCTGCGACAAAAAAAGTTGGCGAGACAAAACTGTTGATGAGACGCCATAAGAAAAAAGTCGCACAGACAAAAAAGTCACCGCAACACATTGTTGCGCACTTAAAAATTTGCTGCACATGACAAGAAATCTTGACACACCTTAACGTCAATGCCTTTCGAACATTTTTGCCATTTCATGAAATTTTTCGCCGTTTCACAAAATTTTTCGCCGTTTCACAAAATTTTTCGCCGTTTCACAAAACTTTTCACAGTTTCAATCATCACTAGCTATCACCCACGGAAAACAGTGGGAATACAGTGGTCCTGGAAACTAGAAACAAGTATGTTATATACTTCAGCTCAGTTCTTGGTTCTTCAGCTTAAGTGCCTGGGGTCCTGTGTTTGATTCCAGCAAGGGAAATATATGCATTGTCAGACTGGCCCACCGAGATACCAGGAAAACTCCCTATGGACCTAGGTGTCAATGGGCCCTCTTGCTTCTAACCATTTAGCATATTTCATGGTCCTTACCTATTTCTTTATGGGGGAAAATGCTTAATAATGGAAAAATATAGTAAGTAGATATAAGACTAGCAGAATACAGAGGTTGAGAGAGGAGAGGAGGAATAATAGGTTGGAAAGTGGGCCCACGTTCTAAGGTTTTCTGGTGAGCCCCTGGCTCCCCAGTCCCACACTGAATATATGCAAGGAGGTTGTATGGTCTCCCCATGTCTGTGTGGCTTTCCTCTGAGAGTAACCACTGTCTCTTTAAATCTGAGATGTGGACATTCCCCCAGTAGGAATACAGTCATCTATGGCCAAATGAAACCTAATTAGAAAAGCAGATTTCTATAAAATCTAGAAGTATTGTGTAATATTCCCGGACATAAAGGCAAAAGTTTCCGTTCTTTGATGGAATTTACTGTGTGTGTTTTGTGTTTATAAGGTCTAGGCGAGGGGCAGCAAATTGTTGTTAGCCAGCTGTCTCTATAGTCTCTACTGGAATAATTCACACACAGACAATTCATCAGGCAATGAATGGCTTATAATAGAAACATCGATTTTTCTTCAGAAATATAGAAAAAAAGTACCCCTTCTTTGCCAGTCAATTTCAACCCTTCTTAACTTCACTATAAGTCCAATTAACGCCAATAGTTTAACTATTTTTAATAAATTGATTATTTAACACGTGATTGTGGCCTATAAATAAGTGATGAATTGTACCAAATGAATTCCAAAGTAAAAAGTGGATTAATTGATCATAAACCAAAAAAAAGAAAATAAATCAATTAAGTGAAACTAGCAAATTAATTCCAGTTAAGAATAATTTCTCTATAATACAAATAGGGAGGTTGCATTTTATCTGATGCAGCAAAATTAGTCAGAAACACACGAGAAAAACACACCACAGAAAAAAAACGCCCATTGACTTTAATGTGTTTCGCTATTTTTTTCTGTGGTTTTACTAATTTTTTGTTGTAGCAGGACAGATTTGCTCATCACTAATTACTAATAACAGCTCTGCAATGAACTCAGAATTGTCATCTTCTGTTACACACTCAAGGGGACTATCAGGGATCAGAATTACCCACAGTCACTTGGATCCCTTGGTGAGTGGATATCACCAGACACCTAACCATCTTCCACTCCTCAGTGGAGTTATAGGCTGCTCAGTAAATAAGCCTATCTCATGCACTTGAAGAAATTCATCATAGGATCCACCCATAGCAATGGCTTTACCCAGATAATCCTGTTTAATCCTATTGGATCTTCCTTCTCTTGTGCATCATTTGGCCTAAAGGAAGGTTGATCTACAGGTGAAGCCAGAACTGACTTATTACAAATGTAGCCCTGGCCATCCTCAATGATTTCTGGAGATATTCCATGAACATGCTCTTCAACTATAGGAAGGAATTGCGGTAACCCCTAAGAACCCAGTTTGTAATCTATCTGTCTGGATATCTAGAGATATCTCTGGATATCTGTAAATTTGCCAAAAAGGTATTTTATTGCTATTTGTGTAGTGGTAATTTGGTAAAGTGAAGAAGGTTGCAGTGCTACACTGACTTTTTCCCTTTTATTCTGTGCTGGCTTTGGAACACACAGTCTCAGTCAAATGTGTTTAGCAATAATCCCTTTATCCAAGTGGTTTCCAGAGTTTTGGGGTTAAACCTTTGTGGTGAAGCAGATGGTCACAGCCTTAGTTGCTTTATAACTTGGTTATAGAGAGTTGAAAACATTCTGCTACCGTTCCAAAATTAGCCATATCTAGCCCACACAGGGTTACTTGTTGCCTACATCCACTTTTTTTATCATATGGTTGCAAGTCCCACAACCCCTGCTTTATTCTTATATGCTCCATAGTAGTCAGACTTAAAAATTATTAGGGATCCTCTAAGGTGTTTAAATATGTGCTGGGGGTCCCTGTGCTATCCACAGGGGAGGAGGAGGTATATTGATATAAGGGTATGTCTTAATATGACTTAATATATTTTTTTTTCACAAATGAGTGATATCCATGCAGTGAGCACCAGCCATTTAGTTTTTTTGGTGTGCTACCACCATTAATGTGGTTACATGTGTGTGGTTTAAAGTAATTGTGACTTAAAAACAGGGAGTGGTCAACACTGGCTTCCGTTATCAGCCTTCCACCGTGTAGGGTGGAAAAATTCCAGCTGTCAGAACCACATAAGTTGGATAGCGCTGCTTTATATCAGCTCTAGGGATTGCAAACATTATGTTTTTCCATTTGTTGTATTAGTTAGAGGCACACAAGTAATGTAAATACCAGTGAAGGTCATTATTTGTAATAAATCTATCATTATTAGGTGCAAACTCCATTTGTAATCTTACACTTTGTTACCATTCCTTTCCAGCAAGATCTAAATGCAAGTATAAAATGCTAGGGTACAAGCTGGGTCAGATACTACAGTAATTAGCCAGTAAAAAAGACCAGCTGTCTCTTAGTAATTAGAAATCTTGTTTTTCCAGTACAGGTATAGGATCCAGAAACCCGGTATCCAGAAAGCTCCAAATTACGGAAAAATCGTCTCCCATAGACTCCATTTTATCCAAATAATCCAGAGTTATTTCCTTTTTCTCTGTAATAATAAAAAAGTAGCTTGTACTTGATCCCAACTAAGATATAGTTAATCCTTATTGGAAGCAAAACCAGCCTATTGGGGTCATTTTCTAGCAGACTTAAGGTATGAAGATCCAAATTACAGAAAGTTCCGTTATCCCGGAAAACCACAGGTCCCAAACATTCTGGATAACAGGTCCCATACCTGTAATACTTTTTATTTCATATAATGAAGCATCTCTATGTTCCACAGGGCCTGACACAAGGGAAGAAAAAATGACAGTTGCAGTACAGAAGACAACTGCACAAGGAGAACATCTTCAAAACAGACAATGTGCAACAGAGCTAGGAGTGTCCAGAACTTTAAATGGCAGCCATTCACCACAAATGTGACCCTAGCTGAATTTCAGACTGACCTAACCTCTCCACAAACATTGCTTCAAACCCACCACCTGCCACCACAACCTCACAGTTTGGAAATCTTATCTTCTGTATTGGTGCCTCTCAACTTAGACATCAACGGATTACTACAGTTATTTCTGTGGCTGCACACTTTTTAACATTGTCTCTGGAATTACAGTGAAGTGTCTACAGTGCTCTTCCACACAAAAGTAACAGACAATTTTTAGCGCAAACAACATGCAACAATTTAGCTTAGAAATACAAAACAATGCCTTTTGGAATTCTTATTCTAGTAGCAATCTTGACTTAGCACCCACACAGACCTCACCAGACCACCTTTGAAAAGGGAATGTTTGGTAGGGAAATCCCAGTATTCACCAACTTCTTTATGTAAAGGTGTGAGGGATCGTAGACTACCCCTTGAAGACTTCAAAATAATGACACAAATACTTTATGAAAAAGAAGATAGAATATAGAAGTGGTATAGAACAGTAAACTATTAAAAGGAATGGAGGGAAGCATTCATAGATGATCAGATAGATATATCTAGAGGAAACAAACCCTAGAAGACCAAACTTGTGTTTAGAATGAGGAACAAAGGAAGATACAGAAAGAGCTATGTTTTTCCAAGTGAAAGGAAAAAACTCGACAGTGCTGTCACAATGAGCCCCTAAAGTTCGCAGTAAGCAAGAATTCCCTGGCAAAGTGTAGACAGCCACAAAAAGAAAATGTTAAGCTGTAAATCAGAAATGTCAACCTGTGGCTCTCCAAAGGAAAGCTACTGAAGCAGTTTATTGCCAATAGATTAGCCACAAACGTGCAAGCCATAGCACTATATTTTATCTGTAGAATGCTTTACCATATCTGAGTAAACAGCTCTAGAAGCTCTCTCTGTTTGTTCAAGATAGTAGCTGCCATATTAGCTTGGTGTGACATCACTTCTTGCCTGAGGGGGAAAAGGAGAAAACTGAGCATTCTCATGCTGAGCCCTGGAGGTTTAAGCTGAAAGAGGGAAGTCTGATACAGAAGCCCATGTATACACAATAGAAGGAAAGAAATGTGGTGTTTCTTTTGACTCAGAAAACAGTTCTTATAAAAAAGAGGTCACAATGGGGGAACTTCAGTACCTTGAGGTTATGCTAAAGAAACTTAAAGACATACACTGTACAGTTGTAGCACAGAGGGTCACAGACTGGCAGCATCTCTGCTATACAGTGTCACATAAGCACCATAAAGGTATCCATATTTTATATCACAGCCTTTCCTACTTATTTAGAAAAGAAATACCATTCCTTTTAAAAGATGACATCACCTTAAGGACCTCATAAATCACATGCTCTTTAAAGTTGGCTTGCTAGCATGGCAACATCATAAAAATCTATTTTCACTCTCTTTAATATATCTATTGTGTTTTATCTTTTCTTTGCTTTGAACAGACAAGGGGATTTATAACCATTTTTTTTTATCACAGAAAGCCTGACTCTTAAGTACCAAGTCTTTAATCATTTCCACTGAGCTTCACCCAACTGACTGTCCCGTTACCTGAAAGGTGAAAACAGATGGTTTGGGAGGCTCGCTCAGTGGTTTTGTGTAAATTATTCTTATTATTTTCAGGTGCGCACCACTGATAGGCAACCACTAGTCAGCCCAGGCCATCAGTAGCCCAGTGGGTAAAGATCCAGGGCTCCCACACTATCCAGCTCAGCGGAAAAACCACATACTCATAAATCTGCTTTAAAGAGAATGCAACAGTGGAGCTGCAGTTTCCATTGTAATTCACAGCACAGTTAACTTCTGTCATGAAGATTCTAAACCTATTTCTACAGGCTATTGCAGAGTTGCATACCAATGGACAAACAGAAAAATGGGATTACAATAGGGCCGTTAACCTCCAATGAAATACAAGAGGATTCTTTGTTCAGAAGCCTTTCTGCTTGGGGTGCACTTCTTTATTGTACTTACTGTAGATAATGGAGCTTCTTCCACCTGCCCCTCAAAGCTCTCATATAACTCTTCAAATTCCCAGCAAGAACAGAGTGCTCAACTTGGACCGGGAACCTTTTTGAAGGTACCAGGTGCTGACTGCCGGACACAAACTGCCTAGAGTCAATTATCTATACAGTCTATTGCAAATAATCAGCAGCACACTGCATTTGTGAACTTAATGCCAAAAAGTGATTTATTGGCTCATAATGGCATATAGACAATGTTTAGGGCCACACAGGGCTCTTTATCAATAACTCTTCAAGCATTATCCCTCAGTATTGGGTTCTACTGCAAATTCAAAATTGACTCAGTACTTTACCTATAATGCTATTGACTAGACTCCTACTGCTCTCAGGCCAGGGAACAGATTACAGTCATCTTTGTCAATACCAGCCCTAGTGTACTAGCTCTAATAGTGTTATCACCCTGGCCTTAATACGTGATATCCTACCTAAAGGAGAACTATTGCAAAAATGAAAATTTAACTTAAGCCTCATACTGAAATAAGAAACTTTCTAAATACAATCAATTAAAAAATCTGCATCGTTTCTGAAATAATCAAGTTTATCTTCAATATTCCTCTCTCAGCATCTGTCTTCATTCTGTCTTCATTTAGGAGTTGGGTGTCAGATGAATGATCCAATATATCTTATAGGAGGGGCTCCTTTTGCCTAGAAGATATATTAGAGCTCACTCTATTAAATCACTAGAATTCCTGTCTCTCTACATGCAGGATTTGTGCATTTGTTAGATTTTATTTGTACTGGAATCAGTTATTTGAGTGAGCTCTAATACATCTGCTAGGAAAGGGAGCCCCACCCTATAAAATATATTGGATCATACATCTGACACCCAACTCCTGGATGAAGACAGAACGAAGAGAAACAGATGCCGAGAGAGGAATAGTGAATGTAATCTTGATTATTTCAGAACCAATGCAGACTTTTTAATTGATTGTATTAAGAAAGGTTCTTATTTCAGTATGAGGAAGCTTATATTATATTTTCATTTTCGTGATAATTCCCCTTTAATGTCACTTACAGAAATAACCCCACACTGCTTTCCTACACTCGTTATTACAGAAGGTAAGTCTCACACTATATAGTCCTGATTAATGGAATCCATTTTCTCTGAATTCCACTGCTATCATTACCATTTCTTCACTGAGGCCTTGTTACAGTCTGAAATATATGAATATATTTATGTATATACACATATATGTATGACACCCCTGCCAACACTGGTCTTTAATGACTCCCATTTGGGGCCCAGAATATTGTGCTCCAGGCTGACAAGGAACTACGGAGAATGGGTAGCACAGTTTCAGAGAAAGGGTCAGACAATATTGTTGTTTTTGTTGTTGTTGAGGTCAGACTATAGGTCAAGGCAGGTGGCAAGAAGGCATAGTCAATAACACAGGAACAAGTCAAAACCAGAATGGCAAACACAACAGCAAGGCTTAGGCACGGCACTGTAAACACAGACAGTATCAGTAATGGGTGTATGGAAGCCAGCTTATTTAATGGGAAAAAGACACCAAAAGGAGTGTTGAAATTCACACAGGAGTCATCACACCTGAGAAGGGGCATCAATCTGCATGCTGATGCCATGATTAGGCTTGCATGTACACAGAAAACCAGGAACAGGTGTGTGAAGAGGTAAGAAGATGCACCAGTATCCTGGATCACATAACAGGCCTTCCACCTCAGGATTCCTGGTACAATTTATCCTACTCCATGGAGTGGAACTAAAAGAGGCCCAAACCTGATATCCCCTTACTTTTACTCACTAGAGACATACCAGAGCCAACAGGCCCATCAGGGCATGCTTATAACTAGAAGATTGCTTATAGGTTAACACTTAGGGGCAGATTCACTAACTTCGAGTGAAGGATTCGAATGAAAAAAATTCGATTTTCGAAGTATTTTTTGGGTACTTCGACCATCGAATTCGAACGAAATCGAACGATTCGAACGAAAAATCGTTCGACTATTCGACCATTCGATAGTCGAAGTACTTTCCCTTTAAAAAAAACTTCGACCCCCTACTTCGGCAGATAAAACCTACCGAAGTCAATGTTAGCCTATGGGGAAGGTCCCCATAGGCTTGCTAAACTTTTTTTGATCGAAGGATATTCATTCGATCGTTTGATTAAAATCCTTCGAATCGTTCGATTCGAAGGATTTAATCGTTCGATCGAACGAAAAATCCTTAGATCGTTCGATCGAACGTTTAGCGCTAAATCCTTCGACTTCGATATTCGAAGTCGAAGGATTTCAATTCGAGGGTCGAATTTCGAAGTATTTTTAACTTCGAAATTCGACCCTTAGTGAATCTGCCCCCCAATCACCCTACTGACCCAATATAGTGAAGCACCAGGAATTACCCATTTAAGAGAAAGCTGTTCTAGTCCTGGGAACCTTCCCCCACCAGAGAGCAGCACAGTAAGGGAATGCAGAGGTTATTTAGTTGGCATTAGTAAAAAATGTATACATAACTTTGAAATAGAACACATTCCCATGTCCCTCCTTTTAGGGCTTCTGTTACCCATTCATATTATCGTTTTGCTGAAAGAAGTCATATTTTAGACCTGATAAAAATATTTGCAAGACTGGGCTCTTTTCAACTTGTTAATGCTGGCTTCAGCTACCACTCCATTTCCTTAAACATCTTCTCATAAAACTTCAATTTCACTCATTTAGAAACGATCCAAAAACGTGTGAAGCCGTCCCAGAGCTGACTCAAATCAATATGAACCACAGAAGTGCACAAAAGAACAAAATTACCATAACTGTTGCCAAAAATACATAAAAGGTTTTTTTTTTTTTGCTTTTGTTAGCAAGCCCAGACCTAAGATAGGCAAACATTCCACATCTGCCAACAGACATAATCCCCTTGTCTGGATATTTTTATTAAATTGATGCCTAAATCCTGAGATAGAACCTTAAAATCCCTCATATGTTTCCCTTCTCCAGTGATGTCACCATCTACCTCCTCGGAATGATTCACTCAGACAGAGAACATGATCCTGGTTTCTTGCTTGTAGCCAGGTCTAAAGTTTAAATCCAACCTGCTGAAATAAGATTAGCATTTTATTCAGGCTGAGGTGAGGAAACACTTTGGGATTATAATGTTGCCTCCTAATTGACATGAGTGTAAAGCTGGGATCACTATAATAAAAGAAGGTGTTGACGTGTGTCACAGAGTTTAGGAAATATAAATCCTTTTAATTTGTTTTCCATACAAAAGTTGTATTTCTCAGAATGGAACATTGCATAATTAAAGACGATTGATAGCTAAATTAAATATAGTATTATTCTGAATGGCTGTGAATATCATTACTACACTTTGGCACTATGAAAAGCTCTGCTTCTTGCCTGGGAAGAAATTAGAAGAAACTGGGAGTTGAGTAACACTCAAACAAGGGTTGATTAACAGTACAGAAGCCCACAGGAATGTATGACTACCTACAAGTGGTGAATTCAACGACCCCCTTTTGGAAGAGAGAAAGATTGTGAGATTTTCCCACAAGGATATAAAAAGTTAAAAAGGGCAGGGAATGTGTTATTTTTAAAGGGGAGCTATCACAATACTATAAATGATGTTAATATTTTTAATCCACAAGCATCAATGCAGGGATGTTGATTTGCCAAAGTCACCCTTGCAAGTCGGTTGGATTGAACTGAACCCTAAAAATGAATCTGGCTAAAAATGCTGTACTTACTCTATATATGCTTTATTTACTGAACTTACTGTACCAGCAGAGAGGGTCAGCAGTCCATCTTGGATCTTCATCTTGTTAGGCCAGTAGCACTGCACATGTTGAAAAACTGCTCTTAGGGGATCACTGAAAAACATCAAGCACAAAACGAGGTTCTTCTGTCATAGGATCTGATGCTACAGGGCTGATTATTAAATTCTAATCCAAAATGTAGTGGTTTCTCAGCTGCCATGTAATGGGAATCTGAATTAATTACCAAGCAGAATTGTATAGTTAATGTTTCAGTATCTATGTATCATCTATGTTTGCAGTATATTGTGAGTGGGTCCATAAGCTCAGGTAAGTAAAGATGGATATACACAAACAGATATTATTGTCCGAAAATAAGTTTCATATGATATTCGCTGTGTGTATGGCAGAAGGCAACAGATATCGATAATCTTTCCTGTGACCAATGACCTTGTTTTTGCATGCCACCTTTTTGTCTTTCTGAATTCCCAAAGTCTCGACACTGTTGTGTGCAGAGACCTGCCCCCTGTCTGGAGTTTCCCAATAGAAAAGGTGGAAACCCTAACCCCCCAAGACGCAGTGCTGACTGCATTCGTCAGCACTGTATTGGTGAGGGGTAGCATGTAGGCATCACAAGGTAAAGGAACAGTTCAGTGTAAAAATAAAAACTGGGTAAATAGATAGGCTATGCAAAATAAAAAAAATTCTAATATATTTATTTATAATATATTTATATAAAAAGGCTAGAGTGACTGGATGTCTAACAGAACAGAACACTACTTCCTGCTTTTCAGCTCTCTAACTCTGAGTTAGTCAGTGACTTAAAGGGGGGCGACATGGGACATAACTGTTCAGTGAGTTTGCAATTGATCCTCAGCATTCAGCTCAGATTCAAAAGCAATAGGTATGACCCATGTGGCCCTAGGGTTGCCACCTTTCTGTTTGGCCAACTCTGGGCAGGGAGTGAACTGGGTGACATATGGGGTGTGGTGGGTGATGAAGAGGGCGAACCAGATGATGTAAGAGGTGGACCATTGCCGTAAGGGCAGGACTTGTGACATGGCGCTCAGCATGTGGCCATTGCCATTTACTTCAATGTTTCCAAAAACAGGGCTGTCTGGGTGAAAACTGGACAGGTGGCAACCCTACGTGGCCCCCCTCAAGTCACTGATTGGTTACTGCCGGGTAACCAATCAGTGGAAACCAAGAGAGCTGCAAAGAAGGAAATAGTGTTTTGGCTAATATGTTAGACATCCAGTCACTCCAGCCAGACCGGGACTGGCAATCTGTGGGCTCTGGCAAATGCCAGAGGGGCTGCTAAAAGGTGCCATAGAAAGTCAGTATTTAGTGGGCTAGTGGGGGCTGTTTGGGCCTCTGAGTGGGCTGATTGGGCCTCTGTGTACCTGAAATGCCAGGGCCTATTTTAATTCTCAGTCCGAACCTGACTCCAGCCTTTATACATTACATTTCTGGCCAACTAACTATATTGAAAACATATTTTATTTTGCATAGCCTATCTGTTTATCCAGTTTTTGTTGTTATACTGAACAATTACTTTAAGATCGCATTCGTGCTAAAGCCAGTCCCCCATTTGTGTTTATGCAATATTTCAAGTACAATTATTCTATTATTTTGTGCTGCCTGAGACTGACAACATTCTTTTAAGTTATGGAGAATTGCTCATTATTATTCACATCACTGTGAAGCTATGTGTGAACTGGCCAGTGTAAAAGGAAGGAAAGCCCTGGAGCAATAAACGCAGGGACGGGATGACAAGGGATCCGAATGACTAGCAGCCAAATTACACTAGTTTATGTTTAAAGATTGACAGAATCAGATGCAGCTGTTATTGGGTGAGAAGGAATAAGTTAAGGCAGGGAAAGTTCACTTCCTTATCTTCTGAGCACCTGCCCGCCCTACTTTTTTGCATATTTTGTGAAATGTCAGGAGTTTCTCTTCTTTATATAATCTATTAATGACTGAATGTGGATGTTTTCCTGCATGCACTTATATTGTGGTTTTGGTACTGTTATACAGTATAAACATGAGAGTCTGCATGATATTATACTTGATAAATGTCCAATGCTTGATCCAGGGAATGTTTCCGATCGCCATTGGGCTCAGGAAGGGATTTTTTCCCTCTTGAAGCATAATTGGCACTGGCTTAAGTTTGGGTTTTTTGCCTTCCTCTGGATCAAAACAGTGGATATATGATAATGTATTTTAAGTTTTGTCACAGCAGCGGTAGGTAGAGTTGCCACCCGGCTGTTTTTTACTGGCCTAGCCAGGGCCGGTATTACAAATTTACTGGCAATGCGGTTGCCGGTAATTTGTAATACACTTAAAAAAGCCCTTGGCTTGCCTCCCAATTTGCTCAGAACTTACCTTTTTTTCAGCCTTCTGGCCATCGTATGATGTTGCTCCGACCCCTTTTGCAGCACGGTGTGTGGACCTGCCCCCTTTTGCACTATGGACCACCCCTTTTGTTCCCGCCCCCTTCTACCAGCCACTAACATTTTTCAGAAAGGTGGCAACCCTAGCGGTTGGACCTTGCCAGAATACTGCACGGGTAAATTTAGAAGAGGGAGAAAGGAGGTTCTCTCCTGTGACTGCACAGTGGGTTGATAGATACAGACACTACTACTGCTTGTGTTAGGTGACAGCCTGCTTGGATTTCCTATCATCGACACACTGCAAATTCAGGAGCGGCAGCAGGGCTGCTGAACTTCTCTCATGGTGGCGGATGCAGCTCCTTTTGGTAGCAGGTTTGGGGGCCATCCTCTCTGTAGGTAGAGGCAGCCTAATACTCTATGGATATAGTGACATAGTGCTGATCTCAAGTCTTCACTGAGGAATGACAGAGCATAGTAGTGATCTTTTATGGAA
Source organism: Xenopus laevis (assembly GCF_017654675.1). Taxonomy (NCBI): domain Eukaryota; kingdom Metazoa; phylum Chordata; class Amphibia; order Anura; family Pipidae; genus Xenopus; species Xenopus laevis. The sequence goes on along the minus strand of NC_054374.1, from coordinate 20,822,384 downwards.
TTATGGCTTTAGAATATTGCCTCGGGGTGAGGCTGGCAAGGTCCTAACTATTTGATAAAATGTCAATAAATATTGTAGCCATTTTACTCCATTTCTGGCTCCTGGTGTTTCATTAAGGTATGTAACAATGGGGTTCAGTGGGATGGCTATAAGCGAAGGGTCAATTGAGGAGTCCCCTTGTCATGTAATTTATTTAGGTTGGTACTCTCTACTTCCTTTTGTCCATCCTCTGTTTCTTTTATGGTTAAGAGGAGTACAAAAACAAAGTACAAGTATTTTTTTTTTCTAGGACCCAAGAGGAAGAAGAATGACGGGCACGTAGTTGTTCCAGCACAGAATAGTTACTGATGCTATTTTCTTTGGATAGTTGAAATGTGCTCCAGGAGCGACGCACCTCATATGTTTCATCAACTGCAAATTTCATACCTTTATTAGGTTGCTAGTATTAGCCAGCGTAACAACCAAAAATTCAAACAGGAAAGTTGCTGAAATCACAATTGTAAAAATAGACACGTCATTGGGTTGTCTTTATTTTTTATATATTAATGGTATCTCTAATGCAGTGAGTTACTCTTTGAGGCAGATCTCACCTTTACAGAACAAACTCCCATAGCTCATTTCAAGATATAAAATATTATTCTTCATGATGTGTTGTATTCGGTGACCCACTTGCGGCAGTGAGAAATCATCGATAGCTAACACAACGCAGACCAATACTGGAATGTAAATAACGGATCCCTGATATTAATACCACATTGTGCTGCTCCGCTACACAAGTCATGTCGTTGTCTACATTGAAAAGTGGTCTAAATACAGCAGTAACAAATGATCTTGAGGATATTCTCACCCTTTGTTTTGACACTTTGTTAACAGTTAAACATCCATTTCGGTGACGTTCACTTTTCTGCTGACTACCCTTATTTAATAGATACCACTAGTTTGAGAATTGCCCCAAAATATATTATCAAAGCACGCGCAAAGAGGATAAATAAGAACAATATAGGTTTCACTAAGGCTCCTGATGAAACAGACAGTGTGTGACTGTGATAGGGGCCTTAAATTGTAAGCTTCATCATAATCACAGGATATTCTGAATAATAAGGATCTGCCCTGCTGTTGTGCAACCAGTTTACTTACCTCTGACATCTTCAGAGTTCAAGCAGCCTTCTGTGTCAGGAGGTAGCTTTGCTGATGAACCAGAAATCTCAATACTATTTTTATATTTTATCTTCATTTTCCAACAGTGTGCACATTCCCCAGAAACCCACGGATGTTAACTAAAACAAACTGACGCATTTTCAGAGGTTACATGGATGATATCTCTTACCTTTTATTATGCCTCTCTGAAGGACACACAGTGTGGTTTTATTCCATAATATTCCCTGTTTTTCTCCTTCCAAAGATAAACATAAGATGTTATTTGATTAGTGACAGGAATCACAATGACTGTGATTGCAGAGATTAACTGTTATTATTTTATAAAATTTTAGAATAACCTTTAATAGATATCCTTTCAAATAGTGCTTTGTAATGTCATCTACTGTATTTTAAATGATGCTTAATGACGCTAATAGTGTGACTCAGTCAACTTGGGTACTATTAAAAATTATATATCCCCAACTTTAATTACAGTACTAGAAGTCACTTTATATGGTCACAGAACCCCTCAGTGACTTCTAATATCCTTATCATTTACAGTAGGGGGTACATTATCCCTAATAATACATGAGTGATACTCAGAGTTCCCTGTATAACTCAGCCTGCAGCCTTGTGCCTTTATATGGTCACAGAACTCCTGAGTGACATCTATATCCTTATTATTTACAGTAGGGGGGTACATTATCCCTTATAATACATGAGTTATACTCATACACTGATAAAATGAACTTTTGGGTCACGCACTAAACATATACTTGGCTGCACACATGGAGCACAGGGAGGGGGCTACTTTTTAAGAGGTTGTCGGTCATAGGAAGGGGCACAGATGCCCAATGCCGAAAACGGAGATGAAAATAACCCCATTTTATTTTGGCTTAAATTACCCTTTAAAAGTAAGGCAAACTGCCTCTTTATTTCTCCAGGCAGCAAGTAGTCATTGTACAGTGTTCCAGTTTACCACCCACCAACCCCAGCTGTGTGGCTCTCATAAACATCATAGGTGCGGCCTTTTTGCATAAGGCTAAAGCCAACACTTCTGGCCCCCGAACGGCGAGCGGAAGGAAGATAACGCTCTGTTATAGAATCCTGGCATGGAGATGAGTGGAAGTGCTGCACATCATAAGCATCATTCTAGCCTTTTTATTGAGCTGTTAAATAAATCCAGAACTATGTGTACTGTGCATTCTTACAATAATTTGGGACATATTCAGTACTTATATCAGGAGAACAATATTTCACTTCCTCCACTGATTGCCCCGAAAGCCAAATCGCAGGCCTGAAACACATGGGCTAAATTAGAAACAGGAAAGATGGATTTCTCCCCAGCATTCAATTAATGCCAAAAATATAAATGGCTCAAAATTTTTGGATATTCTTCCTGGAAATCTTTTTTTTTGATCTGACACGCAGCAGAAAGCCCAGTGCATGAATAAAATAAGAAGAACTTTTTCTTTTCATTTATAAAAAAAAAACTAGTATTAAACACAAACAATAATTGTGGAGGAATGCACTTAATCTTAATGTTCCTGCTCAGATTTGGATTCCACGCTTGAGCCAAGGCATCTCTGAAAGATTCCGTAATGCTGAAAAACAAATCGTTCCTTAAGAAATGTGCTTGCTAATAAGACCCCCTTTTGCTGGAACCCGTTCTAACAATAAGAGACTACTTTTAACTCTTTAATGACTGCGGTATGAGGATTATTGACAGTCATGTTTACTTTACTATCAGCATTTCCGGCATTTTATTATTGTATGATGCTTGCATGTCACATAGGTGTCGATTTCCCCAATTTTTCTAGGAGTTACCCAGTTTTGGCCCCAGGGTCAGACTGGAGTGATCTGGGTCCACTGCGGCGGTACATCAGGCCCCCCCCCCAAGGGCCCTCTCCCCAGCCACAAATTCCCCTCCCCCCGCGCATCAATTCTTTATGCAATAGGGAGGTCTGGAATGGCGGCTGTATGGAGCGGGCTGGCAGGGCCCACTTGGGCTAGGATTTTTTTCCGGTGTCCCGCCGGCCCAGTCCGACGCTGTTTACCCATGTCCTACCAGTCTTCTACAACTATACCTACGTCTTCTGGGTTTATACAGGTTGTCAGTATGCATATGTGCAGTAGAGTTCAGCGGCATCAGCATGAGCATGTGAGCCTGCATAGTGGCTTCTGAAGACAGAGGTAGTCATCAGAGTGGCATCACTCATGCGGTGGCATACACAATGACATTCAAATTTTAAGTCTATATATAACCTGCATAACTGCTAGTTGATCCAGAGGAAGGGAAAAAACCCATTTGAAGCCTCTCCAATTTGCCTCAGAGGGGGAAAAATTCCTTCCTGACTCCAAGCTGCAATCGGAATAGTCCCTGGATCAACTTGTATTATGAGCTATCTTCCATAACCCTGTATTCCCTCCAGGGCCGCCATCAGAAATCGCAGGGCCCCATACGTAAAAATTTCCTGGCCCCGCTGACCTGTGCCCACCACAAGCCCCACCTACAGGTACGCCCTCCCCACCCCACAGGTCCACCCCCCACCCCACACTGAAAAAAACCAAAACATTGGTGGCTATAGTTCCCAAATGTTAATAAAAAAATATTGGTGGTCAGGGCCCCCCCACTGAAAAAAACATTTGTGGTCAGGGCCCCCCCTTTAAAAAAATTGGTGGCTAGGACCCCACATGGGGAAAAAATTGGTGGCCAGGGCCCCCCACGTTATAAGAAAATTGGTGGCCAGGGTCCCCCTTAAACGTCCATGTAAAAAAAACTTGCCCCCCCCCAAAGTTTAAACAAAATTGGTGCCAAGGGCCGCACCACAACAAGGACCACATAGGGTTACCTTTAGGGGAGGCCTGCCATGTTGCACTTACTTCATTAGTGTGGCCCACCTGCTGTCAGTGAGCTGCCAACTACAGAAGGGAGGAGGGGAGCACAGGTGGCTGCTTCTTCTTCCAGTGACAGCATTTTCTTCCCTTATTGGTCACAGAATTTCAAGTCCTGGTAAAGCTGCATGGTGATTGGATGAGCTTGAGGAGAAGTTCAAACCTCAGCTACCCAATCCCTGAGCAGCAACCGAGACTTAAACTCAGTGACCAATTAGGGGAAGTAATGGACAGAAGATACCTCCCCTTGTGCTCTCACCCTGCCTTCCCGAAGTCAGCAGCTCTCAGAAAGCAGGTGGGCCTGGCTAATCAAGAAAATGCGGTGTGGCCGGGCCCCCCTTACCCTCGGGGCCCCCTACAACTCTCCCCCCTGATGGCTGCCCTGATTCCCTCCCTTGCTAAAAACCAACAACACCTTCTTAAATCCCAAATTGAAACACTGTTATTTTGAGGAGAACAATAGCTTTTGCATAAAAATAATTACTGTCAGATAATTTATGTCCTAATAAGACCCCCTTTTGCTGGAACCCGTTCTAACAATAAGAGACTACTTTTAACTCTTTTTATCGGATTAATTTATATATCAGTAAATATTGTCATTTAACAGCTTTTATCTTGAGCCACCATTTTGTGATGTTCTGTGTTCCATTCACTGATCACCTGACAGGAAATAGTGCAGGTTCCAGCTGTAACAGGAAGAAGTGTGGGAATGAAACACAGAGCTCTGTCTCTTTATTCATTGGTTGATGTAAATCAGCATGTAAGTGTGCCTTTTGTTTTGTGAGAGCACAGTGCCTCAGTGAGACTGGGGATGGACAGCTAAAATGGCTGTGTTTTAGTGTGGGAATCTATACTGAAGGATATTTATAATGAAACGGCTTTATTTATATGCAGCATTGTTTTATACATTGGCTATTTTTTGTGAAATATTTTATAGACTCCTGTAATGATCAAGGGTATCGTTTCTCTTCCCTCTGGCTCAATAATCTAATAATCTGGTTTAATAAATTTCTTTCACAGGGCACTCATTATGATTATAAATTTACTGTATTTGATTTTATAGGTTTCTTATAAGCACTATAAGGCAGTCCGGCAGTCCACCCTTTGATAAATACGCCTTTAAAAACCCCATAGAAATGAATGGAGAGAAGCGGTTTTTCACTCTGCGGACTATGGAAATCTCTAACGTCACTCTTTGATAAATCTACCCCATTGTGTTTGGTGCACGCCAGTGACGTCATTGGCTCCTAATCTGACTGCCTAATCTTCTCCCAGAGGGTACCAACCATGCACTGTCCTGACCGGGCCCAAGCTCAGTAGTGCAGATAAAAATGAATACAATACAAAACACAAATAATAATTGAGAAAAAACGCCTATTGACTCACACGCGTAAAAGTTAGTCGCTTGGAAAAAAAATTGTCAATGCGCTTCACAAATTTTTCTGCAGTTTAGCAAATTTTTGCATCGAAGCAAAATGATTCTTTCATCACTAGTACAGGTTGATACCATAAAACTTTGTCAATCTGGGTATTGTACAAAGTATATAACAGCAGGGCATATTGAGGATATTGTGAGCCTTTAAGTAATATATGGTGGAAGATAAGTATGATACCATATGGGTACACTGGTTACCGCAGGACAGAATACAGTACATTTGATTCCATTGAATTTATATACAATATAAGTATCACATACATTAATTGATATTGGAAAGGGAGAACAATCTGTTATACATTAATTAATACAGTTATGGGACCCGTTATCCAAACTGCTCAGGACCTGGATTTTTCCGGGTAATGGATCTTTCCATAATTTGGATCTTCATACCTTAATTCTACTAGAAAATCATGTAAACCCAATAGGCTGGTTTTGCTTCCAATAAGGACTGATTATATCTTAGTTGGGATCAAGTACAAGCTACTGTATTATTTTTACAGAGCAAAGGGAAATAAGTTTTAAAAATTTGGATTACTTATATATAATGGAGTCTATGGGAAATGACTTTCCATAATACGGATCCGCACACACTCTGATTAATGCAGTCGGGGAATATCCCCTTTTATTTAGCCACCAAACATCAACGTTGGTGGCTAAATAAAAGGGGGTACTCCCCGACTGCATTAATTAGAGTGTGTGCGGATCCGCTTTCTATACACATACGTTGCTAAGGGACCCGGCCGGGTCAACGGAAGAGACGCACCACCAGTTGCAGGATTGGTGAACTACAGGTGTGCGGTAGGAGAAATTACTTTGTATTTCCATAATACAGAGCTTTATGGATAATGGGTTTCCGGATAAAGGATCCCATACTTGTATTGGAAAGGGAGGACAATCTGTTTTGCTCTATTTACAGAATTCCCAAGCTAGAGACAGCAAATCAGTTATTGTAAAAAAATATATCTTTCCTTGATCCAGCTATAAACATTTCTATAAAATCCAGAGCGTTCATTATTTCGACCTTTAAGATCACAGCATCATCATTTATCCACAGAGTTAGAACAAGGCTTTGCTCTCAGCAGCAAGTGAGATTCATTTAAATGGCTTAGTGGGACTAGAATGATCGTAAACAGCTTTTTTTTTTTAAAGGGAAAAGCTTCCCAAAAATTTAGAGGTTTGTATATTCCTAGCTGATTTAATGGGTGAAATTGGCATGCACAGCCACACTCATGTTCCTATTAAAATGAATGATGGGCAGCATACATTGCATACACCAGATTGGTCAATAATTCCATTACTTCCATGATTGACAGATTTTTTCAATATGTATATCACTGTGATTGTTCCCCCTTAATAAAGTTTTGATTTTATCTATTGCCTGAGATCATTTACTTCTTTTATAGCGAAAAATCTAGTAGCTATGAGATATAACAAACAATACTGAAATCTGATGTGAAAACGAGTGTTGATCTCACGTTAGTGCCTACAATTAGCATGAACCGGGCTGCATTCACAAAGCTGAGATGAAAAGCTCATCATGATTTTTAGATTATTTAAGAACTTTACAAAAGTACTTTGATGTTGTCTGTTTTATTAAACAGAAATTATTTTTTGCCCACACAAAGAAGCCTAGGGCTGCATTCCAACATCTGGGTGGCTTGTCAATAAACAGAAAGGCCTGTTCAAGAAATTTTAGGATGGTGAGATTTAGAAAAGACCATAAAAAAAACACTTCACACATTTATAGTTTATAAACTTTATAAAAATATATAATAAACAAGAGTTATAAATACCATGAAAAATATATCCTTATAACCAGAGCTCGTGATATCATCACATATAAACAGTGCTTAGTGATGTCGCTTATATCGCATCGAATTCCAGATACTGGATCCCATACACAGGCAGGGCCGGCCTTAGGCCTATTGGACCAATTGGGCCCAACAGGGCCCCGCACCTCTGGGGGCCCCGCACCACAGGGCAGCACAGATAATATTTCCCTCAGCACATGATGCTGCCTGGCCTGCCCCCAACTTTGAGAGTCCAGCCCATCCCCAAATCCATAGGTCCAGCCCACCCCCAACTCTGATAAGCCAGCCTATCCCCCAACTCAATAGGTCTAGCCTGCCCCCAACTCTCATAGGCCCAGCTTTCCTCCAACCTTGATAGGCCCTGCCTGCCCCCAATCCAACCAAGCCTGCTCCCAAGCTGAATTGGCCCAGCCTGCCCCAAACTAATTGGCCCGGTCCACTCTCCTATTTCCTCCCTCTCTCTCTTACCCTGTGTGCCCCTATTATGTGCCCCTATTTCATCCCTCTCACTCTCTTACCTTGTCTGCCCCTTTCCTTTCTATTTTGTGCCTGTATGCCCTTATTTTCCTAAATACTTGGTGTGTCAGTAGCCAGCAACACTTTGTCTAGGGGCCCCGCCAACATGGTCCCAATTGGGCCCCACATTTGATAGGATCAGCCCTGTACCCAGGGCCACCGTTAGAAATCATGGGGCACAACAACATTTTTGGGCCCCCTGGACCCTGCCCACCCCAGCCCCCAAGCCCCACCGGCCACCAAGCCCCACCACAGATCCCGCCCACCCAACAAATAAGTTAGAAGACCTCACAAACATCAGTGATAAAAACAGTTATAAAAAGCCATTGATGGTCAGGGCCGACCTATAAATTAAATAAAAAAACTGTGGGGCCAGGGCCCCTCTTACAAGTTAGAAAAAAATTGGGCCCCCAGAGAATATTTAAAAAAAAAACATTGGCGGCAGGGACCTGTAGAGTATTAAAATAATACATTGGTGGCTAGGGCTTTAAAAATATACACACATTGGTGTTCAGTAGAACTGAACTCACAGCTTCAGGACTTCAAGTTCAACTCGTTTCGTGACTTCAGTCTTTCTGCGGCTTCAGGACTTCAAGTTCGACTCGTTCTGTGACTTCGGGTCTTTGTGCCCCCCTGATGGTGGCCCTGCCCATACCTGTAACTTAGAGCTGTAAGTAGGGATCATCCAGCCCATAAGTACTGAATACCAGTGGCGTAACTATAGAGGGAGCAGACCCCGTAGTCGCAGGGGGGCCCAGACTGTGGGGTCTGCTTCCTCTACAGCTAATTAAAAAAACCTCCTTCACAGCTGCTCTCTTACATGCGTAGAGAAAGGGGAAAGCAAGTTGGATGGGAGTGGGCAAAGTTGGGTGGGGAGTGGGTGGGGCATAGGGGGTGGGGCAGATATAGGAAGTGGCCTGGGCAGAGGTGGGATTGGAAGTGTTTGGGAGGATGGGGATTGGAGTGTGCAGGGCCTCTCTGAACTAGTCTAGTTACACCACTGCTGAATACCATTGATATGTGCATGGCCAGCATTATACCTGGGCTGCTTTCAGGGACTTAATAAATCAAATACAAATCAAAACAGAGGTATCCTTGGCCTTTACATGTGTATGAGTAAGGAATATTCTTTATTTTGTTGTTGAAGCCAAATATGAAATGTGTCATCAAGAATCGTTTTTTACAGAACTGTCCCATTGCATTAAAATCCCACTCTATACGTGTTTGGAGGAAAAAACGCAGCCCCCTCATCTGACCTGTAGTATTGGATGACAAACGAAAGGAACATGTTGTTATTGTGCGCTGCTAAAGAGCTGACAGTAAGAATATATAATGGTTTTGCCTAGGGCTTTGGCACGCTTTGAAACAAATAATTCTTCAGTTAGAAGGACTGGCATCTGACTGTTTCATATTGTGTCGTTCCAAGTGAGACACCTGGTTTGGTTCCTACACAAAAACTCTATTCAGCATCTCCCGCTGCTCTTTGTTGTGCAAAGAGGCGAGCAAGCGTTGAACTCTTCCAGGAGACTTATTCTCACGTGGGTCTTGTTCCCCCCTACACACACACCTTGTTTGTATGACACCGGAGTTTCCATTGAGCAGTAATAGTGTTTTCTTCATTACACAGAGAATTGTATTTCTCTGTAAGCCGTTCTTTTTCTAAACTCATGCCAGCTAGTCAGCCATTTTGAATTATACTTCTCTCACAGAATGTGACAAAGGAGCATTCAAGAATCATACAATACACTGCGTTTTTTTTACCTCGGGTGCCTCGTTCCCCACCTAGAATTCCAGCAGTATGGCACGTGGTACAGCTTACATGGGAATTACCTATGCAGGTGTAAACAGTGTAATTTCTGTAGAGAATGAGTTAGCATGTTATATCATGTATGGACCCATAGGTTTACTAAGTCCCTATGGCTTTACATCCCTACACTTCCTTATCTCCCTAGTTGCTGGGCGAATGCTCATTTATCAAGTTACTTCATTTACATATTTCAGTCATTAGCCTACTGGCCTATGACCAGTGACGTAACTTGGTAGTGTCGGGCCCCCCCGCCAAAAAATTGAGTCCTCCTCCCCTGGCCCCCCTCACAAACAGTTGCGCCACACCTCACAGACCTGGTCTGCAATGCTATTTTGAGGTAAAAAGACGTGTCGGATCTTCCTCTTTGGCTTCTGGGTGCTGACCCGGCTGGATGTGTTCCAGGGAGGCTGGGTACATCAAGACCCAGTAAAGCTGTTCTGCCCTAGAGGGACCAGTACCTCTAGTGATAAGTTAGGGAGCAGGGACCCCATAAATTAGGCTTAGCCAGTGACAGGGTAATTCCTTTCCTGTTATGAAAACATAATTATGCCTCTTTATAGGTTTTATAGGCAGAGAGTGCAGAGACTAAGTGCAACTAAACTGGTTAGACTGAGGGATGGAAGACTTAAATTATGAAGGTAGACTTTCAAGGTTGGGATTTTCTTCTCGGGGAAAAAAAGGGGCTTACGAGGGGACATGATTACACTTTACAAGTACATTAGAGGACATTATAGACAAATAGCAGGGGACCTTTTTACCCATAAAGTGGATCACCGTACCAGAGGCCTCCCCTTCAAACTAGAAGAAAAGAACTTTAATTTAAAGCAAAGTAGGTGGTTCTTCACAGTGAGGACAGTGAGGTTGTGGAATGCACTGCCGGGTGATGTTGTGATGCTGATTCAGTTAATGACTATAAGAGTGGCTTGGATGATTTCTTGGACAGACATAATATCAAAGGCTATTGTGATACTAAACTCTATAGTTAGTATAGGTATGGGTATATAGAATTTAATTAAAAGTAGGTAGGGGTGTGTGTATGGATGCTGGGTTTTCATTTGGAGGGGTTGAACTTGATGGACTTTGTCTTTTTTCAACCCGATTTAAATATGTAACTATGTATAGTACTCTCCAGTGTTGGATTAGTAGGCCCGGAGCCCACCAGGGCTGCTGCCTCGGGGCCCCCGCCCCAAACACAAAGCTCCCTCTGGCCCCCCTCACCAAGCAGAAACCCCCCCTCCCAGTGTCCCGCCAGCCCAGTCCAACACTGGTACTCTCTAGAAGAGTGAGACAGAGAGGCTAAATGGCATGGAGCCTGTGCTCCTACAAGGATTGTAGTAGGAAGTGTATTTCCCCTAGGCTCTGAGCTTGCCTATAGTGAAGGGACCACAGGAGGATAGGGTGTCAGACTTTAGATTTATTCTCCCTGTAAGCAGCCATGTTTTTCCTACTCATCTCTGTCATCAGCGCTTTTGGGCACAGGTCCTTGTGGTTTCCTTTATACAAAATGGTGGACGGGAGAGGCATATAGAAATGTAATAGCTGCAGGCTATTGCCATTTATTTATAATGCCTCACATTTATACAGTGTTAGAGTGCTTTTGAGTTGCTTTCTACTTATATCATATATATTTTATTGTTTCATAAACTATAAAGTGAGAAGAAACAATATCTGCCTTTATCTTAAAATGTGTGGAACAAGCCAGGGGCCAAATTAAACTGAGCAAGTAAAAAGAAAAGTAATAACGTCTGTTACTTTATTAATGGAACACCATTAATTATAATCTTAGTTATTTGACATGGAAGAAAGGCAAGAATATTGTAAACAAGGCCAAATATTTTGTGTATTGGATAAACTGTACTGTATATGCAATTAAAACTCCAAGGCTGTTTAATAATGAAAGGTCACTTTCTAGACCTTGGTTTCATATCAAAGAGATACACGTTACAGTTTATGTGATTCACACTATTAAAACATACGTGCTATTCTCAAGGTTATTCTGGGTGATTCTGATACACACACCACACAGTCAAGAATATATAGATACCTAAACCATCATTATATGTGTGTGTTCTTCATAGGATGGGGCATAAGAGGTTCCACAAATATTACATATGATAATTTAACCCTAATTTGGTTACTGTCTCTTTAAAGAGCAATTAACCCTTGGCAATCCAGGGGCCCCGAGTCCCTTTTGCTTATGAAAAGTACTAGGAACTGGGATTTACAGCGCAGTGCCTCCACCTAGGGAACACTGAGGAGCATACCTCAGGGGATTTCCACCAGGAAAAATAAAACACACAGTTTACAAATATTAACTTTATTTAAACTGTATTTAGTAACTGTAAATGCAAATCACACAATATAGCTTTTACTCTGGGGAACCTGTGTGGACTATCAACCCCTGTCTCTCAATGCCACAGTCCTACACCGGGTGGATAAATGCAGAATCACTCCGGTCAGTTTAATGTCCCTTCCCCAAGAGCTCTTATGTCCCCAAGTAGCGCTACCTGTCCCAAGGTACCTTTCCTTTTGTGTCGTAGCCACTCCCATGTGGCAGGTACACGAGCAAGACTTGTCCTCATCCTGGGGAAAACACACAGTAGCCAAAGTATCCACAGGCAGGACATTGAAACTGGCTCTCCCTAATACTTTTTCCAGCAGAGTAAAATGCAGCCTTTCCTTCTCCTTCTTCCTGGAACTCCTTTTAAGCAGCAACAGATCTGATTCTCTCTAGTTGCTGCAGCAAGGATTTTCCTTTCAAAGTTCTGTGGGAAACCCTGTACATTTGGCTCCAAAGTCAGACACTCCCTCTCTCCCAAGAATGCACTGGGGTGCCCAGCCAATCGGATGGCTCTCCAGTCTGTAACTGGGCTAGATGATGTCGCAGACAGAAAAACAGGGGAAGGATTTGTCTGATCCCCTACAATAATGGAGGCCTGTTTTTTGCAGACTAGGAAGGTGAATCTTCATAAATATGCCAAATATGGGTAATAGGCTGTGTATACAGGAACATCTCTACAATCCTGACATTCGTCCATCACATAGTATGACTAGTCAAGTTAATGCAAATGGTGTAATCTATGGCTTCTGGCAAATGCCAGATGGACTGTTCTAAGGTCCAATACACAGTCACTATTTAATGGGTGCGTGGAAGCCTGTTTTGGACAGTGTCTACTTTAAAGGGGACCTGTCACCCTAAGAAATAATTCCAAATTCAATCTTCAATCTTTTTGTCCCTCTTTCTGTTTCCAAATTGTTGGGAGGTATGACAGCAAGTAGGGAGCAGGAACAATGGTGTGGTTTGCATCATGCCAAAATCCTGATTATATGCCAGAACGGGGCACCTGATGTCCATGTCCATGCACTGATTAGATGGTGGGGAATGTAAGGATAGTAGTGACATCTAGTGCAGAACGGAAAATGAAAGTAAGTGCCTGCCCCACCTCTATGTCTAAGGCATTGTGGAGGAGCAGGCAATATATGATTTACAGCAGAGAATTTATAACAGGTATGAATGTTTTAGTTAAAAAGGGAATTGGGGTTTTGTGTTTAGTTTGGAATGGACTTTTATTACACAGATTCATGTCTAGGTGACAGGTTGCCTTTAAATGGCAGGGCTAATTTTTAATCCCAGTTCAGACATGGTGCATGTCATGGAGTATTTTTACCACCACACATTTAGAAAGAATAGCAGTGGCTAGTCACTGCCCTTCTTTCGTTGCTTTCTGCTGTTTGAAGGGAAACCAGACTTTCTATGTCAGGAACCAGTGTCATAAATACCTTATTTTGTGTCAGTTCACAGTAGGAAAACCTGAAGAGACCTTGGGAACAGGTCACTACTACATAGTCATAATTGGACCATCCTAACCTTGGGTTTGACACTGGTGCTCACCAGTCATCTCCCTTATTTTGAAGCTGTATTTATCTACCTGGTGTGTGACACTGAGCCATCTATTTGCACTGGTTTCCATATACCATCTGCCCCAAACCTTGGCCTGATAACATTTATAGCCTCCTGCCTGTGACTTCTGGCCCAACCTTTGATCAAGTTCTGGTCTCTGCCATTACACTCTTCTACTTGCTCTAGCTCTGTTTCACCTTCAGTGCTATGTGTCTAGTGGAAGATGTAGGGGAAGCTTAGATCTTCACATTACTCCATCCAGCTCTGTGATACTATATACTCTGTCCTACCACCATACAGGGAACTATCTCTGATGGCAATAAAATAGGAAGTGCAGAAAAATTTTTCCAGCTCAGTGGGTGGCCACAAAATACAAATGCTTGCAAATGCCCTATATTCATCCTCTCCCATCCCCATGAAACCCCAAATATTTCTCTTCTCCCAGGGAGATTTCTTTCCCAGTTGCACTGATGAGTTTTCTTTGCCTGACTCTCACATTATACACTGCTGTGTTGACATTTGATAAATTGTTACAATAACATTGGCGAGCAGTAAAAACCCAGCCTTTCATCCAATCACAATATTTTGGATCCTGGCTTCATTCAGCAGGCTCTTCCAGCTCTAGACCTTTTCTCTAATCAGTGCCTGACGGTCGACCACATCAAGACACCATTTGTCAACGCCAAGAAAACTCTCTCTCTCTTGATCCTGAAGATCTAAATATCAAAGTGCCTAAAACTCAATTTATGTGGTTGTGCTAAATTAAGCAATCTCACCCTGTGATCATTATATTCTCCAGATTAAGAACTGTCAATGCAGCTGAACCAACTACTGATACATTAAATAAATCTAAGGTAGAGCTTCGAAATCATTAGGCGTTTCCTCTTGTGTCTATTAAACAATATCATTGAAAAGAAAGAAGAGGCATGGTATGTGTCATTAGCAAAATGGAATTGGAAAGATGTTGTTTACACTATAGGGGTTGTTTATTATGGGCAATCAAGGGTGCAAATTGCAAAAACAGGCGCAATCTGTCATATTTTTTGCAATTTGTGCCTTGCGCTGCACATAAAAGAATTAAGAGAATTAAGAGCTCCACGGTCCAAAATGGAGGGCAGAGATCTGTGTTCCCTCATAAATAGAGAGCAATCTGTGTTCAGGACAGATGGGGCCTATGAATTGGTCAGGCCCAGGGCTGGATTTACATAGTAGGCGCCCCTAGGCCCACTGCTGTTCGTCGCCCCTGTCCCCTCTAGGGGGACTGGAGCAATGGGGATTGGCACACGGGAAATTTAAAAAATGATTGTATCTCCAGTGAATCCCCAGTGTTTTTGAACAAATGTGCATGTGGTTGGGCAGCATGCCGCCCCCCTAAAATCCTGCCGCCCTAGGACCGGGCCTAGGTGGCCTTTCCACAAATTCGGGCCTTAATAAGGTTTTAAATATATAAAACAATACACCACCAAATCTCTAACTAATTAGCCTTTATGCTGGGCTCTCCATTTTACTGCTGTGAGTCCTCCTAATTTAACTCCACAGTTTGGAAAACCCTTAAGATAAGCACAAAGTTACACAGAGCATTGGCTAGTGGGGCTATTCCCATCATTTTCCCATCCACATTGCCTCCAGTTTGGCTTGATGACACCAAAATACTGCCATGTTTATGAGTGATAATCATGTGAGTGTACCAGCAGGGTCCAAGCAGTAACATACAAGTCAATGGCAGGGGAAATGACAAGAATTTTGCAGCCTGTATGTTGAGCTGGAAGTTGCGTGAGAAAATCACTGTGTGCCGCTGTCTATGGGTATTTTCTTAATACTTTTAATTTTATTTGATATGCCTATCTACTGCGACCCTAAAGGGAACTATAATAAACTCCCATGAATTAATCTGTGCTTGAACTGATTATTTATTCACAATAGATTGGTGCCGGAATGGGGATAGAAGTTTATTCTACGTTATTCTTCCCATCAGTTAACCACACCCATAAATAAAGTCATCAAGCTACTTGATAGCTAGCAAATGGCTTCTAGCAATAGGATCTAGCTGGATTTATATGACTGGTTTTTAACCTAACTCACCAGGGAGTATTAGGTTGGAGAAGAACCCTTTTGGGACATTAGATTATGTGAGGCATGAGCTTCATTTGGGAGGTTGCTCAACCCCATATTTATTTATAGATGTATAATAAATATTTATGATTGTATGCATGCATAATGTGCAGACCATGGTTAGTTTAAACCATCATTGTCTTGAGCTTTGTTTATGAGAAATATTTCTAGGCAATATTCTCTAAATACAAGATGTGCTAAAAGAGTAAAGAAGAAGAAAATGTGACCATAGTGTAATTGCACCTAATGCTTCATGGAAACAGTGATAGTCACTCCTGGCAAACACAAAGGCTTGAGCCAAATACATTACCCAAAAATCTTCCAACAAGCTGAATGGCAATGCAGTGGTCGAACGCACGGCACTTAAACAAGTAACAGGGGCTGAGTAAAGTTCGTTGTGTTTCCCTGGTAAAGGGGCTGAGTAAAGCTCGCTGTGTATCGGCAGCGGTGAGGCCAGGCTGGAATGGATGCGCTGCCCTCCTCTACTTTCTGCACCTCTTGTGGAGCCCGCCGACATTGCTTCTTACTGCTGCTGGATGAAGGAGAATGAAGAAGAGCTGGAGAATGCGATCGGGGCAGAGGACACGCTGTCAGTGAATAGCCAGGAGGAGAAATCGAGCGCTGCAGGATGGATGGTCGCCGTTTCTGAAGAGGACAGGAAGTGGATTTTCTTTAAGTTATTTCTTAATAAATGCTTTGCTATTTTAAATTTTAATTTGTGTTGGTGTTATTTTTTCGTTGTGTACTAACGAATTTTTGAAAAAAAAATTTTTATGTTACTGGTCCTTTCATAAGGCAAGAGGAGGTGATTGTGGAACAGGGAGCTTTACTGTATAATAAGCCAATCAAGCTGTGTGCAAAACCCCCCCTAGGGGCCAAAGTAATAAAGGAAAGTTTAACCAGACAGTTCAGGGTTCGAGCCCTTACAGTTCCTGGTATATGGTTTGTTCAAGTTGATTGTGTACACTGTGAATCAGAGGATCCCAGGGGGTACGGACCTTAATTCTTAAAATGCCAGTTTTCTATTTAGTATTACCCAATGGCACGTACTACTAAAAAATATGTTATTTTGAAAATGGTTTGTTTAGATGAAGCAGGGTTTTACATATGAGCTATTTTAAGCCACATATTTTTTTAGAGACCTACATTGCTTGTGAGTATAGTTTGCCTCTTAAGGTAGGACTACATAGCCGACCTGGATGCGTTTCCGTCGGATCCAACGCTGGGTGACAAAATGCCACCGTCAAGTCAGATGCGATGGGCAACAAGGTAATTAAATAAGTTATTTAGTCAGCACTCACCCACTTATTAACCTCCTTGTAATTCTGGCGGTGCACGTGTCCAGTGGCCCACTGTCCAACCGATTTCACGAAATATTCCAATATATGACACAGCTAATTAGGTAATTAATACAAAAGTCGCACTGTGTTGCAGCGTTCTTCCGACGCGATACGACTGTCGGATGCAAACGATGCATCTGCATCCGACAGTCGGATCCGACGGAAACGCATCCAAGTTGACCATGTAGTCCTACCCTTATACCTAGTGACAATCTTCTGGAAAACAATTGTTCAAGGTAGGGACATTAGATTGTAAGCTACACTGAGTAGGGACTGATGTTAATCGTGAGCCATCCCTGTTTAGTGCTGCACAAACACGACATTATTTAAAGCTATAATATACACTAGTTTTATTGCACGGTTTGCCTATGGGATTTTCTTCTAGGGCAAGGAAGAAACCACATTGGCCATTGGTCTCCAGCCTTAGATTCTTGGGTTAATTAACCAGATAATCAAAGCAGATAGCACAGTAGACTTCTGGGTTTATTTTTTATCTTTATACAGAACTGCTAATTATGAACGCTGAGGTACACAATTTTTTCTTGCAGATCAAGTCCCTGGGGGAGAGAGAGATTTGTTTCCTTGCTAAAGGACACAGACAGCAGCTATAGGGTTCACCACAAGAAATGAACTCTGGCCTCCAACAGTCCAGTGGTTTCAATGTTGAGCTGGGCCAGCTCCTGAAACTCTTCTTGATTCTCGTCAACAAGGAGTTTCCCTTACCTCACTTCCAGACCAGGCCAAATTACTTACAAGGTCTACCTGCTTTTTCTAGACACTTGGGGTCATTTAGCAACACTGGGCAAATTTGCCAATGGGCAGTAACCCAAGGAAACAAATCAAATTACTGCATTCATTGTTCTACCTGCAGCTGGCTTCAAAAAGCTAATCACTGATTGCTTGCTTTAGGTAACTGCCCATGGGCACATTTGCCCAGTGTTGATAAATGAGCCCCAAAGAAAGGAATAGTAATTTTCTCTGGCACAATCTATGCTTCCCAGCTTCTTTGTACCATCAGCTAAATTTCCTCATATCAACAATACTCAACAACCGTCAACACTTCTCTACATTTACTTGCTCCTCATGCCATTTCAACCTGTTTTTGGAAAGTATTGGTGGTCAAGACTTTAAGGATAGGATCAGGAGAATCACTCATATTTCCCTACACCCAGATATGTTCAATAAGCACACACACTATATGGCCAAAGCATATGGACACCCCTATTACTATTACTGTCTATTTAGGCTATGTCCATTATTGCTGACACAGGTATCACTACATCACACAATTTTTGACAATTCTATGCTTCTTACTCATTGTGGCAACAGTTTAGAGAAGGCTTTTTCTGATTTTTGCATCATAATAACCTTATCCATACAGAATGGGTTTGCTATGATGAGAGTGGAAGAACTTAGAATGTCAATGTGAGCCAGGTCTGATCGCCCAAGTTCAGTGGCCAAACTCTTACTCAGGAACAGAAAAACCCCTACCATCAATGTTCCAACAACTAGTGACACTTCTCAAACACTTCTCACAAAAGTAGAAGGTAAATACTATTCTAGCAACAAAGAGAGGACCAACTCCATAGTAATATCCTTGTTTCTGGAATGAGAGGCAGGTGTCTACAAACTTTTGGCCATATACCCCCATATGTAATATAAGGCACTAAGTTTGCCTGAGGGCAGTAACCCATGGCAACCAATAAGATGCTTGCATTTAAACAGGTGACGTAAATTCTACCTGCTGATTGGTTGCTATAGGTTATTGCTCCAGGGCAAACTTAGTGCAGTTTATTACATAACCCCAATAGTGTATAAACTGTAAGTGAATATCCCTGCTATTGATCTAACTTTGATAGGGCAAACCTTCAATACATTTGGCCTAGCTGGGAATGGAACCACTTATTTTGTTCAATTTCTC
This sequence comes from Xenopus laevis, assembly GCF_017654675.1. Classification (NCBI taxonomy): domain Eukaryota; kingdom Metazoa; phylum Chordata; class Amphibia; order Anura; family Pipidae; genus Xenopus; species Xenopus laevis. The sequence continues at coordinate 20,803,506 of NC_054374.1, read as the reverse complement.
ACTCACTATATCCTTCAAAGATATTTAGCATATCCCATATTATTTACCACTAGAGTTCGTTGACATTCTGTTTTATTTCCATTCCTGCCTCACAACTAAAGTGTCATGGGTTTGATTCCAAGCAACACTCTCTATGTGCAGTTTGTATGTCTGGTTTTATAAACCAAAAACATGCCCAAAAGCATACGAGGAATTGAACTGACATTTAGTGATATTGAGATCTGTGTTATGGAAGCATTAAATTGTGAGCTCAACTGGGACAGGAGCTGATGAAAGAATTTGCAGGATTTCCCAGCCTCCTTTCTCAGGTATGAACTTGGCTGGGACATGAAGATTTCCCATAACTCAAAATCTTGGTGGTATAATGAGTTGGCACTATATAATAAAAGCAAATAGTACAGCTGCTATAGTCATATTAATCTGTACAATATCCAAATTGTTAATGAGAAAATAATTCACCCTTCACATCATGCAAGTATTTCGATATGCTTTAATTTCAAACTTGGTACTTGGATACTTGGTTCAAGGCGGAAGGTAGCTTCTCATGACTCATATGGTAAGTATTTCTGATTTGAAATGCACAGCATTGGCTAGTTTTCACAAGAGAACAGCATTGCTTCTGATTTTGCTCATGGTGCTTTGTGGGTTGGTGAGTCACTTGTTAATAATGAGCTACATACAATAGGCTCTAAGATAAGCTCAAGAAGAGTGTTCAAAGAGCAGATAATAAATCTGGTGCCCTGTCAGATAAAGTTCTCTGTACCCCATGAGTCATGTCTTACACCTAATGTGAGAAGACATGATAAGAACTGACAGCTGAAGGAACGTTGGTGTGTCAGTTCCCCTTGATTTTGTCTTCTAAGTCTTTTAATGTTTGTTGGCTGCGCCGGAACTATTTAGTCTCTGGGCAAAATAATTATGTTCATCTCTCTCCTAATACTGGTGCCAGCCATTGTCAGTCAGATAAACTGTAAGGTATTTCTAGTTACTAGTCCACCTGAAATGAGGCATAGATTGGGACACATTTTAATGGGGGATTAACATCTCTAATGAACTTGGGTTATTTTAATTTCTGTAATGGTAAAGTACTGCTTTGCAGTGTTTTTCCCTGGGTAGCAGCTTAAGATGGAAGCTCAGTTTTAGCAGAAGAGGGCTGGAAGCTATGGGAAGAAGCACAGTAGGATATATGGAACCGCTCGCACACCCTGGCCTTCTGAAATTCCCAGCCTGGTGCACAGTGATGGAGGGATCGGCACCCTCCTAATCAAATAGTTCTAAAGAATTCACTGGCACTCAAAAGCTAATGTAAGCAGGGATGAACCATTGAGTGTTTATTTGCAGTTGTGCACAACTTTAGCCTTCGAGTGCCAGTGAATTCTTTAAGAAGCACAGTAGCCCTGTGCCCTAAGGGCTGTGGCAAACAGACGCCCGTCTTCTTTAACCATGACATCCATGGAGAATCACCAGTGTCACCTCCCATTTACATAAACGGGAACAGGGACATTTAAGGTTCCTTGCTGCCCTGAGGTGGCTTTTCTGATGCAGACCCCCCCCCCCTCACAGCTGGTCAGTACCATTTCCAGTGCCAGAGTGAGTGTAGGGGGTGCATCGCTAATGCAGACAGTGCAATTGCACTCTCTACACTAGCAGAGCCAACATTTTAATTAAAATATTGGAATTTCATCTCCTAAAGTTACAAGGAGCAGCATTTTTGATGCCCCTGCTAATCTGTGGGCTGCTGCCAACTGAGCGCCCCTGAATAGGAAATTCATGACAGTGCTGGAACTGGTGCTTTATATACTACTGAATATTGCCAGTACAGCTCTAAATCTGTATAGGTCAGATAAGCCATGTCCCATGTTACCAGCACATGACCAAGCAGAGTAAGCTTGCATCTGACATACTTCATTCAGTGGGGTGATTCTCATTTATTCCCAGGTAATATGGTTGAGTGATGATATTCTGTAACATGCAAATTTAAAATGTAGAGTAGCTTTAGTAACCTGTAGTAACCAATCAGGAAGTAACTTTCTTTATTTTACAGCAGATGAAAGCTTATTACTGGTTTTTTTATGGACTGAAGCCCTAGGGCTGAGGTTGCTGAATGGTGGAGCATCTCCAAACAATGGAAGCGATGGGCCCCGCATGAAGGTGAGCTTTGAGATGAATGCTCATTTTCTGTTGTCAAGCATATGTTAGGGGTAATCAAAATAGTAGTGCTTTCCCATATCTTTTGTCAAGTTCGACGCTGACAAAATATTGGGCTACAACAGAGGACCTGAACCCAAAAGTTCTTACTCTGCCCTTTCCATATTCCCATGTTATTGAATAGAAACAAACAAACAAGGGAAAGTTGTGCTCATCAATAATGTTTAAACCATTAGGCGGGGGTGCAATGAGGCTGTGACCACAAAAGTCATACAGACAAATACAAGAGGTCCTCTGCACTCAACCCATTATCAATATATTTAAGAGATCGAGACATTTTGTGCATTAAGCTACTAAAAATGCCTTCCTCTGTTCTTGGTCCATATATTTAAGCTGGCCAACTACATCAAAGTCATCCCTGGTATGGCCAGTCATATACTCAACTTTCATTTGATTCATTTAGAATTCTATTGCTTCATTATACATTTTACTAAGAGGTTAAGTTTTACCTGCAACTTACTTGCTTTCAAGGTTAAAACTCCCAACCATGGTTGTCTTTTTATTGGCTGTCACTGGGATCACTTGACTGTAGCTGGAAAGTCTGGGAGCTACATCCTGGAGCTGGTCACTGCTCCTATATATACTATAACATACAAGGGAAAGTTGTGCTCACCAATCATTATTAAGCCATTAAGCTGGGGTGCAATGAGGCTGTGACCATAGAAGTCCATACAGAGAAATGCAAGAGGTCCTCTTCACTCCATTATCAATATATGAAAGGAGAAGCAAACCCTAAAGTTAAAAAAAATCTACCCCCTACCCTACATAGCCTAGCTGCATACCTTTTTCAAGTCTTTACTTACCCCTCAAAGCAGATTCTGTCCACCGGAGTTCAGGGGTGCCATCTTCAGCCGTTTCATTAATCTTTGGGTCTTCTCCCGGTGCTTCGGAAATTTCCGTGAGTTTTGGCGCATGCGCAGTTGTTGCGAAACAGAAACTTACTCCAAATGCGCATGCGTCGATATGGCACTTAGTTCCCAAAGATTTCCATGAACTCCTCTGGACAAAATCTGCACCAAGGGGTAAGTAAACATGTAGACCCCACCCATTACCAGCCAGGGGGTATTGTAGATGCCCATCTCTCCAGTTGAGGGTGTTCTTTATAGATGTCAGCACTGAAATAATGTATTTTCTATATCGTAGCTGAATTCACTGTGCTTAGGGTAATTTTATAAACGTTTTGCTTATAAAGAACCTCTGGCACCCAATCTACATGACTGCACTATTTTCCTTAAAGAGATTCATTCACAACACACAGATATGGGGTCTGACAAGTAAAACATGTCTGGGTAATATTATGAGGCATGAGATCGATGTTCAGCTTTAAGTTATACTCACTCTGATCAGAAACAGTGGGTAGTTTTCCGAAGAGTAAGTCGTCTGGAATTCAGTGGGAAAATAGTGCTGAAAGCATTAGCAGTGTTTTAAAATCACATCAGCTTTATTTTAAGTTTTTGTTATAGTTTTCCCTCAATACTTCGATTTTAGGGAAGATTATGATCATTTAAGTAATAAAAAAAGAACTTTAAATACATTTTCTTACATTCTGAAAAATGTATGCCTTGTTAGGAGGGTGCAACCCAATGAGCAGTTTTAGTATAATGTTGACAGTGATATTCTGAGACAATGCCCAGTTGGTCTTCATTTTTCTGGTTTTTGAAAACATTTTGTTTTTCTTTCAGCTGCTTCCCAGTTTGGAATTTCATCTGCTATATGGTTGTTAGGTTCCAAGTTACCCTAGCATCAAGGCAGTGGTTTTTAAACTAGACACTGGAAGATGAATAGAAGAGGCAAGTGATGGGCAAAATTTGCACAACCACAACCATTTTTATATGCGCTCCTATTATGTTCAAATGCATTAAAGTCAATGGGGGTCTGAATAATTTTGACGCGCAACAAAAATTTTTTGCACAAAGGCATAACTTTTCGCATTGTGAACATTTTTTCCGTTACCGACTTTTATTGCATTCCCCCATAAGAGTATTATGAACCCCAAAAGGGACTTGAAGCAAATGGTCTTCAGCCCAGCATAATTCAATCAACAAAAACCACATCCACAGTTTGGAAACCTCTAGTTCAGTGATCCACAACCAGTGGCCCATTAGCAACATGCTCTATGACCCCTTGCATGTTGCCCCCTTTTTGAATTCATGACTTGGAATCAAGTTTTGGTTACTGCCAAACAAAACCTCCTGTCCTTATAGGAGCTACCAAAACCCAACCATAGCCCTTATTTGGCACCCTCGGGAACTTGTGTTGCTCTCCAACTTTTTCTACATCTGAATGTGGCTCACGGATAAAAAAGGTTGGGGACCCCAGCTCTAGTTGGATCCCTGTGATGCACCCAAGGGCGTAACTACAGAGGAAGCAAAGGTATAGGGTCCCCATGAAGCCCAGGAGGTATAGGGTGCCCTAATTCATATAAAATCTCAATAATTATTTGTAAACCAGGTCAACCTCTAGACATTTTGTGTACCTGAAAAAATGATTTGCTGTGGATCCCAGTAATGTCTAGTTACATTGCTGGATGCACCTTCCATATCTTATGTCTCTCATATAACACAAGAGAAGATTCCTACACAGTTTCATCCAAAACAAGCAGAAATGCAGTTCTTGAACTACCCTGCTATCCTGAGATGCTCTCTATCTGGATTTATTCAATTAAAGCACAGCTGCTTGTTGTGCCTCTGTCTGCTGCCCACATGCACTTGTAGTGATAGCAGGGAATCAGAGGATGCCAATATCTCCAGCACAATATTTCCATTTATTGTCAGTATTAAAGCGTAGGGCTACTGTTTCAGTTCACTGGTATTGAAACCCCAGACACATGTGACACACTCACCTAAGGGGTCATTTACAAATGCACCTGCAAGTTCAGGTGCTCTAGAAGGCATATTGAGCAATAATTTAAGACACTTGCATCCAAACATGAACTTCGTTTTGGTTGCCACTGCTTCATTTTGGTTGCCACTGCCTCTTACCAAGGAGGCACAACTGTCACAAATGAAACAATAAAGCCCTGATTTGCCACCACCTTGGACTTGGCAGCAGCAACACTGCTCCACAACAGATTGCATCAATAGGGTCACCAGACCTTCACCCAGTGAGTCTGGTGCAAATGCCACTGGAAGTGACAACCCCAAATCTGAAAATGCTGAATGCAATTTGAATTCAATTTGCACCATAATCCAAGGCAAATGCATCTATAGGGTCACCAGACCTTCACCCAGTGATTCTGATGTAAAATCCAAGTCAATTGCATTGGAGATACTGTAAATCAGAGACCACAATAACACTGGAATTATGGGGGAGCCACTACAATATAGATAACAAATATGGTGTATTGCTTTCAAAACTGCACTTGCACACTTGTCTTCTAGGACCCTTCTAGTGTTCTGCACCCTGGTGATATAATGCAACACCTACTTATTTTGGCATTAGCCAGTTCACTATAATTCAGAGCCCCTTTTCCCCTAATGACACCCTGACATTACCGGGGAAGGGGTCATCCTGTAATTATTTGCCTAGGACTGCTCTTTATAGGAATCACTACAGCAGCTCTGTGCAAATACTGCTCTACAGCTTCACTCGACAATCAAACAGAATCCAGAGCACGCTGACCGTATTACCATTCCCAAATGATTTTGTTATTTTTAATAAAATTATTTCCATAAAAAAATGTAATTTCATTCCACAAAGCCAAAGTATGACTAATATACCCCCTGTAGAGCTAAATTCTGTTAGAAGTAGGGCCCGTGCCGACTGAAGCTGTGAGAGTCCCGTGGCTCAGTAGACATTCTGAATGAATCATGACAAGTATGTGGTGAGGCTGGGCAACACTCCGCACGTGGATTCACAGTGAATTCTAAATAAATATTTATCCTAAGCCCTGCATTACTGACAAACGCTATAAATACTCCTATCCCCCTTAACACAGAACAGCTGGGGTAGGGCTAAAAGGCTTCATGATGTTGCTCTGATCCCTCACCAGAAATACTTTTTTCTATCTCCCCCCCCCCCAAAGTTTATTAAAATGCTCATTTTAATTAGTGAAAAGTACTTTGGACTTATTCTGCCACATAAGCAGTTTCCCTTGGTTCCCGGTTTGCAGATATCAAGTCATGATGATAGAACCATTTGCAGAAATCTCCATTTGTGGTCAGGTTAATGTGCAAATCAGAGAGGGGGAAAGGCTTGTATAGGCTCAGTGGTCGTATAACAGAAGCGGGTGGCTGCCTTTAAAGGAGAAGGAAAGCTACAGAGGCATTTTATTGGCAATAGATTAGCTGCAATAGCGTAAGCTAGAATGTTATATTTATTCTGTAGAATGTTTTACCATACCTGAGTAAAAGGCTCCAGAAGCTCTCTGTTTGGATAGCAGCTGCAGTTTTAGCTTGGTGTGACATCACTTCCCTGCTCACTTATAGCTGTGGGCTCAGATTACGGCAGAGAAGGGGGGGTGGAAGATGAACAAACTGAGCATGCTCAAGCCCTAGCCTTGGAGGTTTATGCTGAAAACAGGAAGTCTGATACAGAAGCCCATGAGTACACAATAGAAGGAAAGAAATGTGATGTTACTTTTGACAGAGGACTCAGAGCAGCATTACTTTGAGGGTTTACTGGTATATTTAGGTGACCTTTCTGATAAGGCTTACTTCGTTTTAACGTTTCCTTCACTTTTAAAAGCAGATAAATAGGTTTTCTTGCGGGCAATGATAGTAAAAGAGTGGCATCCTCTGTAAGATATAGTTGTAGATATAGTTGTAGATACAGTATATATTAGGCAGAAACACCTGCTAGTAGAGGCAGTGGCTTACTTTAACAGGTACCTGGTGCAGTATGAACAATGCAGTGTCACCAATAAGAACTGAGCTTTGATCTGTCTTCTGCAGTTTAAATAATAAGAGCAATTCTAATTGGTTGCTGCAGAAATAGATAAAGACTTTCAAGACTTTCTCGACAGTGGTGCCATTGTATGGGGTCATTATGGAATGTCATTTGATTTTAAAGGAACAGTAACATCAACAAATGAAAGTGTTTTAAAGTAGTGCAGGGCCAGGCTGGCCAGGCGCCCTAGGCAACCTGGCCAGTCGCAGTACTTATAGGCAAGCAAAAAGAATGCAAAAAGGACACATTCGCTGGCCAGAGCATCAAGAGGGGACCGGACAAGGATATGAGGAACAAAAGGTACGTGCCTGGCACCCCCCAGCTTTGTGCCCTAAGCACGTGCCTACTCTTCCTACCCCTAGTTCCGGCCCTGTTTTAAATTAATAAAAATATAATATACTGTAGTGTTGTGCTGCACTGGTAAAACTGGTGTGTTTTCTTCAGAAACTCTACTATAGTTTATATAAACAAGCTGCTGTGTAGCCATGGGGGCAGCCATTCAAGCACAGGATACACAGTAGATAACAGAAAAGTACTACTATAGTTTATATAAACAAGTTGCTGTGTAGCCATGGGGGCAGACATTCAAAGTTGAAAAAGAAGAAAAGGCACAAGATACACAGCAGGTAAGAGATAAGCTCTGTAGCATACAATGGGATTTTTCAGAACTTGTCTGTTATCTACTGTGTATGCTGTGCTTAAATGGTTGACCCCGTAGTTACACAGCCAGAGATTATGGATGGGTATCCAAGGTGCCCACAATAGAAGTAATTGGAAATGGTACCTTTCAATCACACAAAGGACAAAGAAAGGTAAAGTCAAAGGCAGTGCTCATAGTGACTTTACTTGCATACCCCTTATCATCAAACAGTGGCTCACTAGCAACATGTTGCTCAACCTCATGGGTGTTGCTTCCAGTGCCCCCAAACCAGGAGCTTATTTTCCAATAGGCAAGTTTTAGTTGCATAAAACCAGGGGTACTGCCAAATAGAACCTCTTATTTTGCACAAGCCAGGAATATTTTTCATGCTTGTGTTGCTCCCCAACTCTTTTTACATCTGGATGTTGTTCACAAATAAAAGGGGTTCTACTTTTTTTTTACATCAGTGGTTGTTTATGGAAGGGTGTTCAAGCCCAGACTAGCAATCTGTGGGTTCTGGCAAATACCAGAGGGGCTGCTGTAAGTTGCCATAGACAGACACTATTTATTGGGCTAACGGGGGACAGTTTTGGCCTCTGTGTACCTGGAATGCCAGGGCCTATTTCAATTACCAGTATAGTTCTGAAGGTGTTGTTAATGTGGAAATGTCAAAGTGGGATAGTTGGGAACAAAAAGGAGGACGTCAACCACCTGCCCTGCCATAAACAACCCTGGGTCCATGGTATTTGGCAACCCCCCCCCCCTATAATTTTACCTTTACTTATAATTTAAAAGTACAAAAATTTGCATTTTCCAGGGCAAACAAATCTCAACTGCTATCACTTTGGAATGAATCACCTAGAAGTGACAGGCCCTTCATTATAATCAGCTTTAGAACTGTTTGCTCTTGCATTGCTATTACAAATTTGTGTGTGAGGGTAGAACTGTGTAAGGTGCGAGTAATACTATCAACTAGTTGAGGGCTCGCTAGTCCTGTTAATAGCTTAAGATAAAGTCTCCTTATCTCTAATCTCAAGGGATTTCCTCCTATTCTCTATTGGCCAATAAGACATTAGAGAGTTTATTGTATGGTCCCACTATACAGTGTATTTACAAATAATGATCTTATCGCCCCTCCCTTACACTCCTTTTATCTTTTGTAAGGAACCCCAATGTCAGAATCCTTGGGTCTATCAGAGGACCTGATCTCAAGGGCCCCACCTGTCTCTGACCCTAAACAACCCAAATATAGCCAGTGTATCTGAAGACACCCATAACTTCTATTAGCTTTTTGTCATTTTCTAGTCTCTCAATGTTTGGATAAAGTACTATTTGTCCTCCCTAGATGTGCCCCTATTATATGTTTTAGACCAAGTGTTTGTATTTCTATGTTTAAAATCAGTACCATGTCTTGGAGATTCCCTTTTTATACTCCCAGAGCCATAATGGATGTCATCAGTCTCTTCTCGTTACCCTGGTTTAATAAGACTGTTTATTATTAGCAGTTTATAAATTTGCAATGAGGAGGAATAATAAGGACTCCCCATGTGCATTCATTTGATTGAACTCCCCTCTGAGTTTTGGGAAACCGAGACCCACCACTAGCTCATTATTTGCTGGCCAAGTAACTGTGGCTCTTCTCGCTCCCATTTCCATCTTCTTGTTCCACACACCATCATTTAAATATGCTTATTTCATAAATTATTATAAGGACTTCAAGCCAAAGACTTTTATTCATGCCCAGCAATGCTTCAGGGACCTATCTGGCTACCAGAAGAATTTATATGTAACTCTGTCTACTTAGTACTGGGAGGTGCACATGGATTTGCTTTAGGCTAGAAAAAGACAATTTACAGATTTTATTGTTAAATTCTTTAATGTGATGATTCTTTAAAAAAAATACTTAGGTTAAAAAAAGTCGTCCTTAAAATGTGGCAGCATTATCCATAAATTGTCTTGTTTCCTCAACATTCTGCGCACTTATAAGCAAAACTTCTACTTAATCAAGACTACAAAAAAAGACAAATATGTTTTTAATCTGTGGGGTTTTATATGTTTCTGGAAAAGTTTGAGGAAAAGTAGGTTATACAGGCCAAGGAACCCTGAGTATCACTCATGTGTTATAAGGCGTAATGTACCCCCTACTGTAAATTATAAGGATATTATAAGTCACTGAGGGTTCTGTGACCATATAAAGGCATAAGGCTGCAGGCTGAGTTATATAGGGAACTCTGAGTATCACTCATGTATTATAAAGGATAATGTACCCCCTACTGTAAATGATCAGGATATTAGAAGTCACTGAGGGGTTCTGTGACCATATAAAGGCATAGGGCAGCAGACTGAGTTATACAGGGAAATCTGAGTATCACTCATGTATTATAAGGGATAATGCACCCCCTACTGTAAATGATAAGGATATTAGAAGTCACTGAGGGGTTCTGTGACCATATAAAGGCACAAGGCTGCAGGCTGAGTTATACAGGGAACTCTGAGTATCACTCATGTATTATAAGGGATAATGTACCCCCTACTGTAAATGATAAGGATATTAGAAGTCACTGAGGAGTTCTGTGACCATATAAAGGCACAAGGCTGCAGACTGAGTAATAAAGGGAACTCTGAGTATCACTCATGTATTATAAGGTAAACTGTACCCCCTACTGTAAATGATAAGGATATTAGAAGGTACCGACCTCAATGTTTTAGAGAAAATTGGCAGTCGAACCACCAGCTGGCCATGACACTGCTCTTCCAGAGATCAGGCTACATCATATTGGACACGAAACAAAGAAAAAAATCACCAGCACTCGATCTAACCCACACTCACAGCTGTTATAAATGATAAAAAGCCAATATTTGGGAAAAATTGCCAACGCACGGTTTGCCTTTAAAAATAATTATTACAAAAAATGAGGTGTTAGTTCCACACATTGGCCAAAATATGTAAGCTCACAAGCGACTTCAAGGCCCCTCATTGTACATGAGTCCTACAATATCTATTAGCATTCTAAGTATGTAGTGCATTTAAAATCAAGTCCCACAGCAGTTTCATTGAGTAGTAAGAGCAACAGTGCACTTACCCTTAACTCAGAAACTCTAGTGAGAAAGATGGGAACTTTTAAGCCCCAGTCAAATATCATACAACTGTAAATCCTTTTCTGAAGGCAGATTAAATCCTGCAATGTAACATTGGTCTCCATGTTGTCTTTGCTCTCTGGATTTAAGATATAAGTGGGTTGATAAAGATTAAAGGGATTCTGTCATGGGAAAAGAGCAAACAGATTTTTTTATATTCAATTTTGAAATCTAACATGGGGCTAGACATATTGTCCATTTCCCAGCTGACCCAAGTCATGTGACTTGTGCTCTGATAAACTTCAATCACTCTTTACTGTTGTACTGCAAGTTGGAGTGATATCACCCCCCCCCAGCAGCCAAACAAAAGAACAATGGGAAGGTAACCAGATAACAGCTCCCTCACACAAGATAACAGCTGCCTGGTAGATCTAAGAACAACACTCAATAGTAAAAACCCATGTCCCACTGAGACACATTCAGTTACATTGAGAAGGAAAAACAGCAGCCTGCCAGAAAGCATTTCTCTCCTAAAGTGCAGGCACAAGTCACATGACCAGGGGCAGCTGGAAAATGTCTAGCACCATGTCAGATTTCAAAATTTAATATAAAAAAATCTGTTTGCTCTTTTGAGAAATGGATTTCAGTGCAGAATTCTGCTGGAGTAACACTATTAACTGATGCGTTTTGAAAAAAACATGTTTTCTGATGACAGGATCCCGTATGTTCAGTAGGATGCATTCTAAATCTGCAAAAATTGTGTGTATTTTTATATAGACATGAGAAGAACTATTAATAGGGAAGAAGAGTCCTCTTGTAATCACATGAATTTTTTCATTGGCCCCCTCCAACTGCCAAAGCCACTCCACCCTCTCAAAACTTGCTTTTTTTGAAAGCAAGTAACTGTTGGAAACTGCGGCACTTGATCCTGCCAAACAAACGGCCCTTGGGTGAATGTTGTCCGTCAAGGTGTTTTTACAGCCCTTGGCTTCTTTTTAGGTTCCATCAATTGGGCAGTGTCGTTTTTTAAGGTCTTCTCCAATAAAAACGTGATAAAAATTCCATCAGAGTGATTTGTTATACTTACGGTGACCCCCATCTTCCAGCCCACAAAGGATAGGCCTGGAAGGGATGTTCTGTTCGTACAACGAATCCTTCCCTTTTGCCAGCGACTTTATCGCAATCCAACCTGGATATTCAATAGTTGGTAAGGGCCCTATTTAGCTGCTCATAACAAAGATACATATCTATGAAAAAATAGTTGTATCATGAAGTTCTAGGAGTACGTTGAGCAGCATGTAAGTCTTCACTTCAAATCTTAATATATATATATAGACCTTCTAGCTAAGCTTCCAATAGTATCAAAGAGAAAAATCATGCACTTCCTCCAATCTGCTTCTCAATAGTGTTCAGACTGGATCCTCCAGCCTTAGGGGGGAGCTATTGCCTTATATAATACTTTCCACATTAAACAGAAGATAAGCCTTATTTAGTAAGATTAAGATGCTTTCTTTTGTTATTTCATAGGCACATCTTAAAGGGATACTGTCATGGGAAAAAAAAATATTTTCAAAATGCATCAGTTAATAGTGCTGCTCCAGCAGAATTCTGCACTGAAATCCATTTCTCAAAAGAGCAAACAGATTTTTTTTATATTCAATTTTGAAATCTGACATGGGGCTAGACATTTTGTCAATTTCCCAGCTGCCCCAAGTCATGTGACTTGTGCTCTGATAAACTTCAAACTTCAATCACTCTTTACTGCTGTACTGCAAGTGATATCACCCCCTCCCTTTTCCCCCCCAGCAGCCAAACAAAAGAACAATGGGAAGGTAACCAGATAACAGCTCCCTAACACAAGATAACAACTGCCTGGTAGATCTAAGAACAGCACTCAATAGTAAAAACCCATGTCCCACTGAGACACATTCAGTTACATTGAGAAGGAAAAACAGCAGCCTGCCAGAAAGCATTTCTCTCCTAAAGTGCAGGCACAAGTCACATGACTGGGGGCAGCTGGGAAATTGACAAAATGTCTAGCCCCATGTCAGATTTTAAAATTGAATATAAAAAAATCTGTTTGCTCTTTTGAGAAATGGATTTCAGTGCAGAATTCTGCTGGTTTAGCACTATTAACTGATGCATTTTGAAAATATTTTTTTCCCCATGACAGTATCCCTTTAAATATTAATGATTTATTTCCCCTTTACAGTTCCTCTGCTTTGTTTGTTTTTTTTGCTCATAATTATAACATTTGTTATGATCCTTTGTGTGATCTCCCACCAGCAATGTATTTCTTTGTTTAACGCACATCTGGTGTAAATAACGAGCTCTATAAATACAAGCACAGGAATGCAGGACCATTGGGGAGAGCATGCATCATTAATAAACCGATCAATAGAGCCAATTACTCATTCATAATGCTTTGCCTTAAGTAGCCAAGGATTATTTTCGAGATTGCACATGTATCATTTTTGTACAATAGCAGGGCTAGAAACTAGAGCTAAAGCTAGCCACATGCAGAGCAATATGATAGGACGATTCTGCTAGTTAAAAACAAGTGCTCAGTTGGGTTGAGGTCAAGGGTCTGTGCAGGCCAGTCAAGTTCTTTCACTCCCATGTCAGTAAAAAATTCTGTATGGACTTTGCCTTGCACATGGGACATTATTGTGCTGAAACAGTAAAGAGTCTTCCAAACTGCTGCCACAAAGTAGAAAGCATAGAATTTTCAAGAATGCCATTGTATGCTGCTTCCAATGGAATAGGACCCTAGCCCAAACCATGGAAAAATCCCAGACTCCTTCACCAAACTTCACCATCATGCATTATGTATTCAGACATCTACTAAGCATCTTCAAACCCTAGATTTTTCCATAAGACTAACAGTGACATCCTTGGTAACAGTGACATTCTGTCCATTCTGTCCAGAGTCCAGTAGTGGTGACCATTACACCATGCCAGGTTTTTGTTTGGTTTCTTTGCTTCTGATCACTCATTAAAACTTCACTATCCCCCTCTTGTGCTGACATCAGGGCCAGGCCAAGACGTCCGGGCACCCTAGGCAATCCGGTCAAATAACCCCACCCCCCACATGAGCACCATAACATAGGGAGGGCAACGAAGGGGGAAGGACCAGGGGGCAGGGGAGGGAGAGATGGGGTGCGTACACCAACACTATTCTATTTGCTCAAAATATACTAAACTACTAGAGCAGTAAGGGGTGCTAAATGCATTTTGATTGCACAACAGAAGCCTTATACTTCCCTTTTGGAAATATACTTTAGGTTATTTGGGTTAATTTATATTTAATCTAAAGTCTGAGATTACTATCAGCAGTTTTATCATTGTGATTTGGTTTATTGCATCCCTACTCTTCTAACCCAATGGCTCCCAAACTGTGGGCCTGCTACCGGGTCTGAAAGCCAGTTTGGATAAAAAATAGGCAGAATAGGCATTTGATCTTTAGATACACCTAAAAGCAGGCCTGGAGTGGCAACCGGTGGTTCTGGCAAATACCAGAGGGGCTGTTGTAAGTTGCCATAGATAGTCATTATATATTGGGTTGGTGGGGGCTGTTTGGGCTGCTGTGTGGCCTTTTGAGCCTCTGTGTACCTGAAATGCCAGGGCCTATTTTGAATCTCAGTCCAGACCTGCCTAAAAGCACAGCTTGAGGGTCAGTTAAAGTAATATTTAGAGTAAATATGCACAGTACTTGCTGTCCAAAATATTCTTTGAACTGTGGCTGAATGACCTATACACTGATATGTTCCTCTATTTGTGCCCATTTCATGAGCTGTGGGAGGGCCCTGACCTAAGGTTGGACCTTAGGGGAGATTGAACTGAGAAAGGTTTACATGGAATGAGAGAGAAAGAAAAGAGAAGAATGGTCATTTGTTCTTGTAGAGCCCAACTTGAAGGTCAGTTAGGATGAGATTTGTGGTGAATATGTATATACTGTCCTAGATATTCTTGGAACTTTTTCCTATATTTCTACCAAATTTATGAGTTATGAGGACCCTGACCTAAGGTTGGACCTTCAAGGGGAGCTTGAACTGGAAAAGTTTAAAAGCTGCTGGTCTAAAATGGAATGGGAGTAAAATAAAGATTAGAGTTAAAGGACAAGGAAAGCCCATTTTTAGTTGCATTACCGTCTCCCAGATCGCTAACTTTTTTTTTGTGGAAATACCTTCTGTAAAGACAATAATTTCTCCCTGTAACTTTTCTCTTCATTACGAGATTGCGTCCGACATTTTCTGGATCACATCACTGTGTGTGTTCTTCCATTTACCTGCGCATGTGCGAAAAGGGTGGGCATAGCTATACTGGTTCTTAACAGTCAGCTCCAGGGCTGCAGTCTTGGTCTTGAGATCAGTGCAATGGTTTTTAGATAAAGTTATTGCTATACTTTACGGTTTTTGGAAATAATAGGCTAGGAATCTTTTAAAAGGAGCCGTGCTTCAGCGAACTTACTCCACTGTTAGCCTGCAATTAGGTATGCCTTTCCCTGCACCCCTTATTGTGTCTAGCCTTTCCTTGTCCTTTAATAAACATCAACATTTTCATCTGCACTATATAGATTATAAAAAATGATGTTCTGCATTTAGAGTACTAAAAATATTAAAACTATTGTAAGTGTCAAGAAGGGAAGTTTCAGTTTATATAGAATACTATCCATGGAGGCGGAGAGGTGCGGATGATAAAAAGAGAGAAGGAAAGAGGCACAGCTCAATCTGTTGAAGTGAGACAAGTGAAAGAAAGAGGAAGGATGAATGTGCAGGCAGAGATAATAGCAAATATGGGCAGATGATGGACATATAACAGAAAAGGGAAAATAACATCATAGGTAAGGTTGTAAAAAGAAACAAGTCGGTGATCAAGAAAAAGGCAGAAATATACACACACCAAAAGCACTAAAATGAAATGGGGTAGAAATCTTCTGTATGATTAAAATCATTACTTTATCAATCATAATCATTACATCACTTGCATGCAAAAATGCTACTCAAAAGTAAATGTGGTCACTCCCAAGTCTCAGCCACCCGACTGTCCAGCCGCTGATTTTTTTGATCAACTTATAAACTTAAATCTTGGGGTCGCCACATACTCCTGTTTTACTAAAGATGTACAATAAGTATGTTTACATGGTATGCATGAGGGCTAAACTCTTTGGCCTGATGTTGGCTGCTCTATAATTCAACAAAATGTTTTTTTTGTTTGGGACAATAAGCTCCACTACAGACATAGCTTCCAATTGTATAAATGTGGTGCCTCTAGGTGACAATCCAGCAGTTTCCAACCTTTTTAACCCAAGATTAGGGATGTCGCGGACTGTTCGCCGGCGAACTTGTTCGCGCGAACATCGACTGTTCGCGCTCGCCGAATGTTCGCGAACATCGCGCGACGTTCGCCATTTTGCGTTCGCCTTAGCTGGCGCTTTTTTTTGACCTCTCACCCCAGACCAGCAGATACATGGCAGCCAATCAGGAAGCTCTCCCTCCTGGACCACCCCCACACCCCCTGGACCACTCCCCTTCCATATATAAACTGAAGCCCTGCAGCGTTTTTTCATTCTGCCTGTGTGTGCTTGGAAGAGCTAGTGTAGGGAGAGAGCTGTTAGTGATTTGAGGGACAGTTGATAGTAACTTTGCTGGCTAGTAGAGATGTCGCAAACTGTTCGCCGGCGAACTTGTTCGCGCGAACATCGGGTGTTCGCGCTCGCCGGAAGTTCGCGAACGTCGCGCGACGTTCGCCATTTTGGGTTCGCCATTGTTGGCGCTTTTTTTTGCCCTCTCACCCCAGACCAGCAGGTACATGGCAGCCAATCAGGAAGCTCTCCCCTGGACCACTCCCCTTCCCTATAAAAACCGAAGCCCTGCAGCGTTTTTTCACTCTGCCTGTGTGTGCTGAAGAGATAGTGTAGGGAGAGAGCTGCTGCCTGTTAGTGATTTCAGGGACAGTTGAAAGTTTGCTGGCTAGTAATCGTTTTGATACTGCTCTGTTATTGGAGGGACAGAAGTCTGCAGGGGTTTGAGGGACATTTAAGCTTAGGTAGCTTTGCTGGCTAGTAATCTACCTTCTACTGCAGTGCTCTGTATGTAGCTGCAGTGGGCAGCTGTCCTGCTTCTGATCTCATCTGCTGACTGCTGCAATAACAGTAGTCCTTGTAAGGACTGCTTTTATTTATTTTTTTGTTGTTTTACTACTACTACTACTACTACTATAAGAGCCCAGTGCTATTAGTCTAGCAGTGTTGGGGAGTGGGACTGGTGTGCTAATCTGCTGCTCCTAGTAGTTCAGCAGCACCAACTTTAATTTTTTTTTTTTAATATTCATTTTTTTTTATTTTACTTTTTTTTATTTTACTACCGCTGTAGTAGTGTATAAGTTGACCTTTTAGGCATTATTTGCCCTGTAGGCATTATTTGCACACTGTTTTCTTCAACCCGCCATCTAGCTGTGTGACCTTGTTCACATTCTGTCTAAATATCCATAATATTACCGTCTCCAGAAAAAACACCGGAGTGACTTTTTTCAAGCAGCCATAATATATTTTACGTAATCCGTATCCACCGCTGTTGTAGTGTATACGTTGACCTTGTAGGCATTATTTGCACACTGTTTTCTTCAACCCGCCATCTAGCTGTGTGACCTTGTTCACATTCTGTCTAAATATCCATAATATTACCGTCTCCAGAAAAAACACCGGAGTGACTTTTTTCAAGCAGCATTCATATATTTTACGTAATCCGTATCCACCGCTGTAGTAGTGTATACGTTGACCTTGTAGGCATTATTTGCACACTGTTTTCTTCAACCCGCCATCTAGCTGTGTGACCTTGTTCACATTCTGTCTAAATATCCATAATATTACCGTCTCCAGAAAAAACACCGGAGTGACTTTTTTCAAGCAGCATTCATATATTTTACGTAATCCGTATCCACCGCTGTAGTAGTGTATACGTTGACCTTGTAGGCATTATTTGCACACTGTTTTCTTCAACCCGCCATCTAGCTGTGTGACCTTGTTCACATTCTGTCTAAATATCCATAATATTACCGTCTCCAGAAAAAACACCGGAGTGACTTTTTTCAAGCAGCATTCATATATTTTACGTAATCCGTATCCACCGCTGTAGTAGTGTATACGTTGACCTTGTAGGCATTATTTGCACACTGTTTTCTTCAACCCGCCATCTAGCTGTGTGACCTTGTTCACATTCTGTCTAAATATCCATAATATTACCGTCTCCAGAAAAAACACCGGAGTGACTTTTTTCAAGCAGCATTCATATATTTTACGTAATCCGTATCCACCGCTGTAGTAGTGTATACGTTGACCTTGTAGGCATTATTTGCACACTGTTTTCTTCAACCCGCCATCTAGCTGTGTGACCTTGTTCACATTCTGTCTAAATATCCATAATATTACCGTCTCCAGAAAAAACACCGGAGTGACTTTTTTCAAGCAGCATTCATATATTTTACGTAATCCGTATCCACCGCTGTAGTAGTGTATACGTTGACCTTGTAGGCATTGTTTGCCCAGTTTTTTTGGCCGCAGCCACTGAAGCACAGAGGCCAGAAAAAATATGCCATATAAATGCTGAAAATAGTCATTTTTTGCCATACGTTGACTCAACGTATATGGCAAAAAATTACTATTTTCAGCATTTATATGGCATATTTTTTCTGGCAACTGTGCTTCAGTGGCTGCGACCAAAAAAACTGGGCAAACAATGCCTACAAGGTCAACGTATGGCAAAAAATGACTATTTTCAGCATTTATATGGCATATTTTTTCTGGCAACTGTGCTTCAGTGGCTGCAACCAAAAAAACTGGGCAAACAATGTCTACAAGGTCAACGTATGGCGAAAAATTACTATTTTCAGCATTTATATGGCATATTTTTTATGGCAACTGTGCTTCAGTGGCTGCGTCCAAAAAAACTGGGCAAACAATGCCTACAAGGTCAACGTATGGCAGTTGTTTAAAGAGAACAGTAGATTACTAGCCAGCAAAGCTACCTAAACTAAAATGTCCCTCAAATCCCTGCAGACTTCTGTCCCTCCAATACAGAGCAGTATCAAGCAGATTACTAGCCAGCAAACTTACTATCATCTGTCCCTGAAATCACTAACAGCTCTCCCCCTACACTATCTCTTCCAAGCACACACAGGCAGATTTTTCAGATACATTTTTGCCCTTGATCCCCCTCTGGCATGCCACTGTCCAGGTCGTTGCACCCTTTAAACAACTTTAAAATCATTTTTCTGGCCAGAAATGTCTTTTCTAGATGTTAAAGTTCGCCTTCCCATTGAAGTCTATGGGGTTTGCGAACCGTTCGCGAACCGCTCGCATTTTTGCGCAAGTTCGCGAATATGTTCGCGAACTTTTTTTCCGACGTTCGCTACATCCCTACTGGCTAGTAATCGACTTGATACTGCTCTGTATTGTAGGGACAGAACTCTGCAGGGATTTGAGGGACATTTTAGGTTAGGTAGCTTTGCTGGCTAGTAATCTACCTTCTACTGCAGTGCTCTGTATGTAGCTGCTGTGGCTGGGCACTGATCTCTTCTGATCTCATCTGCTGACTGCTGCCTGTAACCCAATAGTCCTTGTAAGGACTGCTTTTATTTTCTTTTTTGTTTTTTTACTTTGCTACTATAAGAGCCCAGTGCTATTAGTCTAGCTGTGTTGGGGAGTGGGACTGGTGTGCTACTGTGCTGCTCCTGGTAGTTCAGCAGCACCAACCCGAGTAATTTTTTTTTTTAATATACATATATTTTTTATTTTATTTTACTTATCTTACTGTTCTTTAACGTGTCCAGTGCTGTTTGCTGTTCTTCATAGTAGTGCACCAATAGTAGTGCACTTGCAGGCATTATTTGCCCAGTGTGTTCTTCAAACAACTGCCATCTAGCTGTGTGAGCTTTTTCACATTCTGTCTAAATATCAATAATAATACCGTCTCCAGAACCACCACCCGAGTGACGTTTTTCAAGCAGCAATAATATATTCCGTATCCACTGCTGTAGTAGTGTATACGTTGACCTTGTAGGCATTGTTTGCCCAGTGTGTTCTTCAAACCACTGCCATCTAGCTGTGTGAGCTTTTTCACATTCTGTCTAAATATCAATAATAATACCGTCTCCAGAACCACCACCCGAGTGACGTTTTTCAAGCAGCAATAATATATTCCGTATCCACTGCTGTAGTAGTGTATACGTTGACCTTGTAGGCATTGTTTGCCCAGTGTGTTCTTCAAACCACTGCCATCTAGCTGTGTGAGCTTTTTCACATTCTGTCTAAATATCAATAATAATACCGTCTCCAGAAACACCACCTGAGTGACGTTTTTCAAGCAGCAATAATATATTCCGTATCCACTGCTGTAGTGTATACGTTGACCTTGCAGGCATTGTTTCAATTTGTTTGCCCAGTGTGTTCTTCATTTTCAAACAACTGCCATCTAGCTGTGTGAGCTTTTTCACATTCTGTCTAAATATCAATAATAATACCGTCTCCAGAACCACCACCCGAGTGACGTTTTTCAAGCAGCAATAATATATTCCGTATCCACTGCTGTAGTAGTGTATACGTTGACCTTGTAGGCATTGTTTGCCCAGTGTGTTCTTCAAACCACTGCCATCTAGCTGTGTGAGCTTTTTCACATTCTGTCTAAATATCAATAATAATACCGTCTCCAGAAACACCACCTGAGTGACGTTTTTCAAGCAGCAATAATATATTCTGTATCCACTGCTGTAGTGTATACGTTGACCTTGCAGGCATTGTTTCAATTTGTTTGCCCAGTGTGTTCTTCATTTTCAAACAACTGCCATCTAGCTGTGTGAGCTTTTTCACATTCTGTCTAAATATCAATAATAATACCGTCTCCAGAAACACCACCCGAGTGACGTTTTTCAAGCAGCAATAATATATTCCGTATCCACTGCTGTAGTAGTGTATACGTTGACCTTGTAGGCATTGTTTGCCCAGTGTGTTCTTCAAACCACTGCCATCTAGCTGTGTGAGCTTTTTCACATTCTGTTTAAATATCAATAATAATACCGTCTCCAGAAACACCACCTGAGTGACGTTTTTCAAACAGCAATAATATATTCCGTATCCACTGCTGTAGTGTATACGTTGACCTTGCAGGCATTGTTTCAATTTGTTTGCCCAGTGTGTTCTTCATTTTCAAACAACTGCCACCGAGCTGTGTGAGCTTTTTTACATTCTGTCTAAATATCAATAATAATACCGTCTCCAGAAACACCACCCGAGTGACGTTTTTCAAGCAGCAATAATATATTCCGTATCCACTGCTGTAGTAGTGTATACGTTGACCTTGTAGGCATTGTTTGCCCAGTGTGTTCTTCAAACAACTGCCATCTAGCTGTGTGAGCTTTTTCACATTCTGTCTAAATATCAATAATAATACCGTCTCCAGAACCACCTCCCGAGTGACGTTTTTCAAGCAGCAATAATATATTCCGTATCCACTGCTGTAGTGTATACGTTGACCTTGCAGGCATTGTTTCAATTTGTTTGCCCAGTGTGTTCTTCATTTTCAAACAACTGCCATCTAGCTGTGTGAGCTTTTTCACAATCTGTCTAAATATCAATAATAATACCGTCTCCAGAAACACCACCTGAGTTGTTGTTGTTGTTTTAAAAATAATGCCAGGCAAAGGCAGGCCGCCACGCAGAGGCACTAGGGGCCGTGCTGCTATGCTATCCTGTGGCCCTAGGAAATTGCCCAGTTTTAAAAAGGCAATGACCCTGAACTCCCAAAATGCTGAAGAGGTAGTTGACTGGCTTACACAGCACACCCCATCCTCTACCGTTTCTAACTTTACCACAACATCCTCATCCTCCACTGCTATGGGCACCCCACGTAACACTTCCTCCACCACCGGCGCCCCTTCTTCACTGGAGTCAGAGGAGTTATTTTCACATGAGTTTCTTGAACTGAGTGATGCGCAACCATTATTGGCAGAAGAAGATGAAGGAGATGAGGACGTTACACCAGATTTAATTCTGTCAGAGAACACAACAGAGATGGACATAATGAGTGATGAGGAGGTCCCCGCTGCTGCTTCCTTCTGTGAGCTGTTAGAAGAAATTGATGCATCTGAGGAGAATGATGATGAGGAGATTGATGTTTTGTGGGTGCCCAGTAGAAGAGAGCAAGAGGAGGATAGTTCAGATGGAGAGACGGAGAGTCAGAGAGGCAGGAGGAGAATAAGACTTAGAAGAAGCAGGGAGGACAGCTCGCAGGGAACAGTAGGGCAACAACATGTATCGGCACCTGTGGTCAGCCGGCCAACGCACCCGCCATTGCCGCCAACGCCGCCAACTTCTACTGTTACCGCCAGATTGCCAGCTTCAAAAAGGTCAGCAGTGTGGGATTTTTTTAATGTGTGTGCCTCTGACAAAAGCGTTGTAATTTGCAATGAGTGCAGTCAGAAACTGAGTCTTGGGAAGCCCAACAGCCACATAGGTACAACTTCTATGCGAAGGCACATGAACGGCAAGCACAAAGCACTTTGGGAGCAACACCTCAAAGGCAACAGACAAACTAAAAGCCACCCTCCTTCTGGTCCAGCATCTTACTGCTCTACCTCTGCTGTCCTTGACCCGTCTGAACCACCCTCCACTCTGCCTTCCACCTTGACCACCAGTTCCCACTCCCAGTCATCTGCCCCCAGCCAAGTTTCTGTGAGGGCCATGTTTGAGCGTAAGAAGCCAATGTCTGCGAGTCACCCCCTTGCCCGGCGTCTGACAGCTGGCTTGTCTGCACTCTTAGCCCGCCAGCTTTTACCATACCAGCTGGTGGACTCTGAGGCCTTCCGCAAATTTGTAGCAATTGGGACACCGCAGTGGAAGGTACCCAGCTGCAATTTTTTTTCAAAAAAGGGAATACCACACCTGTACCACCATGTGCAGAGCCAAGTCACCGCATCTCTGTCACTTAGTGTTGGGCCAAAGGTCCATATAACTACTGACGCATGGTCCTCCAAGCATGGTCAGGGCAGGTATGTCACCTACACTGCCCACTGGGTGAACTTGGTAATGGCTGGGAAGCAGGGAATGTGTGGCTCAACAACAACAGTGGAGTTGGTGTCACCGCCACGGATTGCACGCGGTTCTGCCACCACCTCTACTCCTCCTTCGCTCTCTACCTCGTCTTCTTCCTCTTCTTACTCCTCTGCTGCTGGGTCCTCCTCCTCCACACCTGTGCACCCCCAGCTCCCCCTAGGCTATTCGACGTGCCAGGTACGCCGTTGTCATGCTGTCTTGGGGATGACGTGCCTGGAAAGCAGAAACTATACCGGATCTGTACTCCTGTCATCTCTGCAGTCACAGGCCGATCGGTGGCTGACCCCACACCAACTGAAGATCGGAAAAGTGGTGTGTGACAATGGAAGCAATCTGTTGGCAGCACTGAGACTGGGCAATTTAACACATGTGCCCTGCATGGCACATGTTCTGAATTTAATAGTCCAACATTTTGTCTCGAAGTACCCAGGATTCCAGGACGTTCTCAGGCAGTCCAGGAAGGTGTCGGCCCATTTCAGACGTTCCTACACAGCCATGGCACGCCTTGCTGACATTCAGCAGCGGTACAACATGCCAGTCAGGCGTTTAATTTGCGACAGCCAGACTCGCTGGAATTCAACGCTCCTCATGTTGGAACGTCTGCTGCAACAACAAAGAGCCGTCAATGAATACCTGTTTGAACTGGGTGGTAGGACTGGATCTGCAGAGCTGGGGATTTTTTTCCCACGTTACTGGGTGCTTATGCGCGATGCCTGCAGGCTCATGCGCCCTTTTGAAGAGGTTACAAACATGGTCAGTCGCACCGAAGGCACCATCAGCGACCTAATACCCTTTGCTTTCTTCCTGGAGCGTGCTGTGCGACGAGTGACAGATGAGGCTGTAGACCAGCGTGACGAGGAGCAGGAAGCGCACGATTTCTGGTCGGAATCACCAGAACGAGCCCAGGCACCTGCTGCAACGCAGGGAGAGGTGTCAGAAGTGGAGTCAGAGGAGGAAGGTGGCTTTGTGGAGGAGGAGGACCAACAGGAGCAGGCTTCCCAGGGGGCCTGTGGTGACCTTTTGGGGACCCCTGGTCTTGTACGTGGCTGGGGGGAGGAGACCGTGGATGATGTAGTCCTTGATAACGAGGAAGCGGAGATGGATACCTCTGCATCCAACCTTGTGAGAATGGGGTCTTTCATGCTGTCATGCCTGTTGAAGGACCCCCGTATCAAGAGGCTTAAGGAGAAGGACCTGTACTGGGTCGCAACGCTACTAGACCCTCGGTACAAGCATAAAGTGGCAGAAATGTTACCAACGTACCACAAGTCCGAAAGGATGCTGCATTTACAAACCAGCCTGCAAAACATGTTGTACAATGCTTTTAAGGGTGATGTCACTTCAGGAACTCATCAACATTCCAGGTGCAGAGGTGCCAGTAATCCTGCCACGAGCGCACCTGCAAGGACAAAGCACTTTGGCCACTCTGTAACGTCAGACATGTAAATGTTTTTCAGTCCAAGGCAGCGCCAGAACCCTTCGGGATCCATCCTCAAAGAACGCCTCGACCGGCAGGTAGCGGACTACCTGGCATTAACTGCAGATATCGACACTCTGAGGAGCGATGAACCCCTGGACTACTGGGTGCGCAGGCTTGATCTGTGGCCAGAGCTGTCACAATTTGCCATGAACCTCTTGTCTTGCCCCGCCTCAAGTGTCCTCTCAGAAAGAACCTTCAGTGCAGCAGGAGGGATTGTAACTGAGAAGAGAACTCGCCTAGGTCACAAAAGTGTGGATTACCTGACCTTTATTAAAATGAACGAGGCGTGGATCTCGGAGGGTTACTGCACGCCGGAAGACTTGTTCTGACTCCCCATGCAGCTGTCCTTCTCTGCACGCCTCATGACTCCACACACAGCTGTCCTTTAGCGTCCTCCTCCCTCCGCCACCGTTACAAACTAGGGTGCAAACCCTACTGGTTTGGTTTCATTTGAATCAAAACTTTTTGGACAGGTAAATCCTGAGTTTTTCTGGCCTCTGTGCTTCAGTGGCTGCAACCAAAAAAATTCATATTTTCAGCATTTATATGGCATATTTTTTCTGGCCTCTGTGCTTCAGTGGCTGCGACAAATTTTTTTTATATTTTCAGCATTTATATGGCATATTTTTTCTGGCCTCTGTGCTGCAGTGGCTGCGACAAAAAAAAAAGAATATTTTCAGCATTTATATGGCATATTTTTTCTGGCCTCTGTGCTTCAGTGGCTGCGACAAAAAAAAAAGACTATTTTTAGCATTTATATGGCATATTTTTTCTGGCCTCTGTGCTTCAGTGGCTACGACCAAAAAAATGACTATTTTCAGCATTTATATGGCATATTTTTTCTGGCCTCTGTGCTTCAGTGGCTGCGACCAAAAAAATGACTATTTTCAGCATTTATATGGCATATTTTTTCTGGCCTCTGTGCTTCAGTGGCTGCGACCAAAAAAATGACTATTTTCAGCATTTATATGGCATATTTTTTCTGGCCTCTGTGCTTCAGTGGCTGCGACCAAAAAAATGACTATTTTCAGCATTTATATGGCATATTTTTTCTGGCCTCTGTGCTTCAGTGGCTGCGACCAAAAAAATGACTATTTTCAGCATTTATATGGCATATTTTTTCTGGCCTCTGTGCTTCAGTGGCTGCGACAAAAAAAATGACTATTTTTAGCATTTATATGGCATATTTTTTCTGGCCTCTGTGCTTCAGTGGCTGCGACCAAAAAAAATTCATATTTTCAGCATTTATATGGCATATTTTTTCTGGCCTTTGTGCTTCAGTGGCTGCGACAAAAAAAATTATATTTTTAGCATTCATATGGCATATTTTTTCTGGCCTCTGTGCTTCAGTGGCTGCGACCAAAAAAATGACTATTTTCAGCATTTATATGGCATATTTTTTCTGGCCTCTGTGCTTCAGTGGCTGCGACCAATTAAATGACTATTTTCAGCATTTATATGGCATATTTTTTCTGGCCTCTGTGCTTCAGTGGCTGCGACAAAAAAAATGACTATTTTTAGCATTTATATGGCATATTTTTTCTGGCCTCTGTGCTTCAGTGGCTGCGACCAAAAAAAATTCATATTTTCAGCATTTATATGGCATATTTTTTCTGGCCTCTGTGCTTCAGTGGCTGCGACAAAAAAAAATTATATTTTTAGCATTCATATGGCATATTTTTTCTGGCCTCTGTGCTTCAGTGGCTGCGACAAAAAAAAATTATATTTTTAGCATTCATATGGCATATTTTTTCTGGCCTCTGTGCTTCAGTGGCTGCGACAAAAAAAATTATATTTTTAGCATTCATATGGCATATTTTTTCTGGCCTCTGTGCTTCAGTGGCTGCGACAAAATTTTTTTATATTTTTAGCATTCATATGGCATATTTTTTCTGGCCTCTGTGCTTCAGTGGCTGCGACAAAAAAACATAATTTTGCAGGAAAGTACACATGCCTAATTTTTCAGGGTTCTGCAACAGTGGCAAAATCGCATCTTTTATGGTCACCGCAGGTGATCAATAAAGTAGACCAAAACTGGGCCCACACTGCAGAATCAGTGTTTTTTGGTTCACTTCACTGTACATTGAATTACCTCTGCCTGACCGTGCACGTGCGCACAAGCACGGTGACTGCTAAACACACCACTACAGAAATATTGCCACCAACAGGACGAACATCCTGGAGGTGACAAGCAACTAGTAATTCAAAACTATTATTTGCTCACTTGACGGTATCATTCATGAAAGCTCTTTGCGTTTTTTTGCGTTGCAGTAAGCGCCGCGTTTCGTCTTTGCGTGTGAACAGGCTGTAACCTTTACACGACTTGATTGGCATGTAGACACCGGACGTTTTAAAGCAGTTTATTACACAGGTTTAGAAATGTAGTGTGATTTCTGCCCTTTACAGCACAAAACGCAGCGCTGTGTCAACAATGGATTTTTCAGATACATTTTTGCCCTTGATCCCCCTCTGGCATGCCACTGTCCAGGTCGTTGCACCCTTTAAACAACTTTAAAATCATTTTTCTGGCCAGAAATGTCTTTTTTAGCTTTTAAAATTCGCCTTCCCATTGAAGTCTATGGGGTTCGCGACGTTCGCGAACCGTTCGCATTTTTGACGCAAGTTCGCGAATATGTTCGCGAACTTTTTTTCCGACGTTCGCTACATCCCTACCCAAGATCAAGGCTCTGCTGTGGCCAGTGCTTGTCCACTCTGCCTAAAGTGCTCATCACTTGAGTGATGCAAAATTTAGGGGATGGGAGGAGTAACACCTATGTGCTTCCCCCACCTGCTCCTGATGAATACAGTCTTATTGTATTCCTACTGCAAGTGCTATATTCATAGGTGGGCAAGTTGCTGCTTGGTTACTATTTAGCACCCACTTTAGCCTGTTTTTTTACCCTTTTTGAGTTATATCAAATGACAGAGTGTAAAGTATGCATCTTACCTGTTCTGCCCCCAGGCTCAGAATAGAAAAATGATGAAAATACTTTTAAGTCTATCAGACTGATCAGTGAGGAGCAGACTCAGGATCATAAAGATGAATAATGAAGCCTGGGTGAGTGTTTAATACAATAATCAAGGATTCAGATAATCTTGAAACAAATAAAATGATGTGCTGGACTATCTCCAGTGGGAAACATTGGGCCGGGTCCCAGTATTTCTATTCAGCATTCTTAACATCATTTTAAAAGAGAAGAGTGGTTGGGGGGGGGGCTATAAATACTTGTTAAAGAACTAGTACAGTGTTGGGTAATGTGTTCAAATACTTTGTCTACTCAAGGGGTTCATATTATTGGTGTATTTCAAGGCAAAACTAAATGATGTCATGTTGCTTTGTCTTTGCAAATTTGGGATTTTGCAGAGTGTGTAAAGAGGCCATACGCCTTACTGGCAGTGATCCCCAACCAGCAGATCGTGAGCAACATGTTGCTCCCCAACCCCTTGGATGTTGCTCCCAGTGGCCTCAAAGCAAGAGCTTATTTTTGAAATCCAGGCTTGGAGGCAAGTTTTGGTTGTATAAAAACCAGTTGTGCTGCCAAACAGAGTCTCCTGTAGGCTGTCAGTCCACATAGGGGCTACCAAATAGCCAATCACAACCCTTATTTGGCACCACCCAGGAACTTTTTTCATGCTTGTGTTGCTCCCCAACTCTATTTACATCTGACTGTTGCTCACAGGTGAAAAAGGTTGGGGACCCCTAGCTTAGAGCTTTCTTCGGAACACTTTTGCAATGTACTTTTTTTCATTTCAGCTTTTCACACTGCTAATACCAAGAAGGTATCCCCTGCTGTTTGGCTTGGGCAAAACTGAAGCAGGAAGCAACTCTTGACACTCCTCTACTCAGTTCTATTGCTGAATGTCATAGGAACAATAGACCTGGGCCAGGGCTAGAAGAAGGGGTCAGCAGGAGAGACATGAGACTGGGGTACAACTAGATGGGCACAATTCCAAATAAACGTACTGGTTACACAAAGAGGTTAACAAGACAGCTCCCTCTGCCGGGAAAACCAACATTCATCCGCCATTTGAATAGGGGGTGCCAGCCTAGTGTAGGTGACAACCATATGGCTCATGCAACTACATAACCTAGAGGGTAACAGTGCTGCCTGCACAATAAATACAGTCAATAAAAAGTACAGTAACATATTTAAAAGGAAAAAAGGGCTTAAAATAGGATTCCTTTGTTTATAAATATGGTGCTAATTGCTTGCCCCACTCCAGCAGCCTGGACACATTAGCAGCCTTTGTGCAGAGTCTTCTTTTCTCCGAAACTTCTGAAAAGTTGAGAATTGAAAAGAATGTATTTTGGCCCAAGTTCTGTCACGATCTGGCTGCCAACCAAACCTTGGCTTATTACATTACAAGCTGCTTAGATAGTTCTATGCGCAGAGTTGCGACTATGGAATGCAAAAGAATTATTGGGATTATACCGTATCAGACAGACATAAGGAATAGTTAATAGTCTTCAACTGTCAAGAAATGATTAACTGGAGGCCCAGAAATAATATGTTCTCCATTTACTTCTCTTCATTTTCCTCTCATTTCATTTCTATCAATCAATTTTAGTGCTAATTGGCCAAATTCCTCTTTCTACTTTCTAAAACGATTCTCTTCCCACCCAATGATCTAGTTTTCCACAGAACGTGTCCAAAATGATCACTAGCTTGCCATACTTGCTGCTAAACACCAGCTAGTCATCAATATTGGAGCAAAATTCTGGACTGGCAATCTGTGGGTTCTGGCAAATGCCAGAGGGGCTGCTATAAGATGCCATAGACAGTCATTATTTATTGCCCATTTTGTACCTTCTTAACCAATTTTGTTTTGCAGCCATGACGCAAACAAATGTTTGAAATGGATGCAAATATTTTGTGTATTTGATACAGACAAACAGCACTTGATTTTTCTTTTTCAACAGGGATCCAAGCCCAATGGAGCATTTTGATTGTCGCCTGACGAAAACCAGTGGAAGTCAAAAATAGTGATGGGCAAATTTGCGTCGTTTCGCAGAAAAATTAGCGAATTTCGCGAGACATTCGCGAAAACGGCGAAAAATTTGCGAAATCGTGCCGGCGTCTCGTTTTTGATGCCGGCGCCCGTTTTTGGTGCCGGCACCCGTTTTTTTGACGCTGTCGCCCATTTTTGACGCCGGCGCCCGTTTTTGCCGTGAATTTTCACGGGCGTTTCGCGAATTTATTCGCTGGCGGCGAATCGCACAAATTCGCCGCAAATTCGCGTCTGGCGAATAAATTCGCCCATCACTAGTCAAAAAGCCCCTGTCAACCTGTCAATGCTTTTCGCTGGCGCACATGGATCAATGACAGGTGCTTGTGACTCTCGGTTTGTCATTGCTTGAAGATGGAAAAAGTCTGATCCCCAGTGTTTTGACTGCAGCTGTGGAATAGAGCAGACTCTAACACCTCGTGATAATCAAGTGCAAATCTAAAATACCTTTGGTTATTGTTAGTTGCCAAAATCTTCAATATGTTTATGAAATGTTGGAAATCTAGATGCAGAGTTCACCAGCAATGGCACAAGGCATCCCTGCCACAGGGCATAATAATCCATTGTAGCCTGCATCCACTGGTGCTCCTTAACTTGAATATTTATATTTTGACGGGAGGGGGACACCAACATGCCTCCCCTCACCTCTCATAAATACAGTGCTACCACATGCTGACTGTGCTGTATTCATAGAGTATGCTCAGGAGACTCTGCACTTCTCTTCAGTTCAACATATTTTAAAAGTGCTGGGTAAGGGTGCACAAAACATTGTGGTCAGGCCCAGATTTCTGACTTGGGCGCCTCTAGTTAGGAGGGTCCTGCCACTGCTCCTTGTGCCGTAGGGGCACTGGGACTTCAGTTGCAGGAGATTGAAAAGCTGTGTGTCCCCAGTGTTTCCAAAAAAAAATCAGAATGCGGCTGGGCATGCCTTCCCTAAAATCTTGCCGCCCTAGACCTGGGCCTATGTGGCCTTCCCTCAAATCCAGGCCTGATTGTGGTTTGCTACCTTTTTTTCATTTTGTAAATTACCTATTTTAACTGGGGATCAGATTTTATTTCACCTAAATTTCCATGACATATAAAGCACAAGTATCCTGAAAAAGAACTATTGTATTAACATGCTGCACTGCCTTGGCATGAAAAACCCACCTTTCTTCTTTCCACCCAACTCTGGTCCTACTCCCCTATTTACAATCTCTATTGATGGCATACTCATTAACTCTGTCAACTCAGCACTCTGTCTGGGGGTAACCTTTGACTCCTCTCTCCTTTTCTGATTACATTAACACCACTGTTAAAACCTGACAATTTTTCGTATGCAATATTGCCAAAATATGTCCCTTTCTTTCACCTGCCATGGCCAAGATGCTCATGCATGCTCTCATCCTATCCTGACTAGATTACTGTAACCTTCTACTAACTGGCCTCCCTAACTCCTATCTCTCCCCTCTACAGTCTGTATTAAAGGGGACCTGTCACCCTAATTAATAGTTCCAAATTCTTTTCTATCATGTTAGTTGAGCATAATCAACTTATTTACACTCTAATTATTTTTAAAATGTTGTTTCCTTCAGTCTTGGAATTATACAATCACAGCAAGCAGGCAGGTGCCATTTTGTGAACATTGTTATTAAGGCAAATTGTGTTTCACCCCAAAATCTTGCGTATGCACCAGAATGGGGGACCTAATAACCATGTGCAGTGCCCTACACCATTATAGAGACTGAGGAGGGAGGGGAGATTTGAGGAGAGCAGAGACAAATAGGAAGCGCTGAATGAAAAGTGAAAGTAATTGACTGCCCCACCTCTATGCCTCAGGCATTGAGGCGGGGCAGGTAATATTTGATTGACAGTTCATATATTTAAACACCTTTATAACAGGTATGGATGCTTTAATGAAAAAAAACAATTTGTGTTCCATGTTTAATTTGCCAATGACTTTCATTATGCAGCTTTTTACGTGTAGATGACAGGTCTGCTTTAAACACTGCTTCCAGAATTCTCCTCCTCTCGTCCAAAAGGGGACAGGACCCTCCCCTGCTGAAGTCCTTATAATGGCTTCCCATGAAAGAATACCTTACAAACTCCTCCTCGTAAACTTCAAAGCCCTTCATTCTTCTGTACCTCACTACACCTCATCTATATGTTCCTGGCCAGACCCTCTGCTCCTATTAGAGTCACCACTTGGCTGCACCCCCCACTACTACTGCTGTTTCCTGCATCAAACCCTTCTGTCTTGCTTCTCCTTATATTTGGAATTCCATTCCTGAATTCATCCGGAGCACTTAAATGTCAGTGTCACCTACTGTAACCTACAGCTCTTAATAACCCTCTGATTTGTTTGTACCTTACCCTACCATTTAGACTGTAAGCTCTACGGGACAGGAACCTCCATCCTTTTGTCTCCTTGACAATAAGCACTTAAAGGAAAAGTAACACCTAAAAATGTAAGTGTTTTAAAGTAATCAAAATATCATCTACTGTTGCCCTGCGCTGTTAAAACTGATGTGTTTGCTTCAGAAACACTACTATAGTTTATATAAACTGAAAAAAGGCCTATGGCACAGGTTAAATAATTGATAACAGATAACACCATTATGTTCTACAGAGCTTATCTGCTGTGTAACCTAAACCTTTTCTCATTTGAATGGCTACCCCCATTGCTACACAGCAGCTTATTTATATAAACAATAGTAGTGTTTCTGAAGCAAATGCGCCAGTTTTACCAGTGCAGGGCAACACTGCATTATATTTTTATTACTTTAAAACACTTTGGTTTTTTGATTTTACTGTTACTTTAATATGTATTGTAACTATACTTTATATATTCTTGTACTTATTTGCACTTATTATTGCAATGACCCCTTATTCTTCTGCTGTACAGGGCTTTGCCCTCAAAGAGTGCTATACAAATAGAAATATACATACAGTGGTGTGAAAAACTATTTGCCCCCTTCCTGATTTCTTATTCTTTTGCATGTTTGTCACACAAAATGTTTCTGATCATCAAACACATTTAACTATTAGTCAAAGATAACACAACATGCAGTTTTTAAATGAGGGTTTTTATTATTTAGGGAGAAAAGAAATCCAAACCTGTGTGAAAAAGTAATTGCCCCCTGAACCTAATAACTGGTTGGGCCACACTTAGCAGCAATAACTGCAATCAAGCGTTTGCGATAACTTGCAACGAGTCTTTTACAGCGCTCTGGAGGAATTTTGGCCCACTCATCTTTGCAGAATTGTTGTAATTCAGCTTTATTTGAGGGTTTTCTAGCATGAAATGCCTTTTTAAGGTCATGCCACAACATCTCAATAGGATTCAGGTCAGGACTTTGACTAGGCCACTCCAAAGTCTTCATTTTGTTTTTCTTCAGCCATTCAGAGGTGGATTTGCTGGTGTGTTTTGGGTCATTGTCCTGCTGCAGCACCCAAGATCGCTTCAGCTTGAGTTGACAAACAGATGGCCGGACATTCTCCTTCAGGATTTTTTGGTAGACAGTAGAATTCATGGTTCCATCTATCACAGCAAGTCTTCCAGGTCCTGAAGCAGCAAAACAACCCCAGACCATCACACTACCACCACCATATTTTACTGTTGGTATTATGTTCTTTTTCTGAAATGCTATGTTACTTTTACGCCAGATGTAACGGGACGCGCACCTTCCAAAAAGTTCAACTTTTGCCTCGTCGGTCCACAAGGTATTTTCCCAAAAGTCTTTGCAATCATTGAGATGTTTTTTAGCAAAATTGAGACGAGCCTTAATGTTCTTTTTGCTTAAAAGTGGTTTGCGCCTTGGAAATCTGCCATGCAGGCCGTTTTTGCCCAGTCTCTTTCTTATGGTGGAGTCGTGAACACTGACCTTAATTGAGGCGAGGCCTGCAGTTCTTTAGATGTTGTCCTGGGGTCTTTTGTGGCCTCTCGGATGAGTTGTCTCTGCGCTCTTGGGGTAATTTTGGTCGGCCGGCCACTCCTGGGAAGGTTCACCACTGTTCCATGTTTTTGCCATTTGTGGATAATGGCTCTCACTGTGGTTCGCTGGAGTCCCAAAGCTTTAGAAATGGCTTTATAACCTTTGAAATTGAACTCGGGTGTGATAAACCACAGTTATTTTTTAACAAGGGGGGCAATCACTTTTTCACACAGGCCCATGTAGATTTGGAGTTTTTTTCTCCCTTAATAACGTAAACCTTCATTTAAAAACTGCATTTTGTGTTCAATTATGTTATCTTTGACTAATAGTTAACGGTTTTTGATGAGCAGAAACATTTCAGTGTGACAAACATGCAAAAGAATAAGAAATCAGGAAGGGGGCAAATAGTTGTGCACACCACTGTACATACCTTTCTGTTGACTGCCCTTTTGCAGCTTATGTGTAACTGGACATATATTTCAGGGGCAGGTAAGAGAAAAACACAAAAATATCCCCCCAAATAACAAGGGCAGAGCAACAGAGATGTCAAAGTATAGTCCATTACTGTGCCCATCCCATATGTGCTCTGCTCAGGAGGCCTTTCACTCACAGGGGGTAAAATGAATTTGGGCGCAAAGGTCAGGGAGCAGGAGATTGGGCTTTTGATCAAATGAGCATAGGGAGGAGCAGGCCCTGATTTGTGGAAAGGCCACTTAGGCCCGGGCCTAGGGTGGCAGGATTTTAGGGGGGCGGCATGCTGCCCAACTACACCCACATTGGTTCAAAAACACTGGGGATGTGCTGGAGATACAATCATTTTTTAAATTCCCGTGAGCCAATCCCCATTGCTCCGGTCCAGATAATGAAAATAAAGGGGAGTGAACAGAGGCGACGAATGGCAGTGGGCCTAGGGGCACCCGCTATGTAAATCCGGCCCTGGGTAGGGGGCAAAATAGGGTGAAAATGTGTGTGATTTGACATGTCTGGAAGAGCACAGAAACATGAATGACGAATGTAATTTCTCCATGCTTTATCTGAATATGTGCAGACTCGGTACATTGAGGTAATATTTCTCTTTCTCTGCTGACATTCCAAGAAGAGTATGTGGTGCTTTCATGTAGGGGATGAGACCTGATCAAGCAGCCGGACCTGCCATCGCAAACAGTGACCCAGAAGAAGTTTTGGGACAGACATAAAAGCCAGAAAACTTCATTGACAGATTTCCTAAGAGCAGATCGTTTTTTTTCATTGTGTGTGGAGCCGAGTCAATCAAGCACACATTGGCCCCGGAGCCCCTTCCAGAGCAGATTCATTTGCTTTTCATGTTATGCAGAGCAACATCCTCGGTGGACAGAAGCCACAATCGGGCCTGGGAATGATTTACTGGCTTGAATTAGTTGTTCATCTGTATGGCTGCTCTTCTGCCAACACTATGCTTGACTTCTATAGGACACGGGAGAGGCCACCCTTTTTGTCTTCCCATTCCCCTGATGCCTTCCCATCGACTGATTCTTATTACTCTGGCGCCAAATAAATGAAAACATCTCAAAAACATGAATGTAATGGCCCCTGCCTCTGTGAGGAGGAATAATATTCCCTGCTTTTTTATGGAAGGTCATTTCGGCTCTGTAATTCTGACAGCAGCCAAGTCCATCCTGAATCCCTTTGCTGCTGCGAGACAACTGCCGGCTCTAACTGCCGCTTCACAGTTGTTTCTTTTAATATAGGCAAAGTGTGCAGTCTGGCTCAGGAGTCCTAAGCAGCCAATCAGCTTTGATCTAGTGATTATAAAATACTGAAAGCCACTTTCTGGTTGTTTTGTAGGACAAATGTTGACCATGTTACTCTATCAGGCCAGTATACCAAAACTGCTAAAGTGACTTTATAACCTAAATAAACATTGTCTATGAGTAGTGAGGAAGGTATGAGTTGTTCTGTGCACAAAACATTTTCCCTTACATTTATATACACAATTGCTGAGCTGAATATAATGGTAATATAGGGTATAGTTATTTAGTTTAATTTAGTTATGTGGGTTGCTACTTTACTGCCCAAGGATATGTACGGCTTCAGTGGGAGATGCTGTGGGTTCAACATTGCTTTAGGGATGCACTGAATCCACTATTTTGAATTCGGCCGAACCCCTGAATCCTTCACGAAAATTTGGCCGATTGCTGATCTGAAACCAAATTTGCATATGCAAATTAGGATGGGAAGGGAAAAACATTTTTTACTTCCTTCTTTTGTGACAAAAAGTCACGCGATTACCCTCCCCGCCCCTAATTTGCATATGCAAATTAGGTTTCAGATTCCGTTCGGCAGGCAGAAGGATTCGGCCGAATCCTGCTGAAAATGGCTGAATCCTGTCTGAATCCCAAACCAAATCCTGGATCCAGTGCATCCCTACATTGCTTGGCAGCATTCCATGGCTTCTCTCCATATTAGGGTCTTCCTCTTGGTTTACAACATTTGGTCAAGAAGGAGGCAGATCCAGAGCCCGGGAATCAGGGGACATAACAGAGAAAAGTCAATGGGTGATAGGAATAGCTATAAGTTTGGATATTCTGGGAATAAGAGTAGAAACATGTGCAAGCTGTCTGCCAATGGACAGCGAGTTTAAAGTATTACTTTGATATCTCCAAGTAGTTTGACGTAGCCTTCTATATGTGTTGGTAAGAAGGCAGAGGGATCTCCTGGTGGGCAAAATCCCTAGAGGCCCCAGTCTAGGAAAATTCCCATTAACTATTTTTTTATTTCCTCTATAAATTTATATAACCTCTATACTATTTGGCGCCGTCTCCATCTTTACACATTTTTTTTTCATTCTTTTTACATTTTTTTGACAAATCTTGTACAGGTATTGGAACCCTTATTCCAAAATTCATTATCCAAAAAGTTCCCAATTACGGGAAGGCCATCATCCATAGGCTCCATTTTCAAGAAATAATTCAGATTTCCCTTTTCTCTGTAATAATACAACAATACATTGTACTTGATGCCAAGAAAGCTGCATATATCTATATTGGTAGCAAAACAATCCTATTGGGTTTATCTCATATTCAAATGTTTTTTTAGCAGACTCTAGGAAAAGCGTGAACATTTAGCACAGGAACTCTCTTAGCTATGAGGGCATCTCACACAGAATTGCTTGGGGGGTTGTCATAATCCAGTAATCTGATGGGGAACAGCTAGAGATGGTAAAGCAGGGAAGTAAAATAAAGGGGAAGTAACCAGATAGGTTGAAAGCTTAGTCAGTAGCAGAAAGCAAAATAAAAATAGATTCCCTTACACATATGTAAAGGGAATGTTGAAAAAAATTAAAGTTCAATGACCCTGTTATTTTAGGCAACCACATGGGGGGGGCACTGGGGTACACAAAAAGATTATCTGAGGGTTTAGAGGTTGTGATTGATCCTATGGAACCAATTAAATACAGATGCCAGTATGTGTGGTTACTTGTCTTCACAGCACTGATAACTGCTGCCTTTCAGAACAACCAGCTGAGTTTATGGAGCATGGTTCAGACAATCAATATGGCAGCCCTCTTATAAGTATGCAAATATGGATAGAATCATAGTCCTTAACATTCAAGAGACGGTGGGTGGCTTTTATTTGATAAGGCACCAGTAATTGATCCTAGGATAGAGTTCCCTTAGTCTTGTTCCTGTTCAGTTAGTAATGATTCGCTTATCCACCTTGTTAGCGCTCGAACCCCTATACAGGTATAAGGGATCTTTCCATAACTTGGATCTTCATAACTTAAGTCTACTAGAAAATCCTGTAAACATTAAATAAACCCAATAGGCTGGTTTTGCTTCCAATAAGGATTAATTATATCTTAGTTGGGATCACGTACAAGGTTCTGTTTTATTATTACAGAGAAAAAGGAAATCATTTTTAAAAATGTACATTATTTGACTATAATGAAGTCTATGGGAGATGGCCTTTCTGTAATTCGGATCTTCCTGGATAATGCGTTTCTGGATAACGTATCCCATACCTCTATATGTAAATTACTGAAATACAAATTAACTGAATCCTGATATAGTTACTGTTTATGGTTTGGGAGAGAAAAGAATTATCAATTAATAGTGAAACAGAACAAAAATATCATCAATATAGTAAATTGTTCGCGGAATTCTGTTACTTTTTATAATATTCCCATGATTTTGATGAAACAAGTATTTTAATAACTATAAAAAATATCTTATTTTCTTCTCTCTTTTTGGCAAGTACAAATTCTTTTTTGCTCCTGTAAGAAACGAGGGGTCAGGAGCGCAGAGCAAATTTCCTCACGTTTGTTTCAATAAGAAATCTGCTGACATTTCTTATAAATAGGCTGGAAGGAGCCAAAATGCTAGAAATTGTAATGTGCAGAATGGAACATTTTGACAGAAATTGGATTTGAACTGAATGGAAGAGTAAAAAAGCCATGAAATTAATCTGATTTAATTATTTCAGCCTTTTTCAAATGCCACCATAAATCTCGGGGCCCATTACAAGTAAATTGTCCCCCCAATAAACACAAGTGTGTAATGCCAACATTTACAGCCAATGCCCTTGTATGTGGTGGACAAAACACTGAAAACCTCATATAGGAGACACTCATATAATTCATACGGTTGATAGTATTGATGGCTCACTTTAGCTATGGTGGAATGGTGCCGACAGTAGACCAACTTGGGATGGGTTGGGTGCAATCTGCCCAGTTTTTTATAGTACAGTTTGCACAGACTGCCTGGTATAAAAGTGCCTGCTCAAATTGAGTCTGAAATCTGGACAGGACTCTGCTCTGATTGGGGCAGCAGTTAGCTAATCACAGGCTGCCGCATCATAGCCCTGCCCTATAACAGCACAAGTCTGGCCCCTTTGAAATCATCATCTCCAGCATCACGTCATGCACCTCCTGTGTGGACATTCACAGTGGGCAATCATATTCGTTAGGCTTTCAAAAAATATATACAAATGTAATGTTTTTTAATCCTCAGTGGAGTAGTGTCTGAACTCCCAGCCTCCTACTTATGCTATATAATGGCCTCCAGAATATTATATACACTATAAATAGCTAACAACTATAACACAATTAGATAACAGGTCCTTTTTAATTTCTTTAAGTGATTTTGGAGGCCCATCGCAAATGCACTCTTCTACCTGCCCTAAAACCAACCCAGTAAAACATTTATCTATGGATTTGGCTAATTGTATGAAGATTAATTACGGTCCTGAGTATAGTTTTGCCAATATTGGCCCACGTATTCTATTAGCAGGATAGCGCTAGCCTAATGCCTATTGTGAATGACCTGTATTTCCTACTACTGCAATGGTATCTTGCACTAAGGCCCAATGTATACAGCCAATTTTAGGTGCTTCAAAACTTGAAAAACTATTGTTTGAAGTGTTAATAATGGTGACTCATAATGGTATCCAAGCCATTATTAAGTGTTATACACACGAAACTCGTCAGGTGTTGCCATGGATCAGGCACTGTGTTATGGTTCCCATTGTGGATCCTTGTATACTCAAGCAAAGTTGATGCAGATGAATCAGTGAGCTCAGCCAGTGTAAATAAATGAGACCAATCACATTAGCCATATATATATATATATTGAATAAAAATGTTATATTTTTTCACTAAATGAAACCTAGGAGTGCGGTTTTTTGTATCTATTACATGTGCACCCAGGCTGATGCCATTGGGTTGAGAGTGCACCGGATTGGGAATTTTTATATTTATATATATATATACAGTATATATATATATAATAAGCCACCACGTGAAGAATTTGACACTCCTTTATAATAAAGAGGGCGGAAATAGTATAATTTTGTCATTAACAGTACAAGTCCGCTCCATGTGTTTCATAATTAGAGAAAAAGAGGCAATTTTAGCAGCAGATGGAATTCTGCAGAATAATGCGGTCGCCAACAAAGCAGATGTTAATCTTTATCCAGAGTAAGCTCTGATCTCAGCTGCTATCCTCTTGGATTTACCTCCTAACCAGCAATTACAACTCCATGGCTTTTCATTGTTAGAGGCAAGCCAAGGGGAACACAATGCTTCCAACAGAGGAGAGGTGTTGTGCATTCACCAGAGGGGAAACTGATCCTCTTATATATTGGGGGTTTATTGTTGTGTCACCTGATCTTCCTACAAAAGAACAAGTTAATGCACGTGACATGGTCTTGAAGCGACACCTGGTCACACTGACCTGTGGGTATAGCCAACAACATTCCTTAGCAGCTTTTAAGCTCCTACAAAGTCATACAGTGACGTATACAATGTTTCAGGTCAATAACACAAATAGTGGGGTTTTCAGATCAGACTTTTGCAATAGCTTCCCTTTAAAACCTGCATCTCACACATGTACTTGGACATAAGCATTTTCCTAAACACTTAAAAAGAATTTCCAGTATCTTGGGAGGAAGAAGAGGAGGAGCAGAGTATCAAGGCCAAACTGTGATTGGGTTCTTCAGTAAGTTTCTGTGTGACTCTTTCCCACCCCTTGATGACAAATGGAAGCCACGCTTAGCAGGAGAATTAGTCACATATTTACTGGTATTAGGTGGGGAGACATGAACTTGCATTTAGTTATTATCAGTGGGGGGTTAATATTGGGCAAAAGTGTAAGGTTATTTCATTACATCAGCAGCTTCCGCCCCTAGACAGATCCAATCACAAAGCATATTGATGTAGCATGTTCATATTCTCGTGTATTCTGTTGGGGCCAGGGAGTAGGGAATGGGACAGTCTAAAAATGCTTGAACATCTCTTACTATACCCCATGTATTCCGCCTATGTTGTTGGCAGCATTTAAATTGCAGAGGAAGGTTTAGGTTGGCAATGGAATGGAGGGCAGGCTCAAGGGCAATCACATTAAGCACCCAGTTTTAGACAGGACCACCACCCCAGACAAGGAGCAAACCCAGCAGGCTTTCACTTCTCTCACTTTGCACTTATTCTTTTGATCTACCCCAGCAATTGGGAGAAAAGAATGGTAAAACTGACAAACCCAATAGAATGCAAAATATGCATTGGAGATACTTCCCCTGACTTGGGGGAGATGTTTCACATGACATGGGGTCAAGCTCTGCATCAGGTGCAATCAGATCCCACCAATGCCCTATCTACTGTAAAATTCCACTGAAGCTATCATTTGTGCATTTTTACTGGTATTAATGCAGAGCTTTGGATCAATTTCTGCAATGTTCCTAGTGGGATGCCTGGGGTTAAAGTGGTGCTCTAAAGCCCATTTTCTGCAGTGTTCCTTCTGGAATGGCTGACATACTGTGTTTTTAATTTATTTTCTACAGCATTCCTACTAGGATGTCTGGGCTTACTGTAGGCTTTATAATCCATGTTCTGCAGCGTGCCTACTGGAATGCCTGGAGTTGAAGTAGTGTTGTGAATCTATGTTCTTCAGTGTTCCTACTGGGATGTCTAGGGTTTATATAGTGCTGTGACTCTATGTTCTTCAGTGTTCCTACTGGGATGTCTAAGGTTCATGTAGTGCTGTGACTCTATGTTCTTCAGTGTTCCTACTGGAATGTCTAAGGTTGATGTAGTGATGTGACTCTATGTTCTGCAGTGTTCCTACTGGGATGTCTAAGGTTCATGTAGTGATGTGACTCTATGTTCTGCAGTGTTCCTACTGGGATGTATGGGGTTGATGTAGTGCTGTTACTCTATGTTCTGCAGTGTTCTTACTAGGATGTCTGGTGTCAATCCAATGCTCTGAATTAATTTTCAAATGAGTTCCTTCTAGGATGACTGGGGTTAAAGCTCTGAATCGATTTTCTCCCATGTACCTACTGGGATGCCTGGGGACAATGCAGTGCTCTGAATCCATTTTCTGCAATGTTCCTACTAGGGTTTATACTGTGCTCTGGGTCCATATTCTGCAGACTTCCTACTGGGAGGTCTGGGGTTAGTGCAGTTCTCTCAATCCATTTTCTGCAATGTTCCTACTAGGATGTCTGGAGTTAAGGTAATGTTCCAAATCCATTTCGTACAGTAAT
Source organism: Xenopus laevis (assembly GCF_017654675.1). NCBI lineage: Eukaryota > Metazoa > Chordata > Amphibia > Anura > Pipidae > Xenopus > Xenopus laevis. The sequence goes on along the minus strand of NC_054374.1, from coordinate 20,762,170 downwards.
CTTACTGGCATGTCTGGTGTCTATCTCGTGGTCATTATTCTCACTGGATGGCTTAGGTCTTTACTCCTAAGGGAATTCTAAAAGGATCCTTGATAAAGATGACAAAGCCTAAACTTCTTTGTGTTTTGGGACCTCAAATTAAGTTGAGGTTGCCCTAATGAAATGTGTTATTCTCTATAAACTGGTCCTAAACCTTAATAGACACTTATGGACCTTTTCTTCAATAATCCTTGCTCTGCATTCTGTTATTAAGTATATCAGGTTTTCATAAAATATCATGTTTTAAAACTGCCGCTGACATGTTTCTTTTGCCCAGCTAAGCTTTCTTATTATGGATATGGTAAAAATTGCTTTACTTCTGAAAAAGTAGTTATTTTGTAGTAATTTGTTGTACAGGCACGGGGGAGTGTATTTCCTGTTACTCATGTGTCTCAATCAACTTCCTCTCTTGCAAATGCTGCAGATTACTTTTAAAGGAAAGTAAGCTAAGAGAAACCTAGAAGGAGAAATCAAAAGCCCCCAAACTGCCTTGGATGCCTCACAGTGACTTCAGTGGAAACCTTCTGACATCGCTAGTACAGGTGGTTCTCAGCCCGTAAAAGTCATGTCCTAACAGGGATTGGTGGTTTCCATTGATTCGGAGTGATGTAATTCTGTTTCCAACTGACCAGAGAAATGTCACTCACTACGTTCAGTTTCCCAGCTGAGCAAGGCTCTTCTTTTCTCACAAACGTAATCTTCAGCCAACTGTTGCCAGTCCACCAAAATGAACAGCAGGTGGCACTGTTTTGCAAATTAAGCAGCGTAAAAATGGATATCTTGAAGTCTATAAAAAAAAACAATATGATATAAATTGCAAAAGTGCTCAGAGGAGCACTCTGAGCAATTTTACAGTAGTTTGTTTGGGGTGTTTGGTTTTTAGATACATGCTCTTATTTGCTTCAACCTAACAATGTTTTCAGTTTGAGGCAGGAATAGTTGGCTGTACAAGATGAAAATTGCAAGGGATTTCAGCATGTGGCAGTGAAACTGGAATGCCCTGAGTCTTCTGCAGCAGGAAAAAAAATCTCTTTTTTATTTTCACTATTCCTCCTGTCTTACGCTTGGATAGTAAGCCTCACAGGGCACGGACTCACTGTGCATGTACAGTAAAATTACCTGGAAATAGAGCTGTAGGTAATTAGTGCTGTTTGGAAATGATCATAATGAGAGGTGAAATTGTGCATTTTATTTCTTGACTTTTTTCAGCTCTGCTGAATAGACCTGTAAGTACCTAGATCCCCCCCCCCCCCCCCGCTAAAGTTCCAAAGACCTGCTTGTGAATTCTGTGCTCATCAGAGTGTTCCCACTGAGCCTGCAAGATCAAGCCTGTCCCAGAGAATGCTTGGCTGCACCTCCATGAAAAGCAAAGGTTAAGTAGAACTGACCTACCTTGAACTACTAGTATTAACTGACTAATAACAGAGATCCCACAACCTACAATTATCTGAAGATAACCAGCACCTTCCACCGCAGCCACTTGACAAGGCCAGTTGCAATAAATGGATGTCAGTTCTGAACTGGAAAGATCCCGTTGCTCCAGGATAAGCACCCAGAACTCACACTGTGCTACAATTATGAATTATGAATGTGTTAGGACTGAACTCTGACTGGTAAGTAAGGGTCTAGTAAGGGTATTATAAGCCATCACAACCAATCAAGAGGTAGCATGTACCAGCGACTTGTTCTAATAGGATTTGCTAGTGGTTTCTAGACCTGGAGCAGACTTTGTAGTCTTTGTTATATTACCCCTATAGCCAATGTTGCCAAGCACTGGAGAAGGGGCCCGGAAGTAGTGGCAGTGGGCTCAGTGTGAAGTCCAGCTAGGATAACATTATGGGGTATGTATATTTTATTGCGTTACCTTCACTGAGATAAAAGAGCCATAGACTCCAATGTTTTCTTCACAGACAAAGTTGAAGGCACGTGTCTAGGGCGCAAAGCTTGGGGGGCGCCAGGCATGCACGCGTTCACCGGGAGGGGGTGACGCAGTGGTTCAGTTCGCATGCGTGCGCTCACATAGTTGCGCACAACGGAGGGGCAATGTGGCTGGCTGGGTTGCCTGGGGTGCCCAGCTGGCCTGGCCTGGCCCGGCCCTGTATTTTCTGTGTACAGCTAGGAGACTGTTGAAAGATCAGCAGGAGGAATCAATACTGAAGGACAAACTAACCTTTCTTTCTCATTTTATGGTATATGGCACAGCAGAGCACAGCCATATTTAAGCATTGGGAACATCGGTGCATGTCACCAATGTACCCAAAACCCTCTCAGTTTTCTGGTTAATAACGGTATCAATGTCCTCTCAAAAGAAAACTGAGTTGACAAAGATTGGTTTTGGCACATGGATTTGCCAGTATTTTCCATGATAAACACAAGTAAGTCATATTTACATTTTGATTGACCAGCTCTGAACTCTGAAATCTTCTTTGCTGATGATGTCTGTGAGAAATGGCCCAGGCCAAAGGCTAATCTGCACACATTAGCTCCTAATATCATCTCATATCTCAACATGACATAATTACCAACAGGCTCTCTGTATGTAAACAGCACAGTTTAACCCTTGACAAATCCGCTCTGGATTCATATTATTATTATTATCTGGCCTATTAGCAGCTGAGGAATTTAATGTCTTAATTCAGAATCCTTAAACTTTAAAATGTGTTCTTACATCTTACCCAAGCAGCAGTCCCAGACTAACAGAATCAGCAATCTCTACTTATGTATGTCTAGAGCATTGGCTGCTGTACAGGTATGGGATCCGTTACTCGGAAACGAGTTATCCAGAAGGCTTTGAATTACGGAAATGCCATCCCCCATAGACTCCATTTTATCCAAACAATCCAAATGTTTAAAAATTATTTCCTTTCTCTCTGTAATAATTAAACAGCACCTTGTTCTTGATCCAAACTAAGATATCATTATTCCTTATTGGAAGTAAAACCAGCCTAATGGGTTTATTTAATGTTTACATGAGTTTCTAGTAGACTTAAGGTATGAAGATCCAATTTACAGAGAGATCCGTTACCTGGAAAACCCTAGGTCCCAAGCATTCTGGATAACAGGTCCCATACCTGTAGTACTTATTCTGTTCTCAATTTTTTGCCAGGGCTCCTCTTAACTCATGCAAATATATGAGAACATGACCAGCCGGGATTTAAATTCTGGTGTTTGTATTCATGGAGCTTACCATCTGAGCCACTGGAGGCGCTTAGGGTTGATCTTGACCAGTTCTCCATATACACCTCATGTTTTCTTTTTGTCTGCTCTTTCTTCTGCCCACCTTATTGGTTTCATGTGTAGATCATCATGTAATTAAGACCCTTTATAAGCCTGTCCCTGACCATTACTGCTTGCTTGGTCATAAAGCTTACAGCCAAAGATCTAGGCTTCCTGCCATTCATGTTCCTGTTAACCCACCTGCTTCCAAGTTCCTGAGTCCCTTGCTTGCTCCGTGACCCCAGCCTTGTTCCTGCCCCCTCCTTGTCCTGTCTCTGTGGATTTCCAGATTTGACCTTTTGCCTGTTCTTGGACACCCTTGCCTGCTGCCTGACCCGACCTTTTGACGTGAGTACTGGACTCCGTTTCTGCCTGCCGATTATTCTGTCTGTATATTTGTTTATATTTTTCACATTTCCCCACTTCCTGTTTTGTTTCTTTCTCTATTAAGCTCTGCATTTACTTATCATGATTTTACGACTTGGTTCTGTTTTTCATGGGTATGTCCCGGATTACTCAGTATACAGACTCCCATCTGATTGCTTTTCTGCAGTTTCAGATTGTAAAACAATGGGCCAAGTTAGGCATAGCGCCAAGAAGAAGACATTAAAGAAGTGTTCATCCCAAATATTGCTGGAATTGGCCTACAAGGTGGACCTCAGTAGTATCTAAGAGAGCAAATAGGTATGTTCTCCAATTTGTCCAAGGTTCTGTCCAACTAAGGGGAGGCAGCCCAATATTTTGGGAACCACTAGTCTAAAAGATGAGAAAAAAGAACTCTTTCTATTCTGCCCATATGACAAACCGGTCATTAATATATTTCTATATAAAAGTAGGACGTTATATTATTCCTTATGACATGAGTTCCTGGTGTAGGGCTGTGCTATATAAAGATGCACAGGGAAAGAGTGATGAGAACTAGAAGTGGGAGGAGTTGGTGGGTTACCTGTTCTACCCCAGTGTCCTGCATAATGTTAGGGTGGGTGTCACATCAAATTAGTCCTTGGCAGGACTTTGGAAGGTGGGCAGGCTTGAGCACTGACAAACAAAGAATAGTAGAGTACCTAGAAGCCTGTATGTTGAGAATATAGATGACATTGAGTATATGTGTGTGCGTTTGTGTGCACTATGTTTTTATGTAAACCAGTTGTTCTCAAAGCCATGGTTGAGGGGTCCCAGCCAGAAGTCCTAGTTAAAGGATTAAGAGGGGTGGATGACTAACACAGCCATGTTTATAGGCTAAGAGGAGTCCCAACCATGTTTTGAACAGCAACATTTTGGCCTGAAGACCTCTGATGCAATGAATCTCCATTTCCATACATTGAGCACTATGACTACAATCTCTTTCAAGACCAGACATCATTGTTCATATGTTTTTTGCCATCCTAATCTTCTTTCCCCTGTGAGGAACCCTACAACTCCCTTAAGGTGCCATCACCATTGACTGCCCTGGAAGGAAGTACAGTCCCTTTATATATATATTTACTTGCATCCTTTGTTCATTTCTCCAACAACCTGGTCACCAAACAAAGCTATAAATCATTTAATTCCTCCAAAGGGCTGAGCTGGTGTGATGGATAATTGCATCCATATCTGTTTCAGTCACCATACGAAGCCTTCCATCCATGGGGTTCATCAGAAGAAGCTGTCTTTTCATTAACCACAAGGAGAGAGGCCAGAAGCTGAGTTCCTCTGCATCACCCGAGACTATTTGCATAAGAAGGGACTGAGTCATAGTTCTACCAAGGGGAGGGCAGGTGGAGAGGAACCACTCTAAGAACTCTGAAAGGAAAGAAAGTAGTAGACATCCCTTTACTTCACGTGATACAAACCAGCCAATAAGGGAAGACTGACAAAAAAGGGGAACAGTTACTTTTTTTTTTTTTGGGTTGTGTGCAAGACTTGTTTGGGCCTCATAAACAACCACAGAACCACAAGCTGCGCACAGACACTCGAGAGTGGATCCGGGATATTGGTCAGCAGAAAGGGGCGAATCGTTTTCTTTGACTGAAAAAGAAAAAAACCACAAGACTTTCATACATTGGTAAGTGGAATCCCAACCACAACCAATCCACTCTATTTATTATTAGTATTTGGGTTTCTTTTTTTTTTCTTTTGCACAATTTTGAATTTTTCTTAAATGGCTTCATGGTCGGTAGTAAGTTTCAGTGCAGCGGGGAACTGAGATAAGGAGCGAGCAAATCTGGGAGGATGGGTGCACTTTTGGGCAATTTTGGGCTTGCAAGCTTTACATTTGAGTAAAATTGTACTTTTCAGCTTATTTTTTTTTAAAAAAAACACAAAAACTCCAAGCAGGAAGTTAAAGCACACGCGATGGCCTCACATAGTGCCTTCCAGTCATTTCCTTTATACCCACCATGCTTCTTCAGAGGTGAGTTTTTCTTCTTTTGTCTGCACTATATTGTGGGTGCAATGGCTGAAATAAGAATTTAATGGTAGGGAAGTATCGGCCCTGAGCGTTCAGTGTCCCAAAGAGCCTCTTGAGTGAAAACTGTTGCTTAAACTATGCAATGACATATTATATTATGTGGCTATGGGCAGATATTTTGCACTGTATATACATATATTTTACAATATATAGACTGGAGCCCTTGATCTGTCACTCAGGTTCCCGGCCGCCATTACTTCCTAAAGATTTGTGACATGTTTATATTTTTTGGGGGCGGGAGGGAGGCAGCTATACATGTTGTATTATTTGGGGGTTTTGGGTGGAATTGTTTTGGGTTGGTTTGGCAACACTGCCTGATAAAATGTCTAGTCTGGAGCTGTCTGTGAGGGGTTCATGCAATGGGGACCACCTCTGTCTGGGAAGGGGATGCAACAGAAGGTCTCCTCAGGCTTGTCCAACCTGCATTCTCCACATGTTGCTGAGGAGCAGCTGTCAGTGAATGCTGGGAGTTGTAGTTGAAACATGGCTGCACGGTGATTTATAAACAAACAAGACCTTCTGGCCAGCACTAAGGACTGCCCTAAACTGATCTTCCCAATGAGCATTATTTAAAGGCTGAGTATTCCTCCATTCCTCTGTTGACAATACTAGTCAGCCAGAGTTCTTGGAACATTTTCAGTGTTTATTTAAAATATGGCTTCAGCCCATACAGTCACCATTATTTTGGCTGCCCAGAATGACACACAGTGACGGCTTTGGCCTTTGACAGAAACCTCAAGTCATGCAAACATTAGCTTTTCAAAGGGACGTTCGTCTTAAATCTACTTTTAGCACCTTGCAGATTGTCTTCATCATAGTCCCAACATGTGTTCCATTTCCAATAACCCATAGCAACTTATCAATGTTTCCCTTCAAACAAGCATCCAGAAAATGCCATCTGCTTATTGGTTCCTGTAAATTACTAGCTGTAGGGCAAATTTTAGAGATAATTGCCCCCTTAAAGCCCTGGTTGTTTTCGTCTACAGAATTGTCTTAATGCTGGTGAAGCCGAGGTCAAAATGCTGCACTCCCAATCTTATTATTTTGCAACTATGAAGTCCATTGGCTGTCTGGGGATTCTGGGAACTGTAGTCTGACAACAGCCTGAGTTGATATTTTGAATAATAAAGTAAAATTTCTTTACACCTCTTGGTGCAAAGAGTTGCACCCTAGACAGGCACCCCTGCCTTTACGTCCCACGCGATGTCACTGGCTTACAGCTATAAACAGAATTTTATGGGTGAGAGTGCAGATGTGTCTTTAAACCACAGAACAGATGCCTCCTGGTATTAAGAGGATAAATTTGTTAGTCAACAGTCATTCAAAGAAGAAGCCGGGCAGAAGAATGCAGTCAGCTGCTTGATAGTCACCCCAAGCTGAATCATAGTGAGAGCCCCACTGCTGCTCCTCTCCCCTCGGCTCACACAGTCACAAACAGAAGGGAGAAAAAGAATCCGAGTTGTTAACAGTTTTTTAGTTGCAAATAAAACGGCTTTTCCAGGCATTACTGGGGGATTTAGCACAACTGACTCATGCAGATTTGTATGACTCGCACATTCCTACAGTGGGGAGTCGGCTGCAAGGAGAGAGGGGGCTTTGCACTTTGTACTAACACTTTGTACTAACAGCTTCCTCAGCTGTGCCAGGACAAGCAAAGCCCATGTACCCCCGGCCAATCAGAAATTCTCTTTAGTTGCATGCTTTTAGCTGTGGCCCCCAAATGGGGAGCAGAATTAGCCCTTGGTACTTTAGCAAATGACATATGACATATGAGGTATGCATTAAATGAGAAGCTTTTCTTTATTTTATATGTGTGCAACCCTACAGTTATCATTTAACACCCCCCAGGCACAGGCACAGGTTTATTAAAGGATAAGTAAATCTTTAAAATAAGTAAATGTAAAATTGATGAGGGGGCTATTCTAAGCACTTTTGCAATGTACATTCATTATTTATATTGTTTTTATTCCAAGATATTAAAGGATACATGTACTGTTAACATCAATGAATTTTGTTACAACATCGCCATCTGCTGGTTATTTTCCCACCAGTCTGACCACCAAGTAGTCAAGGAAGTTGTCAGGAGAAAGCGGCTGCTGATGTTCTTCTGCTTAGGAAAGATGTCAGAAAGGGTTCTAATTTTTTTTCCTAAGCAAAAGAACATCAGAGCAGCCTCTTTATTTCTCTTGACAACTTCCTTGACTACTTGAAGGTCAGAATGGTGAGAAAAATGACCAGCAGGTGGCGCTGTTGTAACAAAAATCATTCATATTAACAGTACATGTATCCCTTAATATCTTGGAATAAAAGCAAAATAAATTATGAATGTAAATTACAAAAGTGCTTAGAATAGCCCCCCTCGTCAATTTTACATTCACTTATTTTAAAGATTTACTTATCCTTTAAGCAGTGACTTGATTAACTATGGTTATTGCACAGTACACAGGGCCCTGATGAACCGGAAGTATGGTTTGCAGCGTGAATTGGCTTCCCCCCAGCGTTGCTGGAAGAAGCAGTAGATACAATATTATGGCCTGGACAGAATAAATGTTTTTCTATAACAATTAGTATGGGGGCAGCCTATTTGTTTGGATAGAACATTTCTTCCTATTGTCATATTGCTTTCCTAAATCATAGTGTTCAGATGGAAGTTTTGACAAAACTAATTCAGTAGTTTTAACCCATTTCTTGCTGTCAGTACTGTATATAATCTAAATATCCAGGGCCTGGATAGAGTTAGTAGATGGTTGTAGCTACACGCACTGGTTGGGGTAGTTATGGTAGTAGAACTACAATCATTTATACTTTACCATTTATTGACTAGTTTGTTCCAACTAAGAATTTAGTATCAAAGCTGCAAGACTGAGCAGTTGCCTAAAGTGAGTTTCCCTTTCTCATAAAGGGTGTTTTATAGCAGTTTGCTGTTCTTATTAAAGGGGAAGTTTATCTTCACAATAACTTGGAAGATGATGTGGAGAAAGAGGGGAAGCCTCTATAGAAAGACAAGCAATGCAAAGTACTATAAAGATGCTTATACACAGGCAAAAAAAAGGGAAAGTTGTGCCTCAGCTAAATTTTAAACCTTTTAGGCAAGGGGAGCAATGAGGCTGCATTCACCTATAATAAATATGCTGAAAACATTTTATGCAAAAAAGAATCCCTCCTCTTTACATGAAACAGGGATTGTTTGTCCATATATTGCAATATATTAAAGATGGTCAACTACGTCAAAGTCATCCCATATCTCGCCAGTCCTACGCTCAACTTTAACTTGATTCTAACCTTTGTCAGACAATTGGTTTGGTGTCTTAAGTGGGATTGAACAGGTTCTATTGACCAGATTTATAAATCCCTATACCTCCCAACATTTTGGAAATAGAAAGAGGGACAAAAATATTTGCCGCGCAGAGTGCGGCATATTTTTTTCGACCATGCCCGTTTTTGTGACCACGCCCCCTAATTACCATGTCAGTCTGACAATTAAATAAAAATATGTGGCCGTTGCAAAAAAATTAAAAAAAATTAAGACAATGAGCAAAATAATGGCATCCTATAAGAACAAATGCAAACTTAAACCGAACGTTATTTTTCTTATTATTTTAGTTTATAATTATGTTTTTATATATATAGCAATGCTTTACTGCAATTGATGATAAGCAGCATGCTTACAATAATTAAACAAACTGGGGAATAAATAAATATTTTGTTTAATATTTGTATTATTACAAATATTAAACAAAATATTTGTATTATTACAAATAATAACAGGCATGCGACCTGTTCTCCAAAATGCTCTGGAGCTGGGGCTTTCCAGATAATGATTCTTTCCATAATTTGGATCGTTATGCCTTAAATCTACTAGAAAATCACGCAAACATTAAATAAACACAATAGTCTGGTTTTGCTTCTAATAAGGATTAATTATATTTTAGTTGGGATCAAGTACAAGCTACTGTTTTATTATTACAGAGAAAAAGTAAATCATTTTTTAAAATTTGGATTATTTGTATAAAAATGCAATCTATGGGAGACAGCCTTTCTGTAATTTGGAACTTTCTGGATAATGGGTTTCCGAATTACGGATCCCATACCCCTATATATATATATATATATATATATATATATATATATATATATATATATATATATATATATATATTTATTTATATATATATATATATATATATATAAATATATATATATATTTATATATTCCATTGCAAAAAAAATAACGATAAAATGCAAAAGAATACTTAAAAATAGACAGTCAAAATAAACATCATGGCCAGAGTCTGTCTAAGAAGGTTGGAGGTTAAAAGGCCAGTGAACAGGCTGCATTGTGTTATGTAATATCTGAACAGGGAACCTCAATGGGAACAACAGTGCTCCTTTCACTTCGGTGCAAGAATAACAGCCATCAGGGAGACGGATTGTTCTTTCCCATAATACTTGTTGTTTACCCAGACTGATGTCCAACATGGCCTCTCCAGCCAATGAAATTTATGGCAGGTGACACTTAGAGTTTGGAGGAAAAAACAGAAAGTTCTGTACTTTGGGCTTTACGTTATCAGCCCGTACACTTGTCACAAAAGGAAATCCATTCCCCTTTTTTCAACCCGATAACGTGAAAATTGTAGAAAACACCAGTAGGTTCTTCCAGCATGTTTTGAACGTTGTCAAAGGCTGTGACATATGAATGCATTGCGGTGTACCACAAAAGGCCTGGGACTCTATCGGAGCAAGCCATGCCCTCCTCTGCTTTTGTTCAACTGTTTTCTACTATCCAGTGTCAACAAGCTATAATGTTTCAGTGCTCGGCAGCTCACATGCAATGTATCTGTACATTACCCAATAACAAAGTTCATTTCCCCAGCAAAACACAAAGAACAGTCTGCAGTCAAATCTATTACTGAATGATGTGATGCCCATGGAAAACAATATAGAAATACCAGCAGGGGGATTCAGAGAATTATGCAACCCATGGTGAACGGTGATTACTAACTGCTGCTTTGAAGCAGGCCCGGACTGGCAATCTGTGGGTTCTGGCAAATGCCAGAGGGGCTGCTATAAGGTCCCATAGAAAGTCAGTATTTAGTGGGCTGGTGGGGGCTGTTTGGGTCTCTATGTGGGCTGATTTGGCCTCTGTGTACCTGAAATGCCAAGGCCTATTTTAATTCTCAGTCCGGACCTGCTTTGAAGCACAGGCTTGATTTCAGCTGGGCACTGTAAGGAGTATGTTTTCCCTTGTTTGTGTTGGTTTCCTCCAGGAAGTCTGGTTTCCTCCCACATTCCAAAAACATACAGGGAGGTTATTTGGCTTCTGATAAAATTAGCCTAGCAGTGTCAGACTGGGGTACCTGGGGCCCACAATAGAACCTCCCATTCAACCTACCAGGGGCCCACAAGAGAAACTCCTTTTCTTCCAAATGAGAAAGACAATTTCCAAAAGTAAGCAGCGAGCTGGAGCATCAACAGGCAGGAGTTGAGGTTCCCCCCAGGCACAGGCCCGGATTTGCGGAAAGGCCACCTAGGCCCGGGCCTAGGACGGCATGATTTTAGGGGGACGGCATGCTACCCAACCACACCCACATTGGTCCAGATGATTAAAATTTGCATGAAAAAAGGGGAGGGGACAGGGGCGACAAACGTCAGTGGGCCTAGGGGCGCCCACTATGTAAACCTGGCCCTGCCCAGGCACAAGGGCCCACAGAAATGTTTCCCATTATCCCAGTGAGCCAGTCCAACTCTGGATCTTAGTATGTTGTGTGAATGTAATAGGGACCTAGACATTCCCAAACTTTGGAGCTGGACCCACAGGAGTGGGGTGGAGGTTGGAGCATTGGCTGAGGTGACTCAGCCTTAAGGCTGGTTAGGATGAGAATTGTAAGGAACGGCTTTCAGCTTTCCTAGATACACCTGAATGCCCACTTGAAGGTCAGTTAGGGTGGGATTTGGGCTGAATATGTATTTATTCTCTTAGATATAATTAAAATTATGAATAACATCTTTATTTTGCTATATCTATACAGTTAAAGCTGGACCTTCAAGGGGGACCCGGCCAAAGAATGGACCTTCAAGGGGGGCCTGGCCAAATGTTGGACCTTCAAGGGGTCCCAGACCAACTTTTGGACCTTCAAGTGGCACATATAAGATTGTATTTTTTTATTAGATAAGATTATTCAGTGCATCCCTAGGCAGCATGGAATTGATGGCTATGTAGTGTTAGGCTGGCACAAAGTTATGTGAACTGTTGTTTAACAATAACTGATGGACCATAGGCTGGACAGTCCTAGTTATGATGGGGCGCCAATAAGTCTCAAGCCCCACCACATCTAAAGACAGCCCTGAGAGAAAGAACACTTGTGAGTAATTGTGTTTTCCCTAGTGCTTCTTAAGGAAAGAACCCACTCATTATATGATGTGGTCAAAATCAAATCACTTGTCGACTATCTAGTGAATATTCAGATATTTTGTGCCATAATGAGCTTCTATGTTAGAAGTTCTTCTTCCATAAACTTGAAGGCCTTCTGGTAAGAGAACACGCTGTTTTTTTTTAGACTAGGTCTGTTTATTTTCATGTTCATCTTGTACTTATTATACAAGCGGTAACGGCAATAAAACACATTCATAAAATATGTAATCCTCGGAGACTCCAAAACAGCTTCTGGACACAAAGGACAACCCAAAACCTTCCAGCCTTGTGAACAATAGAGACAAACAGTCATAGCCAGAATGGACATCGGAGCTACAAAGTATCTTATGTAAAGAAAACACGGTGAAGTGCCAAGGGCCAAACATTAGTTTCCCACTAACCACATAATAGTCATACACAGTGGAGCATCAGAAACTCTACGTGTGGCAAAAGACTGTGGCAAAAGGGGGGCAAATGCAATACAAGTGTTTTTTTGTTTTGTTACTAGAGAATTTAGCTATGTTAGATCTTTATTACATTCCTTCCATAAAACTGAGGGAACTTCTCGTAATATCAAAAGGCATGTTTGTTTTTCTTCTTATTCCTCATCATACGCGTCCATGTAGCGCCTACACAACAACACAGTGCAGCTTTCAGCTCCGAGAAACATTTAATACTTTAGCATTCACTAGGGACCTGAAATGGGCACGATTATGTTGCCCTTTCCTTAAATACTATATTTAGTGATTGCTCTTTTACCTCTTTACTCTTTCTTACTTTCATAAACGGTGAATTTCTCATAGAAAAGACGTGCACAGTAGTCCTTTCCCTAATGCAAAGCTTTATATATGTATAAGTATGTAAACGATGCACTAAATTCAGTGAAATACCAACTCCTTTATGAAACATTTGGTCAAGAGTTTAAATGAATCTGAATTAAATATGAATAAAATCCAAAAATGCACATCAGCTTTGGAAACCCAGTCCTTTAAGGTCCTGGGATTCCACATTGATTCAGGATTTGGGGCATCCGTAATAATATACTCTATATTTATAATACTCTTTATATGTAAAGTGGACACACACAACTTCCTCAAGGTTAAGACCTTTCTCTGAGATAAGTCCCAGGATATATATTTATAACTTGTTTTTGGGTTGAGAATATGAACTTTAGATGGTCACAGAACTCCACAATGGTTTATAACATTTACAATAGTGTGTAATATAGAGTATATAGATTTATATATTCTGTATATCTGTCTATATCTATATCTATCTCTCTGTCTATCAATATATCTATAATCTCAATCTACAGTATCTATCTATCTATCTATCTATCTATCTATTTATCTATCATCTTTCTTTCATTTTTTTCATCTATCTAGCTAGCTACATCTATCTTTCTATCTATCTATATCTTTCTTTCTATCTAAATATATCTTTCTTTCTTTGTATCTATATCTATCTATCTATCTATCTATCTATCTATCTATCTATCTATCTATCATCAATCTACTATCTGTCTATCATCTATCTATCTATCTATCTGTCTGTCTGTCTGTCTGTGTGTCTATCATCTATCTATCTATCTATCTATCTATCTATCTATCATCAATCATCTATCTATATATCTACATCTATCAACATAAATATTTTTTCTCTCATCTATCATCTATCTATCTATCTATCTATCTATCTATCTATCTATCTATCTATCTATCATCTGTCTATCATATATCTACATCTTTTTTTCTATCTATCTATCTATCTATCATCTATCTATAATCTATATATCTACATCTATCAACATAATATTTTTTCTTTCATCTATCATCTATCTGTCTGTCTGTCTATCATATATCTACATCTTTTTCTCTATCTATCTATCTATCTATCTATCTATCTATCTGTCTGTCTGTCTGTCTGTCTGTCTGTCTGTCTGTCTGTCTGTCTGTCTGTCTGTCTGTCATCTATCTATAATCTATATATCTACATATATCAACATAAATATTTTTTCTTTCATCTGTCATCTATCTGTCTGTCTGTCTGTCTATCATATATCTACATCTTTTTCTCTATCTATCTATCTATCTATCTATCTATCTATCTATCTATCTATCTATCTATTTATCTGTCTGTCTGTCTGTCTGTCTGTCTGTCTGTCTGTCATCTATCTATAATCTATATATCTACATCTATCAACATAAATATTTTTTCTTTCTATCTATCTATCTATCTATCTATCTATCTATCTATTTATCTATCTAATTAACATGAAAATGGTCAAATGCCCTCTTTAAAGCTAAGGGCACACGTGGTATAATCAGAAGTGCCAACCTAATCCTGTCTCTGCCTCCTGGTGTTCATTTTACCTACCTATCAATCAATGTGCCCATAGGGTGAAATCTACCCTTTGTGCCTCGTGACTGCAGAGCTAGTGCACGTGGACCCCCTAAGGAACCTCAAGATTAATGGTGGCATCTTACACGCTTTTGGATCTATATAACATGTTGTTGTTGTATAATACTTGCTCAGAAGAATATCACATTTAATGATCAGTTAAACATGAAGGGAAACAAAATTCAAATTAAAAAAAAGTGATAGAAAAACGTATGAGCCCATGGAAAAAAATCACCTTTGTTTAAAGCGATGGTGTTAGATTTTAGTGTGACTATGGTGCGTCACTAGTATTCACAGCTTGTATTTATAGTGAACACGTTCCCTCAGTGCAGAGCTACCTTGTGCTTATGTTTTTGTTGTCTTTTCCAATGTGAAAAATGAAGACATTTTGTTATAAACAAGTGTGAAAAAGTTGTTACTCTGAATACTAAGAATGTCACAAGTTTCTTTATTACCCAATTAAAATATTCATGTGAAATTGCTTTCACACCTCTAACCCACCTCTCTGTGTATCTGAGCAGGTCTGAAAAATAGCCGACTGCACATAGATAGTTCTCTGGGCAAACTGGGCACCAGTTAGTGTATGGCCTGCGCTATCATTGGCTGCTGCCTCTTCTGAGACTTGATCTTCCTTGTCCCATGCAGCCCCCCCCAAAAAAAAATAACAACCCCTTAAATGTACTTATATACCATGTCCACTTAATGGGTGGCATGGTGTAAATCCTTAAAATCTATCCGAATATCTATTTCAAAATTTGACCAAAATGTTTTCTTACAAAGGCCAACCATAGGAAAGTCTTATAAAGATAGAATCTCAGCCATAAAGCAGGGCAGGACTGCTGCTTACAATAGGGATCAGATAGAATCTGTGCAGCCACTGGGACAGAATGTTCTGTTATACAGAATCTCAGCCATAAGGCACAACATAGTAGCTGCTTTTTTAGAAAGAGAGTGTAATAATAACCATCTGATTATGCCTTATTTTTGGGATCAAATATATATTACGTAAAGCTGGTGATTTCTGCAGTCTCTGTGATATAAGGTTTTTCTGAGTAGTTTTGGACACAGAATATCAGATATAAGTTTATGTGTTATGTCGGTGAAGGTTCTCATTCGTCCAGGTCATGGTATATCTATAGTAAAAAGTCAAATCAACTGGACTTGCTGTATTTTCTTTTTCCTTGAAGACATTTCACTAGTCACCTGACTGGCTTTCTAAATTCAGAAATTCAGTTTATGTGTTGTTTTCTGTTACATGGCTCCCCTAAAGCTGGCCATAGACGCAAAGATCTGATCGTACGAAACGAGGATTTTTTGTCCGGCAGAGATCGTTCGTTTGGTTGATCGGACAGGTTAGATTTCTGTTGGCTGCCGATAATATCTCTGCGTGTATTGCCGATCATACGATTTTCAGTGGGAGACTGTAATCAGCTTTGGTCAGACATAACTATCGTACGATTGCTGTCAGGGGCAGAACATCAGCTGATCTGTTCTTTTACTACTTTATTTGATCTGAATGGTTAGTGGCAGGTTGAGAGATGGGAAAGTCCGATCGTATGATGATTCTTTGCATCTATGGCCAGCTTAAGAGATACAAAGCAGTAGACGGGGAGCTTGACCTAAAGGTCTGTTGATAGTGATTCAATAGAAGGGTCTTTTCTGGAGCACTTATCACTCCTAGAGCTAAATGAGACAAAGGAGGCAGGATTGCAGTAAATGTAAATGAGCCTTCCAGATAAAGACTAAATAATCCTGCTCTGCGTTAGTGATTCTATTTACTTGCTGCCATAAAGTGTGACAGCACTGCTGTTCTTTGAAAGTCAGTTGAAATAGAGAGTAGCAGGAAATACACTTCTCAAATTGAGAAGTAACATTTTGCAAAAGTAAAGTTAATATTTATTCCCCATCATTCCCTATTTATCCAGTATCATACACACAGAAATTACACGTGGCAGCTCTGTATGACAGTTATAGTGCTTGTGCCCCGTCTCAGAAAGAAATCGATGCCTTTGCTGAGCTGAACACCAGTCATCATTAGCCCAATTAGCTTTTCCAGCCTTCACAATCAGCACTGCAAATGCCTAATTAGCACCAATTTAATAGACGGTGAAGTGAATTACTTGCAAACATCTTGCTCCTTTTGCACATTCAATGGATTGTTTCACCACAAGCTGCTTCCTCCCGTCTCACTCTTAGTGCCGCTGCCATTCAATAAAAATTCCATGGTGTGAGATTATTTGGGCTTCACCCTCTTTGCTTATTGGAACCTTCTCCTGCATCCTCATTACTTTCCATTTATCATCCATTCTCTCCCCATCTCTGTTCATACCTTCCCGTTCTCTCTTCTTGTCTGTGAGTCTGATGCTTCATGCTTCCAAAACAGGTAAACTCAATATTCAAATAGTTAGACATTTATTATAAGGGATAATGTGCCCCTACTGGGGTTCAGTGAACATATAAAGACACACGTTATACAGGGAACTCTGAGTATCACTCATGTATTATAAGGGATAATATACCCCCTACTGTAAATTATAAGGATATTAGAAGTCACTGAGGGGTTCTGTGACCATATAAAGACACAAGGCTGCAGGCTGAGTTATACAGGGAACTCTGAGTATCACTCATGTATTATAAGGGATAATGTACCACCTACTGTAAATGATAAGGATATTAAAAGTCACTGAGTGATTCTGTGACCATATAAAGGCACAAGGCTGCAGGCTGAGTTATACAGGGAACTCTGAGTATCACTCAAGTATTATACGCGATCATGTATCCCCTACTGTAAATGATAAGGATATTAGAAGTCACTGAGGGGTTCTGTGACCACATAAAGGCACAAGGCTGCAGGCTGAGTTATACAGGGAACTCTGAGTATCACTCAATTATTATACGGGATCATGTACCCCCTACTGTAAATGATAAGGTTATTAGAAGTCACTGAGGGGTTCTGTGACCACATAAAGGCACAAGGCTGCAGGCTGAGTTATACAGGGAACTCTGAGTATCACTCATGTATTATAAGGGATAATGTACCCCCTACTGTAAATGATAAGGATATTAGAAGTCACTGAGGGGTTCTGTGACCATATAAAGGCACAAGGCTGCAGACCCCCCTACTGTAAATTATGAGGATGAGGACCCCTCACAATGATGAAGAGGAGTTTGGTATCTAATTTTCTTGAACCCTAAAAGACATTCAGTACATTATTTTCATTTATTTTACTAAATGTTGCTAGTGTTTCAAGATATATATATATATATATATATATATATATATATATATATATATATATATATATATATATATATAGATATATATTATATATATTATATAATTATATTAGTTTATAACATAACAGCATTACTTGGCTTGGGCATGGCTCTTAGGGGGCGTCTCCTGACCCAGTTTCTGGCCATGAGCAGAAGTAAGGCTGATCTCTCCCATGAAGGTGTCCCTCCTGTTTGTTAAAAGCAAGTGACAGTTAAAGAATGTGTTGCAAGAGCAGTGAAACCGCAGGGCTGCAGCTTTCTGATAACAGCTCTCTCTGCACCAGTTCCGTCCTCGTTATAAAAAGAGATGGGAAAACACACACGCATAGGTATCGGCCCTGCTTTCCTGTTTTCAGTAAATGTGCGAGCTCTGACTCCCAGGCGCCCTGTTTCAGTTAGCCCTCCACATGTATGTGTATAGCCGTGACAGCCCCCTCACTTCAGCAGGGTGCAGAGAATGGCACGTGGGTAGAGGCAAGGTAAATGAATGTCACTGTCCCTTACAGAGTCCTAGTAACGTCTCAGATATATATATATATAATATGCAAGAGCTATGAATATCCTGTGAATGATATCCTTATAACCGGTGCTTGGTGATGTCATCAGTTATATTCAGTGCTCAGTGATGTCATTTCTATAACATGACTCATTGAAACTTGTCTATTAGAATGAAAAATGTACCTCCTGTTGTAAAAATATAAGTATATTAGAAGTCACCTAAGAGTTCTATAAAAACTTTGTCTTTGGCCTTGTGCTTTTATATGGTCATGGAACCCGTCGTGACTTATAATATCCTCATATTTTTACAACAGGGTTAGGGTTAATAGAGTATTCATTATATATTTTTATTGTTTACATACCTCCCAACATTTTGGAAATAAAAAAAGAGAGAAAAAAAAGTTGGTGCGCATAGTGCAGCAATTTTCTTGACCACACCCATTTTGTGGTCATACCCCCTAATTACCATGTTCATTTTACAAAATTTGGCAGGTTATGAAAGTTTGAACATATTTCTGTGTTTTTTAAGTTATTAGTTATTACAATTTTGCTAATGAAGGTGAATTGCCCTTTAAGCTGTGAGTCTAACTTCTCCCAAGAGACCTGTTATCTTATATTGTTACAATTACTTATTTGCTTATCTTAAAATAGTTACAAAAGTATCTTATCTGCTGCTGTTGCTGTTCTGGGCTCTCTGCCAAAAAACATTGTTTCTTTTTCTGCCTGTTCAGTGCAGAGAAAAGCGGGAATTTCCAGTACAAACGAGGGACTGCAGGTTGAGCTGTCAAAAGAGGGACTGTCCCTCTAAAAACAGGACACTTGGGAGGTATGTTGTTTATATTAATTGGGATCTATTGCCTGTTTATAAGTATGAGTGTTGCAGATAAAGGTGCATACCAGCCTTTGCTATTGTGTATATTCGCAATCACTAGGGGGTATATATTTAAAGGCCAAAATAGAGCTCAGCCCAATTTGCCAGGGTAATGCTCGATCACATGGCCAATCCCAAGACTTCATGTAGGAAAGAAACGGGAAAAAAACCTTTTCCACGTTGCAGTACAATACCCAGCATCCCCTGACAACCAAAGTCCACATTAGATATATACTGTAGCCCCCTGCTCCCACCCTTACATAGGACATCCCTGAGCATTATCAGATATCAGCTGACACCCTTCCTGGGTTCAAAGAAAGTAAAATGTGCTCTGGTGCGGCTGTGGTTTAAAGGCCACAATTATTTTACATTTGTGAGTTATAAAAAGTCCAATTTCCTAGGGATTGGTGCAACGATGACATTAATTGCTGCAATTCTAGTGGAACAGCGGGCGCTGCTGGAATGCCGGGCAGTCTATACAACACAAGCTATTTATGACTTGTGGAAAGTAAAAAAAACACAAAGCCACAAGCACACCACTGATTCTACCACAATCTCCTTCCACTGCTGATAGGGCAACATGTATGTAAATGAGCTTGTACTCTCGGCTGATGCCGACATTAAAGGATAAGTACATCTTCAAAATATGTGAATGTAAAATTGATGAGGGGTTTTCTAAGCACTTTTGTAATTTACATTCATTATTTATTTTGTTTTTATACCAAGATATTAACAGAAACATGTACTGTTAATATGAATGAATTTTGTTACAACAGTGCCACCTGCTGGTCAGTTTCCCACCAGTCTGACCACCAAGTTGTCAAGGAAGTTGTCAGGAGAAAGAAAGAGGCTGCTCTGATGTTCTTCTGCTTAGGAAAGATGTGAGAAAGGTTTCTAATTTTTTTCCTAAACAGAAGAACATCAGAGCAGCCTCTTTCTCCTGACAACTTCCTTGACTACTTGGTAGTCAGACTGGTGAGAAAATAACCAGCAGGTGACAATGTTGCAACATAATTCATTGATGTTAACAGTACATGTATCCCTTAATAACTTGGAATAAAAACAAAATAAATAATTAAAGTACATTGCAATAGTGCTTAGAATAGCCCTCTCGTCAATTTTACATTCACTTATTTTAAAGGTTTACTTATCCTTTAACATTAACACAGCCAAACACCCTCGCAGTTAGTGCCAGTACTAACCACTGAACAGACTATGGCCAACTGAACTAGAGATCTCGGCACCTTCATTCTCCTTCACTGCAGGATGGGTACAAAGTGCAATTGCCTCTGCCCTCCCTCCTTCTTTTAACAGGGATTATATATTTTGAGTATATACATGTGCGGGGTGTGCGATCTGCTCTCATTCTCACTCTGATTGGTTACAGGTTGCTTTAGGTCTACAAAAGTCCAATGATGTTCAAGGGGAGAATTCACAACAGAGGCGTAAAAGGGGTTGTTCATCTTTGATTTAATTTTTAGTATGATGTAGATATTGATATTGATATTGATCATAGATATGATATTCTGAGACAGAATATTCATTCTTTATTATTTGGGGCTTTTGCATTATTTAGCTTTTTATTCAGCAGCTCTCCCTTTTGCAGTTTTAGCAATCTGGTTGCTAGGGTCCAAACTGTCCTATCAACCATGAGTTGACTTGAATTAAAGACTGGAATATGAAGGAGAGGCCTGATTAGAAAGATGAGTAATAAAAAGTAGCAATAACAATACATTTGTAGCCTAACTGAGCATTTTGTTTTCAGATGGGGTCAGTGACCCCCATTTGAAAGCTGGGAAGATTCAGAAGAAGGCAATAATTAAAAAAAACAATAAATAATGAAGACCAATTGAAAAGCTGCTTACAAATGGTTATTATATCACATACTAAAAGTTAACTTAAATGTGTCACTTAAACTTGAACCAGGAAAATTTGAAGGAAAAGGACAAGGAAAGCCCTGTTATACTTGGGGGTGCCAAAAGTTAGGCACCCCAAGTGATCTCATTTACTTAACTGACACCCTGGGTCGGTGCTCCGGCCCGGAGTTATTACAGCGAGCACCGCGGAGCAATAGATTTCCGACTGCTTCTTTCTTCTCACGGCTGAGCATGTATATCAGCTTGAAAAGCCAAACTTTAATGAAAAAGTCAGCTATTTAATTCTACTGCGAATACGTCTGCCCCGGGAAATTTGTAGAAAGAAGAAGCAGGAAGAGAATCGCTCCATGGTGCTCGCTGGAAGAATCCCCGGACCAGTGCAGTTTTATCCTGATAGGAGCACCGGCCCGGGGTGTCAGGTAAGTAAATGCAACCATTACTTTCCTTCTCCTTTAAGATGAACATTTCTGATTAGGTATATGCCAGAAAAGCACTGACTTCAGACAAATTCAAATTGCTCTAAGACCACTTAGGGGTTTAAGAAAACGAAATGAGAACAGAGCGGTCAGTAACGCTTCCAGCACTTTGCCTTGTTGTGGTCATCTCTGAAATTTTGATCCAGCCGTCCATTCACCATTTTTCCCTCCTCCTTCCATATTATGGTGCAGTAATGCATGAACACATCAATGTATGGATGTGCTTTCTCCATCAGTGACCACAGGAAAACCTTGTGGGCAACGGACCAGCATATGTTTATCATCCAACATGCGTGGCAGGATTTACATATGACTTGTGGTCACATTCACTGATTTATGGGCATGGCTCAGATGGCACCACAGAGTATCCCACTTAGACAAGATGATCCCATAAGGACAGTCACCTAAGGGGTAATTTTTTTGGTGCAAGTCAGACACCTGCAGTGTGTTATATAAGCGGCAGTTGCACGTATTTAGCATATGAGATAATGCTCCCAGGCCTGAAATATTCATTAGGAAATGATGCTGCTAATGTTGGATCTGCTTGGAGTTGATGGTGTTTGATGATAATGTCACCTTGTGGCTGGGTCTAATTAGAAGCGCGGGTGCTTGAAATTGGGGTGCCTCCATCTTACTATTTATTTTATTACCTAAATACAAATCTCAGCATACCCTACAGCAAAGGTAATTCAGTATATTCCACAACTACAGGCTGCAGTTTGGAACCCCCATGCCTTTAAAGAAATGTGATCGTCATCAATACGTATTTCTAATTAGACCATACCATAAGATTCCAATTAGTGTTGTACTACTGTAACCATATAGCGGCCCAATTATTCATTATACTAAAAGCTTGGGGGGCAGATTATAATAAAGTGATGGTGTTATCCAAAGTGAGCAGTGTGCCTGGTCTGATGTTCCCACATGGCCCAGGGGCTTCCTTTAATATAAAACATGTTTCAGCTTACAGTGCTCAAAAGAAGAGAGCTTAAAGGTGGGCTTTCCCCTTAAGCGGCACCCACAGATACAATGGCTTTTGTAGAGCAGTGACCCCAAGCAACATGTTGCTCTCCACTCCCATTAATGCTCCCAGTGGCTTCTGTTGATCCTCAATACTTTTTACATTTGAGTGTCACTCACAGGTTAAAAAGATTGGAGACCCTTGATGTAGAGAATGGGTGGGTTCCTTTTTACATTGACCAATAATGGAGTGCAAAATTATCACTACTGTGTAATTTCCACTTTTTTGAGGGGCAAAGTTGTATTTTGGCAGTCCTCTTTCTAGTCCAGCATTTGTTCAGGGGCCCTCAAATCATAACAAAGATCTTGCATGGAGGGGTCTATGACTTATCCATGATATAGCTAGGGAGGGAAATGTGAGCCTCAAAAGCAGTGATTCCTGGCACCATTAAGAGTCGTAGAGCAGTGGCTGGGAAGTCCCAGCCTGAAGGTGAGAATGCTTCTTTGCTCTTCTAGATATTCCTGGAATTATGGTTGTATGGTTAATACACTTAATATAACTTCTGGGGGCCTGACCAATTGTTGACCCTCAAAAGGGGGCTTCAAACAAAAAAAGTCCCAACCATAACAATAAGGATAGTCCTTGTGTAATAAATGAAATAAGTCTTTACGTAAAAAAAGAGGGGAAGGTAACTAAATATTCCACTATGGCACACAATTTTGATTAATGTGAGTTAAATAGAAACCACTAATTCAGTGTTTATGCCCCAACGGCACCTACTTTAATCCAACAGCAGCTGCCATAAGACAGTCGCTTGACCCTCCGCAGAAGGAAGCACACAAAAGGGGAGCGCGGCGATCTACGTACTCGAGTTACAGGCCAGCTGCTCAGCCGAATCTGTTAGGCTTTTCATGTTCAAGGGCCCCATTATCTTTTGTGCTTCTCTATAGGCTTATTTCAAGTAGAATTCTCTCCCACATAAAAGTGAAGGAATACCGACTTATTTGCGAGCTCGGGGAGGGGAGAGCTTATCTCTCTGCTTTATGCCTTGAAGTTAAAGGTATCAAATTATTCTAAATAAATACGCAGTCTAAATAGGCTTAGCCCAATGGTTTCAATGGCACATGGGACAACATGATATGTGGACTGCCTGTCATGGGGGTATACGCTTATTGTGTAAGGCCAAGTACCCCATTTAGAGCAACATTAAAATGGTTTTATAAGTGCATTATATGTGTATTAACCCATTAATGATACTTTCACATATATCCTTGGGTTGCCAATGTTTCTGGAGAAAAATACCAGCTTCTGTATAACACAAAGGCTGGCCTTTGTGTAAGGCACATTGTGCCCAAGTCACTAGTAGGCACTAGGTACTCTCAAAGCTATAGTGACAAACTACAAATCTGCATGGTGTTTTGAGATGTGATGTATGTGTGTTTCAGGGATGTAAACCTCCCAGAATCCAAGTCCAGTGGTTATTATTGTACATCAAACCAGGACCTCTCCCACGTAGGGCTATACATGTGGGTAGTGCCCAAAAAAGTACAGTAGTGTTGGCAGGTTGTTTGCCCATTATAACAGAAAAGGAAGCCTAGGAGGCTTAACTAATTCTGCACTTCTTAAAAGAGTCCACTTCATTCAATGGCACAGAAGGTTACAAGGAGATCTGTCAGTCAACCTAACCTTTCCTCTGGTCTACCCAGTTGATGTAAATTCCCCACGAGAACCATGGTTCTTTTGCCTTATCCTAGCCTATCAGTGCTGGGCTGCAGTCATTCTGTGGTGTGATCCTAAGCACTGCCTATACAAAAAACCCAGTTTGAACTCTAGCACCCAGAGCAAGGTCATGTAGTATTAGCACCGAAGGCAATTCTACTTGGCCCCATACCACCCCACCGATACCATGCTCCACAAACAACCAGACCAATCCTCCCTGTGCCTTGGTCGGCATGGCCCCCTTGCCACCCATTCTCCATGTTACTCTCCCGGGTACAAATGCACACCTGCTACCGACTCCTAGATCTGACCCTGACATCAAGGCCCTAATGGAGTACAGAACCATTCAAAATGCAGATATAGAATTAAAGTTTGCAATTATCTTACCAGCCATTCTGCACAAAACTTGTTACAAATTAAGCAATTTCCTGCATGCCTGATAAATTCATTTAATTTAATTAGCCAAGGAAAATGTCTGAAGTTATTAAATACATTCAGTTTTGTGATTTCCTGTGTCCCTGGGACAAATCCCACTCTTTGCTCTCTTCTTACAGAAGTCAATTATATATAATTATTAATAAGTGACTACTTTGGGTGTCAGAATCTCTGGTGTATCAGAAGCTCACGTTGGTAATATTTTCCTGGCCTGTTTGAGAGACAGAGGCCTCATTTCCCAGAGGTGCTGGCACAAGGTTAAGAAGAACTAATTCCATCCCTGATATAGATCAAGTTTCCCTTTGTCGCTGCTCTAAACTCTTTGGGCCAAACCGCGGGTAATTGGCTGTTATTCAATGCACACACGCGGCCTTACTTCCATTCTGATATCTGTACATCTGCATCTTCATTTCAATACTCCGAGCCTCCGACCATAGACACCTTTAGCTCTTTTTATATGCGCATTATTTCCATTTGACATCCTAATATCAGTGTAACTCCATCTTTCCCAATTCCTAATAGCTCATTTATTGTCATGCTGTAATTGTTCCACCTTGGCCATTTGCTATTTAATGTTTTGGCTAATAGAGCAAATCATTTATCAAGATTATTGACACCTCTGCTGAAAAGGCTCCACGTTAACCATGCCAGAGGTGCTAACAATAGCTTTGCCCCACCAAATATATTCCCCTGTATTTTTGGACCTTGGATGCAGACCTGTGGTTTAGAAAATCCAAGCAGGGTACTGGTTTATAATTGGGTCCTATATAATAGGGTTTTTTTTAGGAAGACTTGGGGGAAACTCAGCATGGCACACCAAACATAAAAGTCATGCCCAACATATGGGTATGGTAAAAGTTTGGGGTAGAAGAGTTTTGTAAAAACTGTTCAATGTTTTACGTTCTTCCTAAAGTCACGGCTGTGATTGTGTGAGAGGGAGCAGCGGGGGAGCCTCTGCAGTGCCAGGGGAGCACAACTGGGTAGGCTGGGTGCCCATGAAGACAGGGCCCACTTGGTTTTTCCCAGTGTCCTGTCGGCCCAGTCCAACCCTGTCGATCTTTGGTCAGAGTCTTCCTTGAGGTCAAGGTTCCCCCTACTTGGGTACAGATATAGTAATGTATACAAATATACCCGAACTGAACTTAAAGCTGGTTTTTCAAGAGTATCTAGAAGAGTGAATGTTTATTCTCCTGTACTCTTAACCTACTACCCTTCTGGCTGAGCACCTCTCACTACTTTAAGCCTCCCAGATGGACCAGACACCAGTTTGGTAATGATTGGTATACAGTAACTATGAGCAAAGATCCAAAGCATGGGTCTCAATGATAAATGGCATGAGCAAACTTATAGTGGCATATTGGTTGCATAATTCTGACCCAACAGCTAAATGGGAACAGAGAAGGTTAGATGTAGCCTGCTATTAAGCATGAAAATGGGACAATGAAATGGGACAATTTAGGGGACACACCATATTCTGTCCCAGTCATTCCACCTGAAACTCTGTCCCACACTGACTGGGGTTCAGAACTTCCTCATGCATTTGTCGGTACGGAAGCAATAACCAGATGCAAATGTTTTTGACTGGGACACACATATAATCACTTGGATACAGGATTTGCCATCTTAAGCCAGTTCAACAATGATGAAAACAGATCTTCATTGATATGCATTGCATAACATGGCTTTCTTGAAAGATGAAAGGCTCATTTATTAATACAAATATTTATAATTAAAGGAAGGATACGTCTAAGGTACAAAGGTTCTGTGTATCAAAGAGCCATGTGTGACATAACTATGTATGTATACGCAGGACCGCCATCAGAAATCGCAGGGCCCCATACAACAAAATTTCCTGGGCCTCCTGGGCTGCGCTCACCGCAAGCCCCACCTACAGGTCCAGGGCCCCCCCCTCCACATTATAAGAAAATTGGTGGCCAGGGCCCCTTAAACGTCCATGCCTTCCCGAAGTCAGCAGCTCTCATAAAGATGGGGGGCCCGGCTAATCGAGTAAGTGTGGCGTGGCCGGGCCCCCCTTACCCTCGGGCCCCTTACAACTCTCCCCCCTGTCCCCCCTGATGGCTGCCCTGTGCATACAAATGACTGCACAACTACCCAGACCTGAAAATATTGGAGACAGAATGTTTGCCAGAGGGAAGCCATTTTGTTTGCTGCCAACCATCATGCTGGTACTGCACAGGAAGTCCTGTTGCAAGAGTATAGTGTATGTATAACCAACCTTTATTCATGAGGGTAGATTATCTAGAGCTCAGTGAGTAGAAGTCAGACTGATGACTGGTGGGGACACGATCTTATGTATCATTTGAAATATTTCAGCCATTTGAGAGCTGTAGACAAATGCAGTGCTATAGTATCAGGTACCTGTAACAAAAACAAAATACATATGATATTACACATACTGGTGCCTATTATTTTAGTGTTACTTCTCCTTTAAAATTTACAGGTTATTGCTCCTAGTTCTATAATCAAATATAGAAAATGTCAATGCAGAGAGAAGAGATTGCCTGGCTGATGCAAGAAGGCTAGGGCCCCAGTCTAAAGGGTGAAATATTAAGTACATCTGGAGGGGGTGTCTATATACAGCCCTCCAGATGTTGTTAAAAAACAGCGACAAGTGCAGGAGGCTATAGGTTGGATATATTGTTATGTATACACTTTCAAGTTGTTGCTCTTTGGAACTATTACACCAATCTGCACCGAAGGTAGAAAGGCCCTATAGCCCATTGTCTAGCTGTTTAACCGGACCTCCATCTTACTTCTGTAGAGCATCTAAGCCAGTTTCCAAACTGTGGGGCCCAGTGCAGTGACTGGGGTGAGGGGGAAGCCAAAATGAGGACCAGCTGGTGTAAGATTTGGGTATTATTATTATTATTATTAACATGTATTTATATAGCGCCAACATATTGCGTAGAACCAGATACTCCTAGAAGTCCAGACATATTGGCACCAAAGGAGAGACTTTTTGGGAAAATATATTTGTCTTGCTAGTTATTTAATTGTTATTGCTGAATGGCTGATACTGCAGTGTTTTTATATATCGACAATATTTATTAGTTATGAGGCACCTGACCAAATGCTGGACATGGGAGCTTTGACAGAAAAAAACTCTGAAATCACTGATCCTAGAGGTTCCATGTTTGGTAGTGGGTGTCCTGCTGCACTATGCAGATTGCTGAACACCTTGCCACCTGTGGGTGGAGCTCTAAGAGCTCAGCTACCTCACTATAAGTCAAACTTCCTGTTTATAACAGGAAGTTTAACTCCTAAAGTTACTTGCGCCTCATGGAAGCCCCTCCTACAGGCGGCAAGGTGCTCATTGTTACCCTGTGGCAAATGTGCTCCTTGTTGCTCTACAGAGACATTTATGCTGGAATATTTACACAATAAATAACTCTCAGGAGATTCTGTATGGCTAAGTCCCCACAGTTATTGATGAACTCATAGCCCTTCTAATTCCCATTATAAAAGAGACCTTTTTGATGTGGAGAAAGGGACATTGTTATTTTTGGACACTGTCACATTGAAAAACATAGACAGGACTTTATTGAGCAGCCAACACGGGATTTATTGCATCAGCGTTAGAGTCTGCACTCCTCATCTTAATTGAATTTAAATAATAAAAACATTTGTTGGAACTGACTTCAATTTCTCTATGCTCCAAGATTAATAAAAAGGTTCTGGAAAGGGAGAAAACAGAAGTTTATGTGAGTCACTAATTGAGTCACGGACGTCCCTAATGGGTCAGACGCTCTGTGGCTGCCTCACTCAGCAATAAACCCAGCCGGTAGTCTTGGGGGTCTCTGAATCAGAGGCTGGGGGAAGAGCTTCTATTCCTTCTTTTTGTGTCGGCATACGGAGGTCATGGGGAAAACAGGACATAACGAGAGTCATGTGCGGAGGTTCTAAATTGTGCCAAATTCAAATTTGCCAGTGTGTGCATCTGTCTCTGAGCAACTTTAGAGAGTTATCCTTTGACTAAAAATAAGCTGGAAAAATAAAGTCATCGGTTGAACCCACGGGTACAATGTACTGTACTGTCAGTGGGTGCTGGGACTTGCACTACTGATGTGCTACAGGCTTGACCACAGAAGTGTTACAGCAATATGGCAGCATCTTATCCCACTGCTGCCATATTGCTGTGCTAGATCTGTTATCCCACACTCTTATCATGCTCTGCATGGCATACAGTAGTTGCTCCTGTTTTGGTTCCTTATGAATACAGACATATTCATGTTTTGCATGTTAGATTGGATATCAGCCATGGATGAGACACCCCTGCCCAGGGGCGGATTCATGTACAAGCTACCCTAGGCTTTAGACTAGGGGCCCAGTGTGATCAAGGGTCCATCTAGCTTTTTTCAGTTATTATTTACGTTATTTATTTTTAATTTTTGCGGCTGGGTGCAGTTGAACACACCTGCTGGGAGAAGAAGGCAGGCATATGTGTGCATGCACCCAGATGTGAGCTGATCCAGTGACATCACTGGCATGCGCCCCTGGATCTGCATGCATCCAGACCCAGCAGTAGTCTAGAATGGGGGCCTGTGTGGATATAGCCTAGACGGCTGTCACTGCTCCTAACACTACTAAATGTAAAGCAAAATGCTTGCATGCCACCACTCCATATGTGCCCAACAGGGCGCGTTTCATTCTGTTGTTTTAGGAGCAGTTTTAGGGGACATGCAATAAATTTAGGCACGTAAATGGGTGCAAATGTGCCAAATATTGCACTGTAGCGCAACTGTACTTTGACGCCTTATATCTCACACTGAGATAAAAAGGTTGAGTTTGGTGAGTATTTGTATTTCGGACCTTAGAATCTGTAAGAATACTAGAAATAAACCACAGCCAGATGATCAAATGTCATCAGAGACACAAGAAGCATTTTTTTCACTTTCACCAAACATTATGGCAGCCCCAACACAAATAAAGAAATACAATTGTATATAAGTACGTTTCCATGGTTAACACATGCCTATAGATTTTATTCAGCCTGTTATAATAAACTAAAGGGTAATTCAATAATAATTAGAAATATAATAGATTTTCACTAAGCATGGTCAAAACATCTCTACAGTAATCACTAATGCAGTGGTCCCCAACCAGTAGCTCGTGAGCAACATGTTGCTCTCCAACCCCTTGGATGTTGCTCCCGGTTGCCTCAAAGCAGGAGCTTATTTTTGAATTCCAGGCTTGGAAGCAAGTTTTAGTTGTATAAAAACCAGTTGCACTGCCAAACAGAGTCTCAATGTAGGTTGACAATCCACATAGGGGCTACTAAATGGCCAATCACAGCCCTTATTTGGCACCCCAAGAACATTTTTCATGCTAGTGTTGCTCCCCAACTCCTTTTACTTCTGAATGTTGCTCATGGGTTCAAAGGGTTGGGGATCCCTGCACTAATGCTTTGAATGATTTTTTCGATTGCGAAATACTGTACATATAATATGCTGGACAGATGCTCATGACTGGCTCTGAGTCTGTTCCTAGAAGTGGAGCCGTAGTGCCCTAGATAAGATTCTGCAAAGCTCCCGTGTGAAGGACTGAGACAGAACCTCGCACCGAGACTGTAATTGTGCAACTGTTTCCTTCCCTCCTGCTGCCAAAGCACAAGAACTACACAAATGACCTACAGAGGGACTTACATTTCCCCTGGTGGGAAAAGGCATGGGGCACTTTGCCACCAAAATTCTTCTTGGAAATTGCCTCCGATGGCATTAGCCTAAGGCATAAGCAGTTCTCAAAGCAGTTGGCTTGCACCCCTTTAGAAGCAACATTCTCATTATCCATAAAACTTCATGTATTTTCTAACAAAATGTAACATTTATAGGTTACAAACACCTTTATATAACTATTACGGTATCTGTCCCCTTGCATTACATGCAGAACAGGGAAAAGCCAATAAAGAGAAGCATGTGATACTCAATTTACTGATGGGCTCCTTATTTTACATCTCTCACTCAAATCTATTATTCATTTATCCTTTCCCAGTGTGATCTGAAAAACTACAAAGGGTCTATTGACAAATCATTCCCATAATGATTACAATTCTAGAGCACTTGGGGGGTTATTTATCAAAGTCTAGTAAATTCGATTTCATTCCGAATTCGAATGGTATGTTATTTATGAAAAATGTGAATGTCTAAAATTCGATCGAATAGTCCTGACCCGAAAACTCGAATCAAATTCAAATCAAGTTTTCCCCTGAAAAAAAACAAGGAATCGTCACATTAAGAAATCAAATTCGAGTTGGTGGTTTTAAATTCAAATTTGTGAGTTTTGACCAAAAAATATTTAGAAAATTCAAATTCGAATTTACCTTTTGAGCCTTTGTAAATCTGCCTCTTGGTGTCTAGTATGTTTTTAGTTGCTTATTCGTTTTCATCTTTGATATTTACATGAATCCCAATTCTTAAATATAGCCATCCACCTCTATTAACAAAACCATTATCAAGTAATGGGAGGATTTGATTAAACAAGGACCTGTGACTTCTAGAAATTCCACATTTTCTATTGCCACATCTGGCTCAGGAAAGGCACCATTGGCCACTTGCACTCATGTGGGATTTCAGGTTGGCCTGTCAAATCTACCAACCCAAAACTACCAACCCCTATGATGCCATATATGCTCAAACAGGTTGTAAGGTTGAATATGGTCATATTATATGACCAAATCTGTATGGCCACTCTGTATCACCAGTAATCACCAGTCATTTTTGCTGAAGCTGATTTGGCTTGTATCAGTGAATTATATGTTGCACATGGTCTGGGGACTGGGGTATTTATTTTATAAATTATCATTTAGTGAAACATTAAGTTGGCTATGGGATGGCAGTGGCCAAGGCAGAAGGTGCTCTCTGAAGGCTAAGGCACCACTGATTACATGCTTGCTAGGCTCAAAATGATAGATTGAATGAATATTATTATGGTGCAAGCTATCTTTCCATATATCCAATCGCTAGTGCAGAAGCACCAGGGGAAAGTTGGGGTTTCACAGCGGGAGCACTCACTGCAGCTTTTATAAGACAGACATGCACATCTTATACCTGCCAATAGAAAAATCCCAATGGCACACAGCTCTGCTGTAACACTTCAATTGTTTATTACGGAGTGCAATGCAACGTTTCGAGGCGAACCCCCTTTGTCAAGCTTGAGGGGTCCGCCCCAAAATTTTGCATTGCACTCCGTAATAAACACTTGAAGTGTTACAGCAGACCTGTGTGCCATTGGGATTTTTCTATTGGACTTTTGTTGGGAGGTGGCCGAGCCTTCACCTGTGTGCACCAGAAATCCTTGTTCCGCCCAGCAGGTAGGGTGTGCAAGGGCCAACAACATTCGAATCCAGTATCTTCTACCTGTAACTGCAACATTAAGGGTCAGTCAATGCATTTGATGTTCCATCTTAGAAATAATTGGTTCAGCCATATAAAACATAATTGAATCAGTCAGTTTAGCAATAAAGTCTTTAAGAAATGGGTTACTACCTTTTGGTGTTTAATCTCTGTAAGAAACCTGCTTATACTGATCAATAGCCCTTCTGCTATTGAAAACATGAGCGGGTGCAGATGCACCCACTAACTTGAGGCTAACCTTGACAGCAGCAGGGGTGCCAAAGAGTTGGTTCCATCCCCACCTACAAATTGCCCCCTGCAGTGATCCATCAAGGGGCCGCTATTAAGGTCACATTTTTCTTGGAATGGCGCCTCTACGACCCTACCATAAATTAATGCAATACCATATATTTGTATATAGATACACGATATTCCGATTATTCAGATATTCAGTTCTCTAACAAGTCAGATAACTTTATGTGAAGTCTTTTAAAACGCTATTCATTTCAGTCGGTAGTTCTTTTATCTCCCCTATGCCTGTTTATTGTGTTCCATGTATTTTAAGGGATTTTTACAAAAAGGAAAGCGGATGCGTTTTTGCAGATAAGGCAATTGAAATAAGATGGGAAAAAGATATAAAAATACATGGTCAGTAGTATGGCTAGACTAGTTGCAGACTTAGCAACAGAGATGCCTTTTAACCGGTGCAAATAAGGGACAATAATGGAGCCCTATATAGGTAAGTGGGCAAGATGGCATCGGAAGACCAAGATGAAAACAATATTGCTTACTATACCTGTAGTGCCCAATCTAAGTTTTTTCAGCAGTAGTTATAGCACAATTCTAAGCCCCCAGCAGGGCACTAGTAATGGTGTCCTTCAATTAGCAAAGAGATTTGTTATGGATCGATGGAAGAGTTCAAATCACCTGATTGAACTAAGGCACAAGGGGGCCTCTAGTGATTGGTGGGATGCTGGGAGTTGCAGGACAAGAAGTTGAAGGGTTGTAGGAGGGATGTTCCTGTTTTTAAATGTTCTTATTATTCTGTATGATCTGGATCCTACATTTTCTTTTTGTTGTAGACCTCAATTTAGTCACTTCAGGCAGGAGTGCCATGTTGTGTTATAATATTAGGACAAAGCATTTAATTGGCCAGCAGCTTCTTGTCCCAGTGGGCTCCCATTAAGCTTTTGAATGAGTGTGAATATAAAGGACATGACTGCAGGGTAGAACAAATTTAAACGTGCCACTTACTGTGAAGGCAGTGTTATTAAGTCTATTGAGGCACTTGAAAAAGGAAGTGCTTACATCCACCAAATAAATTCACCCTGTGTCCCAGACCTGTTAGGGTAAGGCCACACTAAGCGATAGCGCGGCGATTTGACTCGCCGCGACTATTCGCCGCGACTTTTAATCCTCAATCGCTGGCGAAGCTTTGGCGCTGGCGTCTATGGGGAATCGCTGCGTAAAAACACACGCGGCGATCTTTTTTCTATTGTCGCTCGAAATCGCCTCGCTAGGCGATTTCGAGCGACAATAGAAAAAAGATCGCCGCGTGTGTTTTTACGCTGGCGATTTTGCGCGATTTCCCATAGACGCCAGCGCCAAAGTTTCGCTAGCGATTGAGGATTAAAAGTCGCGGCGAATAGTCGCGGCGAGTCAAATCGCCGCGCTATCGCTTAGTGTGGCCTTACCCTAAGCCTGCATATTCATGGAAAGTTACTTTAGGGCTCCATCGTCATCATCATCATCACCACCACCATCATCATTTATTTATATAGTGGCAGCAAGAGAGCAAGTTACTATAATTGTATATCACACAGCCTTACATTAAATTAACTAACAAGAGCAGAGCAGTAAGATTAAAGGGCTCTGCTCAAAGGAGCTTACAATCATCAAAATGCAAATTGTTAGATTTCTCTTTGATCAGCCACATAACATTGTCGCTTTTACTAATAAGACACCCTTACTTGAATACTTTGTAGTCATTCTTTAGCCAATATGTGAACAAGTACATTTTCAGGTGACAATGGAGTCAGTTGGTTCAGAATGCGAGAAATGTCAATATACAAGACATCAGTGTCAGATTGGCCCACCAGGATACCTGGAAAAGTCCCGGTGGGCCAAGGTGTCAGTGGGCCCTTAAGGTGGCCATACATGGATAGATCCGCTCGTTTGGCGATGTCGCCAAACGAGCGGATCTTCCTCCGATATTCCCACCTTGAGGTGGGCAATATCGGGCAGATCCGATCGTGGGCCCTAGGGCCCAACGATCGGATCCTAGCATTCGCAAACGGGCGGTCGGATCGCGGGACCGCATCAACGAACAGATGCGCCCGCGATCCGACGGGATTTTTAATCCCATCCAATCGACATCTGGCCGACTTTCGGCCAGATCTCGATCGGGGAAGCCCGTCGGGGGCCCCCATACACGGGCCAATAAGCTGCCGACTTGTCTGTCGGCAGCTTTTATCGGCCCGTGTATGGCCACCTTTATGCTGCTAGACATGTGGCCTATTTAATGGCCATTCCCTACTTCTATGAGAACAAAGTGGCTAAAGAGATTGAATAATAGATTATAGTATTAAAGTATGTAAAGAAAAGAGACTAGGAGAATAGAGGTTGAGTGAGGAGAGGAATAATAATTCTACTAAGAGTGAGCCCCTGGTCTAAGATTTTTTGGTGGGCCCCTAGTCAAAGGTTTTTGGGTAGGCCCCTGGTGTCCCAGTCCGACACTTCAAGACATACTGTACGCTTATAGGAAAATTGGATGAGTGAGACTAAAGGGCTTGTTAGCTTGCACCTTTCACCAGCACCAAAACTAGTGGTAGCCAGCAGAAGCACTGGGGATGGACTGGGTGCACTAAGCTGCTTGGCACATGCCTCTAGGCTCTAACGCTTTCTCTAACTCTTTCCCACTGAGAACATGAGGGGAGGCATTGGATGGGGGTATGGTGAGCTGGCTGGGGAAATATGCTGGCATACTTTTCTTTGGAGCCAGTACCTTGTGGCCCAACTCAGCTCTGCACCTCTCCAAGCACTCAAAGGTATAGTTCTTTGCACTGCAGAATGGATTGCAAAGCTCTCTTTGATGAATATAGGGCTACCTATTGCACTCTATCCATCAGTGGTATAATTAGCAGCAGGCAGACCCTAGTGCAGGATGTGCACTTAAAAAAATCCCCTCTGCCACTTGTGATATCACATATTGCAATGGATAGACTGGAGCAGCAATATACACCCACTATAGGCCCGGATTTAAAATGTGGGCGCCTCTAGTCCACAGGGTCCTTGTGCACACCTGCCCACCCTCGCGACCATCTCCTCACGCTTGTCAACGGGCGTCAAATTAATTTTGACGCAAACAACTATTTTCATACGTACGCCCATTTTGTCCAAATGCATTCATGTCAATGGGTGTTCGAATCATTTTTACGCTCGACAATTTTGATGCGCGACAATTTTTTTTGTTGCGCCGGATTTTTCACAGCAAAATTTTCAACGCAAAATCCATGCCTGCCGAATTTATTCGCCCATCACTAATTGTATTTCAGATGCACAATTGAGTGCATAAGATGCATCAGAGCCCTATACTTACATTCACCTGACACCAAAATGTTCTGCATTTTTAATCCATTGCAAGTTCAGAGCACAGCAATGCATTGGACACAAGTGTTGTGTAAATAATTATGATGATGATAGCAATAGTGATGAAGCACCCCTTAGTGCTCTTGCACTTAAATCCAGAACTGTTGTTAAAGAACCCTTTAGGGCAGTGTCGGACTGGGTCACCAGGGGCTCACCCAAAAACCATTGACCAGGGGCCCACCAAGTAATCTTAAATCAGGGGCCTACTCTCAGCACAATTATTCTTTCCTCTTCTCACTCAACCTCTATTCTCTAGTCTCCTTTCTTTACATAACATAATTTATTATTCAGTCTATTTAGCCCCTTTGTTTTCATAGAAATAAGGAATGACCATGAAATAGGCCAAATGTTTAGCAGCATGAGGGCCCACCAACACCTGGGCCCACCGGGACTTTTCCTCGTATCCAGATGGGCAGGACACTGCTTTAAGGGACCCAATTTATTTTTCTGAAATTTTATTTTTTATTCCAGGATACAATTGCAATTCGATAATTTATGATCAGAGATAAGTCCTTTTAATAAAGAAAAAGTGACAACCAATGACCTGCTTGCTATCATACCTCTAATTGCAAGCTTATTATTTTTAATAACATTTTTAATAAAATTATCAAATTCCTGTACCAAAGAAGAATTCTTTAAGCTGTGATTTCTGTAGATTAATTAACATGGTATCAATGCCAGGAGCTTAGTTTGCCTTTAATTGTTCTCCTTTTGTCGCACTGAGGTCATTTACATCTCACTCAGCACATTAAAGAGCTATTGCTGATGAATAACTTCCTTTTCAGGTGACACAGCAGTGAATGTTTCATGTCATCCAACTGCACAATCTCTCCCTGGGGACTGTATAATGGGACATCATCCACCTGCAGTTGTCTATGGAACTAACAGGCAGAACGGACACTGGTGACTTCATTAGTTTCTAAGAAAGAGGACAGTCCCCTCCACCTTGTCCCCTTGCCTGGCTGCGTGTTAGAGCTCGTTGCCCCTTGTATGTCTCGCCCTCAGTAACTTGTTCAACACTCAAACAGACGAGGGAAGTGGGTGACAGCAAAGCAGACTGAACTGGATTTAACTGAATCTTAAGGAAGTGATTCACAGAACAATGATTTGTTTGTCTGACCCAGAGTCCGGACAGCAGGGATTTGGTGGCACAGACGGAATCATCTAAACCAAGATTATTTAATGACGTTCAAAACAACAATGTGAAATTAAAGGTAGATCCTCAGACATGGATTAATTGGACAGGAAATAAAAAACAAATTAGAGAGGAGTCAGCCTTTTGGTAGGGAATCTGGCAGCCCCTCCACCCTCTTGTGGAATAAAGATTGGCATATGCCTTTATTTCACCCATGGATTCATCATGTGGCCCTTGGATGCCTATATGGTAAATAAAAAAAACACAAAAAAAAAGAACTCCCCATTTCTGGGGAAACTGCAAAAAAACTGATAATATTTGGTCCTGGCACTTAAGGTCGACAAGTCGGCAGCTTATTGGCCCGTGTATAGGGCCCTCCGACAGGCTTCCCCGATCGATATCTGGCCGAAAGTCGGGCAGATGTTGATCGGACAGGATTAGAAATCCCGTCGGATCGCGGCCGCATCTGTTCGTTGTTGCGGTCCCGCGATCCGCCCGTTACCCATCGTTAGGATCCGATCGTTGGGCCCTAGGGCCCACGATCGGATCAGCCCGATATTGCCCACCTCAAGGTGGGCATATCGGGAAGAGATCCGCTCGTTAGGCGACATCGCCAAACGAGTGGATCTCTCCGTGTGTTGCCACCTTAAGAGTACAGGTATGGGACCTGTCATCAAGAATGCTTGGGACGTGGTGTCTTCTTGAAAAGGACTATTTCTGTAATTTGGATCACCATACTTTAATAAGTCTACAAAAAAATTATTTAAACATTAAATAATCATGGTTATTTACCTCCAATAAGGATTCATTATATATTAATTGGGATCGAGTGCAAGGTACTGTTTTATTATTACAGAGAAAAGGGAAATATTTATTAAAAATTAGAATTATTGGATTAAAAAATATATGATGTACAATATATATAGAGAGAGATTCAATGCCCCACTGGCCCATTAGTGGTAATCTTAAAGGGGTTGTTCACCTTCCAAACACTTTTTGAGTTCAGTCGTTTTCGGATTGTTCACTAGAAATAAAGAATTTTTTCAAATGCTTTTCATTTTTTTACTGTTTTTCCAAAATTTAAGTTTTAAGTGTTCGTGTCTGTGGTATTTCAGTCTGGCAGCTCAGTGATGCAGATACATAGTAACACAGTAAGGTAGGTTGAAAAGAAAAGACACACGTCCACCAAGTTTAAGTCTATATATAACCTGCCTAAAATCCTATTTGACCCAGAGGAAGGCAAAAAAAACCTCTCCAATTTGCATTAGTAGGGGACAAATTCTTTCCTGACTCCAAGATGCAATTGCACCAGTCCCTGAATCTACTTGTACTATGAGCTATCTTCTATAACCCCTGTTTAAAGCTATCTAATGTATCAGTCATCATGACTCCTCTGTGGTATACACTGAAAAAAGAACTGATTTATCACATTTGCCTTTTCGGTATCTTTTACAACCGTGTGGGTACCATTATTTAAAGGAGCCACACTCTCAACTCACATCTTTTACTATTAATATACTTCAAAAAAAATTTGGCATTAGACTTAGCCTCTGCCACAATGTGCCTGTCATTTCCTATCTTTGCCTTCTGTATTGCTGTTTTACAACATTTATTATAGCATTTGTATTCATTAAATTCAGCTTCTGTCCTCACAGACTTAGTAGTTTTTAAATAACTTTATTTCCTATTAACATCTTTACGTATATATTAAGCTACATAGGGTGGTTCTTGGTGCTTGTACATTTACTTCTTAAAGGAAAACTATACCCTCAAAATGAACACTTAATCAACAGATAGTTTACATCATATGAAGTGGCATATTAAAGAATCTTACCAAACTGGTCTATATATTTAAGTAAATCTTGCCCTTTTACATCTCTTGCCTTGAACAACCATTTTTTGATGGTCTGTGTGCTGCCTCAGAGATCACCTGACCAGAAATACTGCAGCGCTAACTATAACAGGAAGAAGTGTTGAAGCAAAAGACAGAACTCTCGCCGTTCATTGGCTTATGTGACCTAACATGTATAGTTTGTTGGTATGTTTGTGTGCACAGTGAATCGTATGATCCCAGGGGGCGGCCCTTATTTTTTAAAATGGCAATTTTCTATTTCTGATTACCCAATGGCACATACTACTAGAAAAGTATATTATTATGAATTTACATGAAACAGGGTTTTACATATGAACTGTTTTATGCAACCATTTCTGTTCTGTGTTTTTAGCAGAAAACATAATTGAGATTCTGAACTGTTTCAATTTGCTCCATTAGTTGATCCATTTCTCAGCAGCATCTGTGGGATATTAGCAACTATTGTATCAATTCTAACAGCTGCCTTTAATGAGACTCAGGCCACAGGGATTCTGCTTAGCAGGCATTAAGATAACAAATGTATCAACTAAATGTATCAATTTAGACCCCTCGTGACCCCCCTCCCAAAACTGCTTTAGACAGACATAAGAAGGTGAAAAATCATACTTTAAAGGTCAATATTAGAAAAACATTCAGAGATGGAAAATAGAAAGTAATTGAAACATGTCTTTATTTTTGGTGAATTATCCAATAACAACTAAATTTAAAAAAGAGTTGGAAGGTGAACAACCCCTTTAATAAGATAAGCAGTGTTGTATGTGGAAAAAATTATATTAACAATAATGAGCATGTTCTGGTGGTGTCCCTGTGTGAATCCATTACAGCCTGGAAAGGAACGTATAGACTTTATGGCAGCGACTTGTATCAAAGAGGAGCAGGAAATATAGAGCATGAGGATTGGGATATCAGCAGCATCAAAGTGTTTCCCTATGAGTAGATGAAAGTTGGGAGTAAACAGCTGTTGGTTTATCGGAACTGGCAGGAACATCAGGCAATTCTGTAATGAAATTGCAGCAGCTGCTTTTGAGTATAAGCGTTTCCTCACTGCGCTCGCATGTACTAAAGCAGGAGGCAAGTGGAGAACAGGTCAGCCATTCTGATCAGGAAGCGCACAGCTGTGCATGACAAGGAACTGCTGGAGATGCCTTCTAATCCACCCTATAAAGTACAGCTACCATTGGGAGAAGGTCATGTCCCACTAATAGCAACCAATTATTCACTGCTGCTCCTCAGGAATCCCATGCACAGAACTGGGGCAGCACTTGCTATTCCTCCTAATGTAACCTCCAGCACAGGGGGTGGGGGGGAGCAGATATCTTGGTGGTACATATTTAGTGTTGATCCTTTGGGTCCATGGAAGGACCTGACTTTGAGGGTCTCGGCTGCTTTGGACTGCTGTCTCTGGTATTAACATTTTACACCCACCCTTGCCTTCACTTTGATGACATTGCCTCTCACATCTGCAAACCTGCCCATCAGACATACCCCACCAACTTTGCGTAACGGCAGTGGGGCCAACTAGGATTTCTTCCAGTATGCTGGTAGGCATACCAGTTTGATATCAGTTTGATTCACATTTTGGTGCTTAGGTCACTGATCATAATAGAAGCACATGCAAACCCTTCAGAAGAGGACCACATCGATCACCCAAATTGATCCTATGCCAACATGATTTTCAAACCTCCCTTCAGATACCCCACACAGTTTCTAAGTCTGGAGTGGCCAAGACACCGGCTTATATCTATTTAATAGGTAGCCTGTATTTTATTAAGGAGAAAGTATAAGCCTTTCAGTTCATGTTTCAGACCCATAAAGATCTACAATGTCTTCTCCATCTGCTAATGTTTCCTTAAGAAGCTTGAAATTACTTTTTTGGGAGTTTCCAGTCTAATAAAAGCAGAGGAATATCAGAGTGAGTTGATTCCATGGCCAATAACCCACGTGCCTTTCCTATAACACTCTCCTGTTCTTTTCCTTGTACGCAATCTGATCAGATTTGTCTTCCCCGGCTCTCACCAACAGCCATACATATTGAATCATGTTCATGGGCAGACTCGTTTGATTAATGCAACTATTTCTTTCCCCAACACAGCCCCATATGCTCTGCAAACTAAGCTAGCAGCACAGCTCCTTGGCTTGCAATGGCCTCACTGAGAGATATCATATGTTCCATTGGCACAAGTACAAAGTGGCGCTTGGTGTTTGATCTACTGTCTTAAAGTAATACACAAAATCTGATAATTGGGGCAG
Organism: Xenopus laevis; assembly: GCF_017654675.1. NCBI lineage: Eukaryota > Metazoa > Chordata > Amphibia > Anura > Pipidae > Xenopus > Xenopus laevis. The sequence continues at coordinate 20,721,286 of NC_054374.1, read as the reverse complement.
GAAGAAGAAGAGTACTTATTAGAGGACCGATTTTCATTTCCTTTTCCTATTTGTCCCTTTTTGTTTGTTTCATCTTCTCTATAGTTTTGTTCCATTTCTGATGTCACAAGGACTGAAGTAAGCGCTGTCTGATATTGGCAGGTCTGGGGTTCTCCCCAGTACTTGTATGCTTGATGATGTAGCAACACAAGTAAAGTCTGTCCCCGACCAAAACCCCATTGTAACAAATCAGAAATGGGATTTCAGTTGTCTACTGATGTTATGGGTTATACCCAGATGAATGAAAACTTTGCCATGGTGCTCCAAGCTAACAGGTTGCTCAGCAACGTAACTAGAGGGGGGCGGGCCCTGGCGCGGGACATGCAGCCGGGCCCCCGCCCCCCTCTGTATGCCCGGAATCCACCCAGAATCAATGGCGCGCGAGCTGCCGGGGGGCCCTGAGGGGGTGTGGGCCCTGGCCCAATCGCACCCCGGTAGTTACGCCCCTTAGGTTACTTAGGCAAGGTGAAGGCACAGGTGAATGAATCAGAAACACAGGAGAATCCGTGAGTAAAACAGAAGGATCAGCCAGTATAACAGATTAATCAGTCAGTAACACAGGGGAATCAGTCAGTAACACAGGGGAATCAGTCAGTAACACAGGGGAATCAGTCAGTAACACAGGGGAATCAGTCAGTAACACAGGGGAATCAATCAGTAAGACAGGGGAATCAGTCAGTAACACAGGGGAATCAGTGAATAAAACAGAGGGATCAGTCAGTAACACAAGTGATCATCTTGTAGCTCAGGTAGACCCATCAGTAATATGAGATCATCATCTTTAACACAGGCTAAAGGTGGCCATACACGGAGAGATCCGCTCGTTTGATGATGTCGCCAAATGAGCGGATCTCTCCCCGATATTCCCACCTTGAGGTGGGCAATGTCGGGCTGATCCGATCGTGGCCCCTAGGGCCCAACGATCGGATCCTAACGAATAGTAATGGGCGGTCGGATCGCCACACAAGGAATGTATCAGTAACACAAATGATCATCTACTTCTAGTAGCGCAGGTAGATCCATCAGTAATATAGGATCATACTTTAAAGGAGAACTAAACCCTAAAAATGAATATGGTTAAAAATGCTGTATTTTACATACTGAACTTATTGTACCAGCCTAAAGTTTCAGATTCTCAATAGCAGCAATGATCACAGGGGGTCACCATCTTGGAAAGTGTCTGTGACACTCACATGCTCAGTGGGCTCTGAGCAGCTGTTGAGAAGCTAAGCTTAGGGCTCGTCACTAATTATCCAGCAGAAAATGAGGTTTGTCTGTAATATAAGCTGATGCTACATGGCTGATTATTAAATTCTGATGCTAATTGACTGGTTTCTGTGCTGCCATGTAGTAATTATCTGTATTAATTACTAATCAGCCTTATATTGTGACATTTCTATTCTATGTGTACTGTATATTGTGAGTGGGTCCCTAAGCTCAGTAAGTGACAGCAGCACAGAGCATGTGCAGTAAATCAGCAGAAGATGGGGAGCTACTGGGGCATCTGTGGAGACTCAGATCTTTACTGCTTAAGGGCTGTATTTGCCTTGGGCTGGTACAGAAGCCCAAAATATAATGTACAACATTTCTAGCTACTTATTTAGTTTAGCTTTAGTTCTCCTTTAACACAGGTAGCTTAGTCATTAGCACAGGTGGAACAGTCAGTAACACAGGTGAATGTTTCTGACGAAGTGACAACATACCAGTCACAAAACGCATTAAGCTTTCATCTACCTGCCTGCTAACTATATTTTAAAAGGATCAATGATTTGAATTTGTTTTACCAAGCTTGGTTTCACCGTGGATCGTGTTACGGTAGTACAATCCCTATTGGGATGCATTGGCGTTGAGGAACAGTCAGTAACACAGGTGGAACAGTCAGTAATACAGAATTCCTCCACATCCTAATCCACCTGGAATATTTTGAGTAACCCCCTAACCGGACAAATGCATTAGAGGGGGTATAAAGGCCACTTTGGGGAGTAATGCCCTATAGTATAGTATGAAATATTTGACTTTGTGTAAAAGCTTTCAAGGTCTTATGTGCCTTAAAGAAAGCAATCAGGTTAGCATTATATAAAATGCATTTTTAAAAATGGGGTTTAATAAGCAACAAAAACATGTTACCATCCAGGTTATTAAAAGTTGAAAGCCTTCCATAAAGTTCCTTATTGCAATTTCTTGGTAAAACTCCTCTAACTTAGTAACCGCTACACAGTTAAGCAATATAAATGTCAATAATTTTCCTCCGAGGCCTGAGCTCTGGTGGTAAAAATCTGACCACATTTTAGCATGGCCATTAATGCATTTCCATCATAACGTTAATATGCGCCATCAAGCGAAACTCAGCAGCCACCTGGGACTCCCTCTCCTACGACAGAGACCAGTTTGTCCATAACTTGCCACTTCACATAGTACAGAATATTATGCATATTGGGATTTTTGTGTTCAGGCCTCCATTTAAGTCACTTTGCATTATTCTGAACCTGGTTTTCTGTGGTAAAAGTCGGAAGAGTTCCTAGGGTCTTCAGAATGAGGCCACTTTATTAATTCAGTTAAACTTGTTCATTCAATATGAATAGATATGGCCGCAGATTTGACTGGGTCCATAATTTATAGGATGTTTTGTTTTCCTCTACTTGGATGCTCCAACCTTCCCATGCTTCCTATGATCACCCCCTTCCCCATCATGGCCAAAATTAGAGGAAGACAGGAGAGGCTTGTGCCTAGGGCACAAAGCTTGGGGGCACCAGGTATGTACAGTCCCTGTTGCCCACTCCAAGTCCAAGCCCATGTACGCACTCATGCGTGAGGAGGGGTGGGGGGGGGCGATGTGGCCGGCCGGGTTGCCTGGGGCGCCTGGTGGGACAGGCCCAGCCCTGTCCCCTGTTATTACAATAGATTCTGGACAGGTTAATGCGTTTTTAGTTTAAGATATTATGTTAAATATTCTCAGTGTAGGATGATATTTAGACACAAATAAACCAACAAACCACTGTGTAAATCAATGTTGCCTCAGCATCTTGCCCAGGTTAATAAATCATATGAAATAGCACGTGACAAAATGACTGTTTCATGGGAAGTGTAAAGGTATGTATATATATATATATATATATATATATATATATATATATATATATATATATATACACACACACACACATACACACACAAGTATTCCCTTGTAATTTACAGCTAATGGCATATGTAAAGCACAAGGCTCCCTATACTATAGCAGGGTGACTGTTACCCCAATGTTTCTATATACCTGTAACATTATTATGAGCTAAGGGGGCCCAGCCTTAAGGCCAGTTAGGGGGAGATTTGGGGTGAGTGTTTTTTTGTACCCTGGGTACCCCTAGAAATATAACAGGGTCACTGTTACCCCAATATTTCTATATATCTGTAACATTGTTATGAGCTAAGGGGGCCCATCCTGAAGGCCAGTTAGGGGAAGATTTGGGGTGAGTGCTTTTTTGTACCCTGGGTACCCCTGGAACTATAGTAGGGTGACTGTTACCCCAATGTTTCTATATATCTGTAACCTTGTTATAAGCTAAGGGGGCCCAGCCTAAAGGCCAGTTAAGGAGAGATTTGGGGTGAGTGTTATTTGTGCCCTGGGTACCCCTGGAACTATAGCAGGGTGACTGTTATCATAATGTATCTATATATCTGTAACCTTCAAAGGGAAGCCCCGAACAAATGTTACACCTCAAATGAGGACTTAAGTAAAAAAAAAAGTCTGAATTCTTAAGGCCTATAGCAATCAATTTTTATATTATTATTTTTGATTTTTTTTCCTTCAGGTAAACATGTAAAAAATGACGTCAGAAACATTTATTGTTTACAATTGTAAAAAGACTCCAGCTTTGATATCACATCCAATAACTGAAGAGTTCATTATTTATCCCACACAATGCAGCCAGTGTTCAATGAAATGAATTTTTAATGAAGTATCAACACTTGGCTGATATTACTATAAATATGGTTTTTAGAAAAACATATATATATATATATATATATATATATATATATATATATATATATATATATATATATTTATATATATATATATATACATATATATATTTGTTTTACTAATGATATTAAATGGGTGACTGTTGAAAGAGACTGGATGAAAAAACAAACCAAGACGCTGACATAAAGAAGTCTAATTGGCTGACAAGGCTGGTGCTTTGATGTGCGCTGAAGAAGATTAAATATCCACATAAAGCTCAAGATTGGGGTGGTCTGGGCTGTTTCCTTTAGCATGCTTTTCAAACAGAAGAAATTTGCCACATATTTAATACAGTAATCTAAACACCCAGACGCACATCAAAGGCAGCCAGGGAAGGGCTCAGTTCTCCCTTATAGAACAATGTATAAAAGCCTGTTTCTGCTTCGTCATACTCGTCACATAGACTTGTCTCAAACAAAAAATGTAAGTGCAGAAATGTGTTCAAAGCACTTTACAGGAAAATGTATAATCATATCATAATACAAAGAGCTTTAAATATATGGTATAAAGAATGATATAACCCCAATTGTCTGGGGGGTGGTGACAATTCCGTAGGGACTGCTCGTAGATCAGAGATCCCCAACCAGTAGCTCATGAGTAACATGAGATTTGGGGCAAACACTTATTTTCTGACATCTCTTCTTGGGACTATGGTTGAATGGCCAATACAGCAATGTTTTTCTTTATCTATTAAAAGCCAGTCTTCCAAGGAGGTATGAATCAAAAAATTGTGGCAACCTCTCTTATTACTAACCCATCACCTTGGGCTGGCTATTCTCTCTGAAAAATGCACTTTCCACTTTTTTAATTTTTCCCAAGAATCCCTTCTTCCACCCTTGGTTGGGGCATGCCATGTATACTGATCATTTTTTTTTGGAGTTTTTTGGAGAAGATAGAGAAGAAGTTATTGATTCGTCCTATGGCACTTTGGGCATATAGCAGTCGCTGTACTCAATAGAGGGCAAAAAGCTGTTGGGAAACATACAAGTAGATTCAACAAGTGTTTCAGGTTCCACCAGTCACAAACAAAGAAAGTCAAAGTCATGTGTCTTTTGAAAATAAGGTGACTATTTGGATTACATAATGTCAAAAAATATGGTTATTATTTAAAAAGTGTGTTCTCCATTAATGTTGATGTCCCCTCTCCAAGTAGCCTGGCAGTGGGAGCTTCATTGAGCACTTTTATGTCCTCTGCTTTCAATTAGATTTTGCGCCAGCGCCATGCCACCATGTGTTTTTGTTTACTCCTTTAAACTATTAAATAGGGGTTTTTTTTTTCCCTTCTCCCATAAAGTTAAATTTAGTGGAGTTCCCTCCCGAGTGTGAAACATTTCATGAGAACACAATGATTTATTGAAAGGTAGACACTAAATAAATATTAAGTTACACCCTATATATGAATTTAAAAGGCACTGTGTACTATACATATATTAATCATGACACCATTATTAATATACTGACCAATAATGGGGTCAGCCCTCCATTTTTCAATATATATATTTAATCCTTTTTATATATATTGAGGAGATGGAATCATTTAGTTCCTTTTTCATAGTACAAGGATGTAGTGAACTGCAATGCTGTGCTACCTGTGCTCTCAGGAAAGGTGGTGGTGGGTACATGATGGACGGGAAGGTTAACTTATGGGTGACGTTACCGGGACGCAATTGTCAGTCTGGAGTGTATAGGGCCCACCCTCACAGCCCCACCCCCAATCACGAGATCACTAAACACAAGCTCGACACCAACTTGCCTCCTCTCCCAGGCGCACCCATCCGAGCATTTTTTACTACATCTTTCAACAAATGGGAGTATTTGACAGGGAGTGGGCCTTGGTTGGTGGCACAGGAGAGCCCGGGTCCACTAGGTTTTTTCCAGGTGTTATACCAACCCAGACTGACCCTGGGGGATGCACTATAGCATGTTGGTGCGCTTAGCATAACAGCTTTGCATTGCTGGAGTCCTAGGTTTGATTGCAGCCTGGCCATTATCAGCAAGGAGTTACTATTTTGCGCTGGGACTAATGAGAATGATATATAAGCTCTGTAAATGACTAAGGTATACAGGGGGTGCTAAATCAATAATGGATAGTAATTGTCACCAGCTTTTCATGGCAGCCAAATGATATCAAAGGGTGCAGTAGCTCAACATCTATCTAGTGCAACGATCCCCAACTAGGGTTGCCTTCTTTTCTGGAAAAAAGTACCGGCCTTCCTATATATTTATAACATTGGGATCAACCGGCATTTTTACCGTCCAGGTGGCAACCATATCCCCAACCATGCAAATAAGAGTACACGTGGAGCTCACCTAGTCTCTTAGTCAGGGTCTCCTGTGCTTGATATCCCAGTTTAGTCAAACTGCAATAATTTCTTTATTGGGGGTAGAGATACACTGTATCACTGTGTATCTCTACCCCCAATAAAGAAATTATTGCAGTCCAGTTGCTGCCTTGGATTTGTCCCACACCTTCATATTTTCTACATATCCCCAACCAGTGGCTCAGGAGCAACATGTTGCTCTCCACACCCATTTATGTTGCTCCCAATGGCCTCATAGTACCCATTTTAAAATTCCTGTCTTAAATTCAAGTTTAAGAGGTATAAGGCACAAGTTTACTCCAACAGAACACCCTGCAGGCTAGCAGTCCACATGACACTACTAATTAACCTATCACAGCCCCAGGAGTGCTGCGCCAATGAGGCAAGTTGAACTCCAAGAGGGTTACCAGTGAATTTTGTTTTTGCTTGTGTGACTCCCCAACAATTTTTGCATTTGAGTGTGGCTCATTGGTAAAAAAACATTGGGGACCCCTGATATAGAGATCTTCACAGCAGATACAATTGGCCTCCTCACAACTCATTAAGGGGGGGAGGATTCAGGCTAGTTCCCCTTTAAGAATCAAACTGCCAGAGCTTGGATGTGAATCAAAGTTACAGTTCTGTATAATCAGACAAGAGACTTCAGAGACTGGTTACGCTGATGTTCTGAGAAAAAAAAAACCCTGATACGCTTCCCTCAATTATGGCTTTGATAAAAACCTTTCTCCGCTACTCCCCGGCCCACTGGCATCAGGCTTAACCCAATCCGTTTAGGGCCACTGCCACAGGTGATGGTGGGTAAGGAGAATTACCATATTGGTAAATATATTTTAAATAAACTTCCCTTCGGTCACAGTATTCGATCTGATTCTATAGCAGAAATCAGCCATGATCAGTGCTTATTGAAAGTGCTAATTATTGCTTTACGGTCGGGGAAGATGAAAGTCCTTGTGTTAAAACCAATGATTATTGCTTTACAGCCGGGAAGATGATAGGCCTTATATCTAAATCAGTGATTATTACTCGCAAAGTGAGATAAAGAAAGTTACAGCTATAGTGTAATCTCGCATATACTTCTTATGGCTACAAATCAATGGAATATACGAATCTACAGTTGCACCATATATGAGGGTCTTACAATATTCTGCCTGACCAATATCTGATGGAAGACTTGCTCTTTTGTCAGCATTATAACCTACTGTTTACCTTCTTGACCTACTGTACCTGCAATTGCACTAATTACCCAAGCAAAACTGCTGCTGTGCAGGCCCTGGGGCCACTGGCCCCTATTAGCAGTCTGTGCAGCACACTTCTGTCATTATTAAAGGAAAGCCCAGTTCATATGCTTTAAGATGACCTCCCTTTGCTAATTTTACAAGCTGCCTGCACTGTTAACCCTGACTCCATGGCTTATTCGCATGCAATCATTTCCTTATGGCCAGTGTCACAGCCAGGGGTGAGCCAACAGGTTTTCGGCTGGGAGGCAAATGAATGCAAAGGTCAGTGGCCCTGACACTTTCACTGCAGATTGGGACTGACACTTGAGGGGCCGATTCATCAAGCTCGAGTGAAGGATTCGAAGTAAAAAAACTTCGAATTTCGAAGTGTTTTTTGGGCTACTTCGACCATCGAATGGGCTACTACGACCTACGACTACGACTTCGAATCGAAGGATTCGAACTAAAAATCGTTCGACTATTCGACCATTCAATAGTCGAAGTACTGCCTCTTTAAAAAAAACTTCGACCCCCTACTTCGGCAGCTAAAAGCTACCGAAGTCAATGTTAGCCTATGGGGAAGGTCCCCATAGGCTTGCCTAAGTTTTTTTGATCGAAGGATATTCCTTCGATCGTTGGATTTAAATCCTTCGAATCGTTCGATTCGAAGGATTTAATCGTTCGATCGAAGGAATAATCGTTTTAATCGTTCGATCGTAGCATTTGCGCTAAATCCTTCGACTTCGATATTCGAAGTCGAAGGATTTTAGTTCCTAGTCGAATATCGAGGGTTAATTAACCCTCGATATTCGACCCTTGATGAATCGGCCCCTTGTTGTCACAAGGAAACCTTGCACCCTGCTGCTGACTTTTTTATTGTATGAAATCTCTGCCATCCAATGATTTTGGGGCAGATGTATGAAGGGTCAAATATCGAGGGTTAATTAACCCTCGATATTCGACTAGGAACTAAAATCGTTCGACTTCGAATATCGAAGTCGAACGATTTAGCGCAAATCCTGCGATCGAACGATCGAAGGATTATTGGTTCGATCGAACGATTAAATCCTTCGATTCGAAGTCGTAGTCGAAGGTCGAAGTAGCCCATTCGATGGTCGAAGTAGCCCAAAAAACACTTCGAAATTCGAAGTTTTTTTAATTCGAATCCTTCACTCGAGCTTTGTAAATGTGCCCCTTATTATAGAAACCAAAGCAAATATACAGGATACATTGTGCATTGCCATTCCTGCATATTCAGAACTTAAATGGGACAAAATACAACATTTTACACAATTCAAGCAACCCTGCTGCCACCTCTGCTTCTTCACATGGAATCTCTGCCATCTAATGGTTTATGATAGGGGAAACCAAAGCAAATGTATGTGGTGCCTCAAAGCAAATCAGACGTAGAGTCAGACTGGGGTGTCTGGGCCCACCAAAGCTGCCACCTCATGGGCCCCACATCCTCTCAAGTGCCCCCTCCATAACCCTCCCCCTTGTTCTGCATACCTTTAACTTTCTTTTTGTGGCCACAATCGTGTGAGTTCAGACTGAGCACACCGAGACTCCAACAGGGTTGTTGGCAGGGCCCACGAGGGCCGGTGTTTTTTTACTTGGTTTCCGGCAGCCCCAGTCTGACCTTGAATAGATGGAACAGAGTCCCCTTGTTATTTATATAATGTAGGGCTCTTTTATAGTGGGACAGACAGGGTCCTCAACTGGATAGGGACCCCTTTATCTAGCAACATGAGTACTCTTCGTACTTATTTTAAGGGTGACCAACCTGCAGCCCTCCAGCTGTGTTGCTGAACTACAAATATAAGCATCCCCACAATAGCCAAAGCCACCAATATGTAGAATGAAAAATAAAAATCCCATGCACGCATGATAACACCCCTGATCTGCCGAGTTTATCCATTTTACCTGTTGGAGTCTTGTACATTAATTATAAAGCAATAGGAATACTGTGGGCAGAAGATTAGGAGGACTATGGCCAGCCCATCTGAGAATAATGGAGAAATAGCAAAAACTGTCCCTGAAACTATCAATAAAAATCAATAAAACCTTAACAGAAGCTAAGAAGAAATTAAGCAAAAAAAATTCACCTTTCCAATGCAAAAATACGGCACATTTGCCCTTTCCTCAGTGACAATATGAGCAGGTTAATGACTTGCTGCCTGGATGGGAACCTCTTCATACATAATGGGACCAACTATTCAGCATATTCGCTTGTCATAAAATGTAAACTACCACCTACTACACAGAAATCCCATTAACTCCTTTAATGCCAAGAGGTCAAAACAGTGAAAACCAAAACCGGCTATAAAACAGTGGTTTAACCTAGGAAATATGGAAAATTGCTGTATTCGCCTGTAAAATGGCAGGATAACAGCGGGGTGTGATTAAGAGGCAGGGGAGACTGAGTCTCTGTCGTGCTTGGGTTTCATGGGCAGCCATTATAAAGGTTCTTGGGAGCTGCCATTGCTGTGCTGAGACTTTAATGCTCCTAGTTCCGGATTACAAAAGGGGTTCCTTTCCTGGAACTAATTTAATTTAATTTACAGAGACCACCCAGTTATACCCCTCAAGCCTTTGTTTTGGGATTAATGGGGAACTCAACCCAAAAACATTTTTATATAAATTCATTATGCATTGTCAGTAGTTTTTATCTTTTTTTTTTTTTATTCAGACACAATGTACAGGTTTGTGAACACTATGGGGCAAATTCACTAACCTCCGAAAATTAGCCAGCGACAGGTTCGCTCACAGCACAACACTTCGGCAGGCGTAGATTTGCAAGGACAACGCTAATTCACTAAAACCCGAGGTTGTGTCCAGGGCACCGAACCTTGGCGAAGTTGCGCTAGCGTTACTGTGCCAAGTGAAGCGAAGTTGCACTAGCGTTGCATAATTCTCATACGGCGGGAAGTTAAAGTACAATGGACGTATATGTTGCAGCAAATACATTACACTACACAAGCCTGGGAAACCTTCATAAAATAAAATAAAGTTGTTATATTGCCTTACACATGAGCCCAGTGTATAGTTTATGTGCCACATGTTAGGAAATGTAGGGGGGAAGCCGGTTACCCCAAAAAAATATTACTTTCTTTTTTAGTCTATCACCCTAAAAAAGGAAAAGACGCCAGCGTTTTTTGGGACTTAGAAAATGTTTCAACTATTTTTTTTAGGAACTACTATCTACTCTATTGCACTTCACCTGGTCTGAGGTGGCAAAGGCAAGTCTGGCACAAGAGGTAACGTTCAGTAAAATCCACATCTTAGTGATTTTGCGCAGTTATGTTCATTCGCCAGAGCACAAATTCGCCTGCCGTTAGGGAGCGAAGTACCGCTACAGTCTATCTCCTTCGATAGCAAAGTTACGCCAGTGACCATTAGTAAATCGGAGAAGTTCCGAAATGATGTCACGTTAGTCACTTCGCCCTTTAGTACATTTGCCCCTATATGATAGCGTGAACAAAGTTTAATGTGGTACAATACATTAGCTGTACAAACAGCACCACAAATAGGACCACCTTAAACTCTTTCAGGGGCTAGCCAATACGGCCATATTGAGTTATATTTTCCCATGTGACCTGTTTCAAAATACATATATTAGAAGGGAGGGCGGAAGAATTCCACTGCAGTATAATTTGTCTATGAGCTAAAACAGTGCTTGGCATAGAAAAGCGACCTCTGCATGCGATTTCAGCCATTCACATATGATATTTACACATTTTAGGGTCTATCAGAAAGGTTAGCACCAACGATATTAGTAAGCTTCATAAGTATCCAGCTATTTCAGAGCTGTCCCATATTGTAGCATTCCCCGCTGGTTGTTACAGCATTGACAGTGTTGGGGAGAAGATTTTGGAAACGTGGTCCTTGTATCCTTGTATAGTATGATCTATTGACCAGATACAAGTTCATAAGTCTGTATTTCGGGGAAACAGAGACCATTTTGGAGGCTCGCAGTACACACTCTCATTGGTGGTCTGTGAGCTGGTCAAGGTCTTTGTCCCAGGCGGCTCCTAATGGGGGTTCTTCCCAGCTTGCAATCTTCTTGTAATATGTACAGTTGGGATATTCTCACTATGGCCCTTGTGGACATCACGCAATGTGCTATTTTAGTGTATCTTAGTATTATTGGGTTTTTCTTGTGATATCTCATCAGAGTATTGCTAATTGAATGATAGGCTAGCCATTGAGTGTATGGGAGGCCCTCTTTACTTTTCAAATCTGCAAAAGTAACAGTTCCCCTACCAGACTTTGTCCAAGGTCTGTAAACCCTGCTTAGAACATTCTGGGGGTGGGTCCTTCTTAGCCAGTTTGGGAAATAGCTTATTGCCAGTGCCACTTATCAGTGATTCAGGATGCAGTGGATGACCAGTAGATGAAGCATTTGCCTTAGCCCACACCTCATTGCATAGACTCATGATCGAGTTCAGGGTTCTTTAGCCAAAAAGGGCCTGAAATGGTTCCACCCTGTCCAGGGAATTAGCTTTCCACAGCTGATAAAGAGGTTGGTCTGCTTGCTTAATGAGCATTGTGGTAAGCTTTGAAAGCCAAGCTGTTGCTTAAATATTCATTTTGAAAATTACAAGTCACTAACTTGTTGGTAGGTTGGGAATGTTGTAGGTGGGGTGTGTGCCCAGGCCATTTTTGTTAATGGGGTCCCATTCTACTTGCTGACAGGGCCATTCGCTCAGGGGGTCCATGATAATACTTGTGGCCCCCTGGCAGGGAGGACCCTGCTAAATTAGTAGTACATTAGAACCAGCAGTGCAGAGAACAGGGAAGGTACTTCAATAGTGGAAAGTCAGCTGCTCAAAATTATATTTGCTTTAATTGTGCCAAATGTACTTTGGTCTATGTCCCATTTAAGTTCTGAATATGCAGGAATGGCAAAGCACAATGTACCGTATCCTGTATATTTGCTTTGGCTTCTATAATAAGCCATTGGATGGCAGAGATGAAAAAGCAGAGGCGGCAGTAGGGTGCAAGGTGTCCTGGTGACAAGTGTCAGTCCCAACCTGCAGTGAAAGTGTCAGGGCTACTGATCTTTACATTCATTTGCCTCCCAGCCGAAAACCTGTCGGCTCACCCCTGGCTGTGACACTGGCCATAAGGAAATGATTGCATGCGAATAAGCCGTGGAGTCAGGGTTAACAGTGCAGGCAGCTTGTAAAATTAGCAAAGGGAGGTCATCTTAAAGCATATGAACTGGGATTTCCTTTTATAATGACAGAAGTGTGCTGCACAGACTGCTAATAGGGGCCAGTGGCCCCAGGACCTGCACAGCAGCAGTTAATTAGTGCAATTGCAGGTACAGTAGGGAAAGATGGCAATAGCAGGTCAAGGTGCTGAGAGTAGGTGAAAATGGTGACAGTAAGCCCAAGTGGCATCAGTGACCCTGTGCATCAGTGTTGCCCTAACCCGCATCCCAACTTCCAGCACCCACTGACAGCTAAAGACTATTAAGGGGTACTTGATGCTGCTGAAAGGCCACAGGTGGAACAGGTTGATTTTATAAAATTAAGGGGCCCAGAGGACACCCAGTCTAGCCAGCTGTAATATTGCATGGGAAGAAGCCACATACGAGGAAGCTAATAACCAATAAGGCAGGATTTTTAGCAAAATAACTGGATGACTTTGACTGTGACTGCAGCAGCCAATCGCATCAGCCTCTTTGTGGCATTATAAGAAACAGTAACATAACCAGTGACTTATGGTATAGAATCGGAATTGACTCCCCCTTTACATTAGCCTCCTCCACCCAGTGTCAGGGCTGGATTTTGCCTGTGGGTGCCCTGAGGCCGACATCATGGGTCAGGAAGCACAAACACCTATGCTCCTACACCCCAGAGTTCCTCACATGTGGCTGGGTGACATGTAGGGTTGCCACTTGGCTGGTATTTTACCGACCTGGCCGGTAAAAATAATGGTTGATCCCAATGTTATTAACAGAGAAAAAAATAAATAAATAGTAAGGCTGTTATTTTTTTTCCAGAAAAGGTGGAAACTCTAGTGACATGCCGTCCCTTTTACTGTGCACCCCTAGGCCCGGGCCTTTGTAGCCTTGCCACAAATACGGGCCTGTTGCCACAGTGGCTTCCCATGGTAGACTGAACTGAGCACAGGGCCTCTTGGCAGTTGCATCCCATGGGGCACCTATACCTCCTAGGCCCACCTGCAACTGCCACATCTGTTTTCTCTGTAGTTATAAAAAGAAAAAACTTACACTCGCACACCCTGGCCGTCCAGAAACACACGAATCCCAGGTGCTCGATGATAGAGGAATTGGGCAACCTCAGAAGCAACGTCGACACAGAACACACCGGCACAACATGGGTACTACTAGCAGGTATAACCTTGCTCGTTTATTGCGGATGCAACGTTTCGGGGCGTGACCCCTTTCTCAAGCATCCGCAATAAACGAGCAAGGTTATACCTGCTAGAAGTACCCATGTTGTGCCGGTGTGTTCTGTGTCCACGTTGCTTCTCTGTAGTTATGCCACTGGGTCCAGCACACCTCCTGGGTAACCAAATCAGGATCAAACCAAATCAGCTTATTAGCTGACCCTCCATAAAAAGTATTTTTTCTTTATTTCTAGGGCCACTTTTTGATAATCCAGGGTTGTCTACCCTGTGGCCCTCCAACTATAACTCCCTCTCCAGCCTTCGTGGTACTGACTATACATGTTGGATAGAGAAACATATTTGGGGAAATGATTGTGTCCCTATATATATGCAGATATAATTATTGGGTACATTTGGCACTGGGAGTATTTCATGCAATTTCTAAGAACCCATTGGGGCCCCCGGAGGGAGAGCAGCAGTGCATCATTCCATTTGGCAGCAGATCGTATGTCTGACAGACACCCCAGTCCCCGTCACTGCCTTTCCCTCTTTTCAGTTGTTGTGTCAGAAAATCAATCAGTGAATTGAGCCAAATCTGGATCCTTTTCCCCATCTATCAAGTGCCGTTAATTATTCAACAGCCGTCGTCCTTTTCATTTAAAGGCACACTCCTCACGGCATATGCCACCCGGGAGGTACTCACACACACTGGCCTTTTGCATGTAAAGAAACCCTCTTTTTTCTCAATTTGATACGCATACATTTCCTATTTCTATTGTTTTTTAAATCTGCATAATGTGAATTAATGTTGATTTTTGAACTTCTGTTGAAGTTGAAATAGGCCCCAAGCCATACACGTAGGCTGGGCACTCAACCTGATGTACAACTAAGATCCTGATGTACAACTATTGTTGAGCGTTCAGGGGCTAATAGTGTGTTATAAGGACAGTCATGTCAGGGCACCGGCAAAGGCTGATAAATGCTTTCCTGCTTGTGGCGTTGAGGAATTGGGGAAAATTAGCCTGTTTGGGGGCCTGTTATTTATACAAAACAGCTATTATGTGTCACTTACCATTTGCTTCTAGCAGGGGGGCAGGGGTGCAGAGGACTCAATGGGGGTCTTGACTGATGTGCAGTTTTAATATAAAATGGTGAACAGATCTTCTTTCTTAAAGGGGTGGTTCAGCTTTAAGATAAATAATAATTATATTTACAGATGCTAAGCAACTTTTCAATTGGCCTGCATTTTTGGTTTTTTAATTATTTACCTTTTTCTTCTGATCCTTTCCAGCTTTCAAATTGGGGTCACTGACCCCAACTAAAAACATAACAAATGCTCTGTAGGCTACAGATGTATTGTTATTTTACTTTTTATTACTCATCGTCTCAGTCTGTTAAGGCCCCATACACGGGCCGATAAAAGCTGCCAACAGACCAAGTCGGCAGCTTATTGGCCTGTGTGTAGGCCATCTGACGGGCATCCCCGATCCATATCTGGCTCAGATGCCGATCGTAAATAGAGGGGACGGGCCCTGGCGCAGGACGTGCAGCCGGGCCCCCCGTCCCCCTCCCTACACCCGAAACTGGCCAGTAATAAGCGGCGCGCAAACTGCCGGGGGGGACTGAGGGTGTGCGGGCCCTGGCCCGCTCACACCCCCTGCTCCCCCGGTAGTTCCGCCACTGGCCACCTTTATTCAAATCAATGGGGTTGTTGGGGTAAGTTGGACCCTAGCAACCAGATAGCTGAAACTGCACAATCCACAAATAATTAAAACATGAAAACCAATTGGACATTGTCTCTGAATATCAATCTTTACGTTATACAACTCAGATTTAACTCAAAGGTGAACAGCCCTTTAAAGCCCTGGGATACACAGTACTGCTATAATATATATATACAGTATATTGTAATATGAATATTGATATATAAAAAATATTTCTTCCATGCAGCCCTAGAGGCCCAGTTAGGCATTTACCCCACAAAGTGTCTCTGGGATAGTGACTTAATGCCTCATATTCTTTCCCTGTAAAACAGCAGTAATTTAACGACAGTGAGATGAATCTTTTGGGCAGGGTTTAACCTGTGCATTGCCGTGCCTTCATGTTACTGTACGGAGCAGCACATTCCCTCTATGAGCCCAAGCTCTTATAATGCATCTTGTTGTCCAACCCAATCAGCGGCAGAATCACAACTTCATCTCACCGTGATACATTGTTAACTGATATGTCAGAAAATCAATTCATTACTTTTAAGCAGCAGTTAAGAGGATCTAGACAATTCTTCCATTTGAATTATTAAAGAAAGCAAGGCTGGCTCGTTCCTGTTCCCCAAACCCCAAGCCCCATCTGAGAAAGTGCAAAATGCTGCTTCTGCCCTGGAGCCCAATTAACAATATTGAATTGGCTTTAGGGGCAAAAGAAATGCAGAAAGACTTTGAAAGAAAGAAACAAAGGGCTGAAGACGTCCAAGCAATTAGTCTCTTCCTAGGGCAAGTTAGCTTGACGTCAAAACTCAAAGAGCAGTTCAAGGCTGCTTTTTCGGTATATGTGTAGGTAATGCAGTACCGGCTATACTAGAAGCATTGACTTTAACTAGACTTTGGAACTAGATCCTTTGTTTCATATGGGAATTAGTGTACTGTATTAGTCAATCCCAGAGATATCTGCTGTACCAGTCATATTTATAGATATATGTACCCAAAAATCCCATTTTATTTGACCATCATGCTAAATTTCCAAGAATTTTAATAGAACAAATAGACACTAAAATCTCATTGTAATTTCAGGCTTCAGTCCCCCACCACAACCACCACCACCAAGTAGGCCAGACCTACAGTTTAGGAACCAAAGGGCTGCAACTGGGGGTAGGCAAGAGAGAAACTTGAGGCAAGGAGGGGGCACAACTGATTAGCTGAAAAGATTGGCAGAGGGTGGCGGGGGAGTGCTGGGACAGTGTAGGTGAAGCTCCATTTAGGGTTTGACAGGTGACTTGCAGTGGGGGGTCGCAGAGGCCTGGGCTGTGAAGGTGTGGGGCGTGCCTCTGCCGATTTAGAGGATTCCACTAATTTAAATGTGAGCTGCAATTGTGGGTGACTAAGGCTAGCAGTGTAAAGAGTAGCCCGGGCACAGCCTGAGACGTGTCATACAGGCACCTGTGGGCTGGATATGGGAGCATTGCAGAACGTCTCTGCTACCAACTCTGTAATGCACCATTCTGGAAGCAGAGGGATCTGAACAACATTGTGGTCTCCATAGACATATCTGTGCACAGGTTCAGTTGGTTTCAGCTTGTTCACCGGAAATCTAGACTTTTTTTCAATTGCTTTTCATCTTTTCTTTTTTACAGTTTTTCCCCAAAAAGAATAAGTTAAAAGTTGAATGTTAGTGTTTCAGTCTGGCAGCTAAGTGATCACTGGTGGTGTGGCCACCCTACAAGTTAAAAAAAAAAAACATTAGTGGCCAAGGACCAGTACAAGCAAAAAAAACCCCTTGGTGGCCAGCCTCCCCCCCAGTTAAAAAAAGAACATTTGTGGCCAGGGCCCCCCAAGTTAAAAAAAATAAGCTGCCAGGCACCACAAGTTAAAAAAAACATCAACAGTCAGGGGCCCAAGAGTTAAGAAAAAACATCAGCGGCTAGGGCCCCCCCAAGTTAAAAAAAAACATTCAAGTTCCCAAAGGTTTAAAAAAAAAATTTGTGGTTGGCATAGTTCGACTCCTACTTCAGCGCAACTCGGCTCCTACTTCGGCTCAAATCGGCTTCTACTTTGATCCAACTCAGCTCCTACTTGCAGTTCAAGGGGGGCCCAGCTAATCCAGGAAGCAGCATGACCGGGCCCCCCTTAACATATAGAAGCCTTCAGGCTTGGGACAATTGTCCCCCCAGTGGCGGTCCTGTTCTGAACTGCTCCATTAGTTGATCCATTTCTCAGCAGCAGTATCTGTGGGATATTAGCAACTATTGTATCAAACTTGACAGCTGCCTTTACATTATTTAATTGAAGAGGTATAAAATGTACCCACTTGGTGTCCAAAAACAAGTGAGGGACAATCACAAGTATCTGATGAGATAAAAAGTCAAAATGAAAAAGTACTGAGCTTTCTTGTGTGCCAATATGATATAAGCACAGCCGGACCCTTGGAGATACAAGTGTTTGTTATCTGGTCCCCCAGCAGAAGGATGATTACATCTCCCTGCAACAGCGTCTGTGCAGCCAGGAAGCACCTTGCCCAAATCTTGCTGAAATAAGGCTTCTTCAGGCTTTCATGTGTTACTAGGGAAGGAGATTGTGAAATGGTTAATGCTTGTTGGGTCATATCAGGCACCATCAACACTTGCTCAACTGCAGGCAGAGACGGTTACAAGGAAGGATACGTTAGAGGCCTGTCATCCGAGCACATATTTTGAAAAAACTGCCAGTGGTGCAGAATTGAAAACAGCATTCGTATAATGAAAGCAATTGGGTTTACCAATATCACTTTGCTATGTTATACAGTTGTACCCGCTGATACATGCCAGCATTGCATTAATATGGTATATCAAGCACAATGTGTATTTCCATTAATGTGAGACAGGCATGCAGTGGGCATTCTCCTACATAGTTGCTGTTAAGTTGGCCCAAAATTGTGAGCTAAGAGCACAAAAAGAAATTATCAATAACTGGGATCAAATAATTAGTAAAGAGCATTTAGGGATGGGCGTATTTAACCCGTTTCGCTTTGTTGAAATGCATTAAAGTCTATGGGCGTGCTGCGTGCAGGAAATTTTTTTTCATCCCATTGAAGTCTACAGGCGTCATTTCCATGGGAAACGCAGTAAAAAATTTGCTCATCACTTCAGGCCTAACACCATATTTCTCAAGCAGATCCCATCCATGTGATTGGCAGCATAGAGTGGTATTGGGTGCCATTAGTCACAGCATTGTCTTTCACCTTCATTTACCATAGTTGCAGTAGTTATATTCTTATATAGTCATTCTGCTTCTGCCTGCTTCAGTATTATATCAATGTATTGGAGCTGCCGCACTGTTTGCCATAGAAAAGCCTTACCCTAAAGAAATGTGATAAATCACTCCAGGTGAGCATACATAATGCCCATTGTATTATTGGACAACAAAGCAAACAGTTTATTTATGGGAAATGATAATGCTTCCAGTTGCTGAAGCACCACCTTGCTGATCAGGGGAGCAGGACGTTGCTAGTTCTCTGTGCCCCTGTTCGGCAAGGCAAAAGAGGAAAAAGAAAGCGCAGACTAAGCTCATTTTTAGGAACTTCTTGTGCAGCTGCTGAACATCCTTACGACATATAAATCATTAGCAGTGCTGCCACCCTGTCCCTGCTAAAAGTCAAAATGATGAACCTTTGGAAGAGCTATTTTTAGGGAGGTGCCTGTATGAAGGGGCCCAGTATGATGATTTGTAAGTAAACATGGTGAGAGTACAGCAAGATGTTGACAGTATTTAAACATGGTCAGAATATGGAAAGATGGTGAGAGTAGGAGTAAAAATAGGAGAACAGAGTGAGAGTAGGTCAAGATGGTAAGATGTTGACAGTAGTTGAACATGGTCAGAGTATGGAACGATGGTGAGAATAGGAGTAAAAGTAGGAGAACATAGTGAGAGTAGATCAAGATGGTAAAATGTTGACAGTAGTTGAACATGGTCAGAGTATGAAAAGATGGCGGGAGTAGGAGTAAAAGAAGAACATAGTGAGAGTAGGTCAAGATGGTGAGTATAGCAAGATGTTGACCTCACATGTAACCCCCCCCCCCCAGTACCAAACAGCCTCATGTCTTAGACTTAGACTAATGTTATTTTTTCCTAACTGTTCTCGTGTGCCAGACGCAGAGACCTTTGTGTACAAGGTGGGTGGGAGGGTATTCAAACAAGGAGAGGTTGCACAGAGGCTATGGGGGGACAGTATGAGAAGAGCTGAAAGGATAACTAAAGCTGGCCGTGGATGGTAAGATGTGCTCGCTTGGGGACATCATAAAAAAATATATATTTCTGGATGAACCAGTTGCCAGGCTTCTGTCCAACTTCTCAAATATGGCTTCAAGGAGTTTGAATGTGCTCCCCGTGTCTGCATGAGTTTCCTCCCAAACCCCAAGACCATGTGGGCAGATCAATTTGTTCCGGCTAAAACTGACCCTGGTGTGTGTGACTGTGATAGGGACATTAGATGGTCAGCTCCACTGGCGCAGGGACTGATGGCAATGATGTATAATCTCTATAAAGTGCAGCAGAAAATGTCAGTGAAAAATAATAAAGAAAGGATAATAATTAAAACATTTTAACCAAAACCTACAAAGCCATATAAAATTCTACAATAAATCCATAAAGGCATGAAAAATTAAATAATATTTCAAGCAAATTAAAAAAAAAAAACAGATGTAGAATTCAGAAACAAACGAGGCATTTTCATTAAAAAAATCATTTAAAAGCTAAGGGGAAGTTTCTGGCCCAAAGATGCCCGAGGCAATATTGAAGTGAAATCTCCAGTGAGTTTGGTTTGTGCAAGAAGGAAATATATTCAGCCCGGTTGCTTGTCATATTTCAATTTGCCGGCACTAAGTAATCATCTCAGGGGCAGATAGAGACAGAAGTACAATGAGAAGCTGGATCCTGGCGTCTGACTGTGAGTCGGTGGCAGCTATGAACCAGGCACATTTCGGGATGGCATCGCCACTATCCTGGGCCATGTACCTAATGAGGAAGAATAGGACTCCCATTGGTTTTTTTGGTAATGTTGTTTGTCATTTTTGTGTGTCTTCACTTTAACTATCCCTCCTATATGGAAAAACTGGGAAGAAATTGCCCAAAAATGCCCTAAGCCACCTCCCATAGAGTCAGTGTTAAAGGCATGAAAGCACCAGCAGAGTCTTTCTCAGCCTGTGCGTGTGCTGGTGCAGGGAGTTGGCAGGGGGTTTATTTTGCCATCTTGCTCCAATGACTGAAATCTGACCCATAAAGTTCTTGATGATGCAATGATGCAGTTTGGTTGACTGTGCTCTAATCTGAATATGCAAATTAGGGTAAGTGGCCTATTGATATTCTAGCAATAACTGCTGCAGATTCGCTACTAGTGAAATGCACGGGCGTTTATTGATGCCATGTACCTGGGCATACCAGCATTGACGCAATCCCCACTCTGCAAATTGCCCGTGATTTGTAAACACTCATGAGCAGTAGCATTCTGTTTCATGCATGCATTTCAAGGATATAAATGAGCTGGAGAGAGTGCAGAGACTAAGTGCAACTAGACTGATTAGGGGAGCGGAAGATTTAAGTTATGAGGTGAGATTGTCATGGTTGGGGTTGTTTTCTCTGGAAAAAAAGGCGCTTGCGAGGGGACATGATTACACTTTACAAGTACATTAGAGGACATTATAGACAAATAGCAGGGGACCTTTTTACCCATAAAGTGGATCACCGTACCAGAGGCCTCCCCTTTAGACTAGAAGAAAAGAACTTTCATTTGAAGCAACGTAGGGGGTTCTTCACAGTCAGGACAGTGAGGTTGGGGAATGCACTGCCGGGTGATGTTGTGATGCTGATTCAGTTAATGACTTTAAGAGGGGCTTGGACAAGTGTAATTTCCAAAGCTATTGTTTGTGATTCTACAATTAGTATATCAAGTGAGTGTGTGTATGGATGCTGGGTTTCATTTGGAGGGGTTTAACCTTGATGGACTTTGGTCTTTTTTGAAACCAACTTAACTATGTAACTATGTAACTATCAAAATAGTCAGCACATCCATTATCTCTCCTGTAGCGAATTGGTACACGTTGCTCAGTGGCCACTTTCCACTGATATCACCACCACCTTTGTTTGCAGAACAGCACCAGACTGTCAATCTTTTTGTTTAAAAAGCCTTTATTTCAGCTTTGGGCATCACCGCAACGTTTCAGGCCATGCGGCCTTTTATCAAGATATAATATGCGGTGATGCCCAAAGCTGAAATAAAGGCTTTTTAAACAAAAAGATTGACAGACTGGTGCTGTTCTGCAAACAAAGGTTGACTATGTAACTATCAGCACAATTGTGGCAGATGCCACTTGACGTGTGGATGTATACTTGAATTCTTTGTGAAAATATTGCATTGTATTGATGAAAAGAGAGAATTCTGCAGCCAAAAATTGCACTTTGCGCCCTCCCCTGTAGTCATAAATAACACTTTACATTGTCCCATGGCTTGGTCAGATACTTAATGGAAAAGGCTTCAAAATTCTGTTGGATTAAAATCATATCAAGTGAATACGGCCCTCCCTAATGGACCTGACAAGGCAGCATGCGATCTGACTGAATCACATTAGTTTGACCCATGACCCGGGGGCCAAATTTGGCAGATAAATGTTTTTGTGATGACTATGGCATAAGTATAAAGGAAGCCCATGGCACAGGTCTGCTACCTTGTTACGGGAGCCTGCGCATTAAATGTCAGGTCATCCACAATTTTTTGCTGGTCAGCCAGAGGGCACCTGGGCCTCAAATATTTGATGACCTCTCTCACCAAACAGATCATCTCACTTATAGCCAACTTAATAACTACTAGGAGGCAATAGATCTGTTGTCAAGATGAGAAGCAGTCCCCATTAGTGGACTTGTTTATAGTTGATTCTGTGCCCCTTACCAGCCAAGGTAGGGGAGTGGTTAGGATGCCCCCAGATACTGGAACATGGTTTATATTTAAATCAGATAGATTTAAATCTATTTGCAATGCAGGCTCCAAGCTATGGACTCTGACACCAGCAAACATGCAAAGATACAAGCTGTCTGTGGAACACATGCTGGCATCTCCCTAGAGGCACCATTTGGGGTTTGTGGGTGTCAAAGCTTGAGCGATACACTAGGCACTGAACCAGCCAGGCCCCCTTAAACTGATATAGTTCCTCTTCCAGGAATAAGCCTTTGTCCCTCCTGCCCTCGGCACAGAAATAAAAGATGAAAAACTAAGATTTAATTTCTGAACAGAGGAAGCTAAAGTCATTGTCCATATAAATGTATTTAAATGCATCCAGATGTGCTGTCATTATTCGTTGGAAATGGAAATTTGTAATATATTATAATGCAGAAAAAGGGAGGAAATTGTCCAGTGTAATGATTTTAAGGGAAAAAAAACGAAAATATAACAACTTCTGTATGCAAATGGAATATAACCAATTGTAGAAGTCCTGCCCTGCTGAGATTCTAGCTTTTTGTATAACAGAACATTCTGTCCCAGTGGCTCAGATCCTGTCTGATCCTCATTGGAAGCAGCAGTCCTGTCCTGCTTTATGGCTGAGATTCTAGCTATCTGTATAACAGAGCATTCTCTCCCAGAGGCTGCACGGATCCAATCTGATCCCCATTGGAAGCAACAGTCCTGCCCTGCTTTATGGCTGAGATTCTAGCTATCTGTATAACAGAGCATTCTCTCCCAGTGGCTGCACGGATCCAATCTGATCCTCATTGGAAGCAGCAGTCCTGCCCTGCTTTATGGCTGAGATTCTAGCTGTCTGTATAACAGAGCATTCTCTCCCAGTGGCTGCACGGATCCAATCTGATCCCCATTGGAAGCAACAGTCCTGCCATGCTTTATGGCTGAGATTCTAGCTATCTGTATAACAGAGAATTCTCTCTCTACATCTTGCATGAGGAAACGGGCAATAGCTTACCCTTACGTCTTTATCACAAATTAGATAAACATTAATGCATCCTGGAGGCCTTCCGTTTGCCCTGGTTTCCAATAAAGCACTTTCAGCACTTATTAGAAACATGTTCCCCCTGTTAAGACTACAAATATGAATTCCCAAGTCCTTCATCTGACGGAAGTGCTGTGTGTGTGGGAGTGGAGGAATGAATAGCAGGGGTTCATAGGCGACTTGAATCGGGGATAATAGAAAGAAGCTGCGGACTGATATTTTGGCTCCTAGACATTTATTTCTGTAAACAATTATCTGTGCAGAGCCAGACCTACAGTGCAGAGAAGAGTGAGGCTTGGGCTGTGCCAGCTGGGTTATGGATGGTATGGACCTCTCTCTGCTGTGATATTGTTACTTTATAAGTGGAGTAACAAGATAATATTGGGCCCCTCAGCAGATTATTTTTCAGGCCACCCAAAATGTCTAAAGTTTGACCTGTCTTGCCAATATTTTTTGACATTGAATATGATTTAGGGGCCTTATGGGGCCCTTATACCTCCTGGGTCTGCTTCCTCTGTAGTTACGCCCCTGTACAGACCCGTTTCCACCAGAAGGGAAGTTCAGCAACAGTTATACAATTATACACTTTTGCATCCCCCCTGCTTCCTCTATATTTATGCCCATTAAATTCCAGCGTCACCCCTGTACAACTGCGCTCCTTCTTCCACTGAATGCATTCGCCAACACACAGATCCATAGCAGCCTCTTCTCCCTCGGAAACATAAAGCAATTAGTAATGAAACATCTTTATCACTTTATCAGCCCAGCAGGGTCTAATCTGGCAGCAGGCAGCAATTTTCGGCCCAACTGCAAACGTAAACAATCAGGAAAGCGTCATTAGCTTGGTAAATGGATCCCCAGATCTATTATTCTGGGTAATTAGATTATTCCCTAATGAGAAGCAATACGTTCCTGTAGACTCCACGCTGTTCTCTGTATTCATCTGGGATGTGATCAATTTCCATTGCATAATGCATGGCTATATAGAGGGGAGCGTGGCACAAATAGCACCCTGGGAAAGTGCAGAAGAGCAGGAATCTCTCCACAACAACCTGCCTGAAGTCTCCCATTAACAGGGAACAATTGCAGAGAGGAAAAGCACAAATACAGCCCAGAGCTGTTCTAAACATCAGTGGGTCCTGAACCCCAATATTTGTAATCCAACTCACACATGATATGAAACTACAGTTCCCACCATCCTTAGTGTGGGGGTCAGATTCAACAGCAGAAACATCTGCATGTTCTATAAGATAGAACTGGGGAACAGAAGTGTGTTTTCTTTCTCTTCCATCTAAATACCCCACAAAAAGCAGGGTCCCTCCATGAACCTTAATTTAAATCCCTATCCCACTGCCTCTTCAGAGGATAGCTAATGGGAGCACAGGCCACTATCAGTAATGGTATTACACTATTATTGGTTTTATTCCTGATTTGGGACCTGGTAGGAGCGGCGAACCTTGAAGGAGGGACCAGAAAGGGCGCCTTGTTATATGCATAATACCACAGTAGTGGTCTGTAAGTAGGCATTTTATATAGAAGGTGGAGGTGCTTCACCGCTGGAATATATTTCATTTTACAAGAAAGGCACCATCCTTCCTTTACCTCTATCGCTAATCTATACCCCTATCACTAGCTACTTGAAGGAAAAGGAGAATACACCTATTCAATATCTAGTGTATGCACGGGGTGATTTTTTACACTATGAACGTATTACGCTATGCTTGTTTTTAATTTCTGTTGCCACAGGCGCTGATCTCTTCCTATACATACCCCCCTTTGGGAGTATATATATGCTTGATTTTCCACTATCAATACTGTTTGCCAGGATTTGCCCTATGATATACTAAATCAAACTCAATTTTACATTTTAAGGCCCCAGAATTAACAGTGTAACACTGCTGTACCCACTGTAGCCCCAATCTATTCTTGCCTGTTAGCCAAGAACCACATGTTGATGTCCCTGCAGCTGGAGGTTCTGCACAGCTTTCCACATAAACTTAATATTTGGATTTAGGAACCAGGAATCTGTGGGTTCTGGCTAGGGATGTAGCGAACGTCGGAAAAAAAGTTCGCGAACATATTCGCGAACTTGCGCAAAAATGCGAGCGGTTCGCGAACGGTTCGCGAACCCCATAGACTTCAATGGGAAGGCGAACTTTAACATCTAGAAAAGACATTTCTGGCCAGAAAAATGATTTTAAAGTTGTTTAAAGGGTGCAACGACCTGGACAGTGGCATGCCAGAGGGGGATCAAGGGCAAAAATGTATCTGAAAAATCTGCCTGTGTGTGCTTGGAAGAGATAGTGTAGGGGGAGAGCTGTTAGTGATTTCAGGGACAGATGATAGTAAGCTTGCTGGCTAGTAATCTGCTTGATACTGCTCTGTATTGGAGGGACAGAAGTCTGCAGGGATTTGAGGGACATTTTAGCTTAGGTAGCTTTGCTGGCTAGTAATCTACTGTTCTCTTTAAACAACTGCCATACGTTGACCTTGTAGGCATTGTTTGCCCAGTTTTTTTGGACGCAGCCACTGAAGCACAGTTGCCAGAAAAAATATGCCATATAAATGCTGAAAATAGTAATTTTTCGCCATACGTTGACCTTGTAGACATTGTTTGCCCAGTTTTTTTGGACGCAGCCACTGAAGCACAGTTGCCAGAAAAATTATGCCATATAAATGCTGAAAATATAAATTTTTTTGGTTGCAGCCACTGAAGCACAGAGGCCAGAAAAATTATGCCATATAAATGCAGAAAATATGCATTTTTTTGGTCGCAGCCACTGAAGCACAGTTGCCAGAAAAATTATGCCATATAAATGCTGAAAATATAAATTTTTTGGTTGCAGCCACTGAAGCACAGAGGCCAGAAAAATTATGCCATATAAATGCAGAAAATATGCATTTTTTTGGTCGCAGCCACTGAAGCACAGTTGCCAGAAAAAATATGCCATATAAATGCTGAAAATAGTCATTTTTTGCCATATACGTTGAGTCAACGTATGGCAAAAAATTACTATTTTCAGCATTTATATGGCATATTTTTTCTGGCCTCTGTGCTTCAGTGGCTGCGGCCAAAAAAACTGGGCAAACAATGCCTACAAGGTCAACGTCGTTGACCTTGTAGGCATTGTTTGCCCAGTTTTTTTGGCCGCAGCCACTGAAGCACAGAGGCCAGAAAAAATATGCCATATAAATGCTGAAAATAGTAATTTTTTTGGTCGCAGCCACTGAAGCACAGTTGCCAGAAAAATTATGCCATATAAATGCTGAAAATATAAATTTTTTTGGTTGCAGCCACTGAAGCACAGAGGCCAGAAAAATTATGCCATATAAATGCTGAAAATATAAATTTTTTTGGTTGCAGCCACTGAAGCACAGAGGCCAGAAAAATTATGCCATATAAATGCAGAAAATATGCATTTTTTTGGTCGCAGCCACTGAAGCACAGTTGCCAGAAAAATTATGCCATATAAATGCAGAAAATATGCATTTTTTTGGACGCAGCCACTGAAGCACAGTTGCCAGAAAAAATATGCCATATAAATGCTGAAAATAGTCATTTTTTGCCATACGTTGACCTTGTAGACATTGTTTGCCCAGTTTTTTTGGTTGCAGCCACTGAAGCACAGAGGCCAGAAAAAATTAAACCAGTAGGGTTTGCACCCTAGTTTGTAACGGTGGCGGAGGGAGGAGGAGGACGCTAAAGGACAGCTGTGTGTGGAGTCATGAGGCTTGAAGAGAAGGACAGCTGCATAGAAGTCAGAACAAGTCTTCCGGCGTGCAGTAACCCTCCGAGATCCACCCCTCATTCATTTTAATAAAGGTCAGGTAATCGACACTTTTGTGACCTAGGCGAGTTCTCTTCTCAGTTACAATCCCTCCTGCTGCACTGAAGGTCCTTTCTGAGAGCACACTTGAGGCTGGGCAAGACAAGAGGTTCATGGCAAATTGTGACAGCTCTGGCCACAGATCAAGCCTGCGCACCCAGTAGTCCAGGGGTTCATCGCTCCTCAGAGTGTCGATATCTGCAGTTAATGCCAGGTAGTCCGCTACCTGCCGGTCGAGGCGTTCTTTGAGGGTGGATCCAGAAGGGTTGTGGCGCTGCCTTGGACAGAAAAACATTTGCATGTCTGACGTTACAGACTGGCCAAAGGGCTTTGTCCTTGCAGGTGTGCTCGTGGCAGGATTACTGGCACCTCTGCCCCTGGAATGTTGATGAGTTCCTGAAGTGACATCACCCTTAAAAGCATTGTACAACATGTTTTGCAGGCTGGTTTGTAAATGCCGCATCTTTTCGGACTTGTGGTATGTTGGTAACATTTCTGACACTTTATGCTTGTACGAGGGTCTAGTAGCGTTGCGACCCAGTACAGGTCCTTCTCCTTAAGCCTCTTGATACGGGGGTCCTTCAACAGGCATGACAGCATGAAAGACCCCATTCTCACAAGGTTGGATGCAGAGCTATCCATCTCCGCTTCCTCATTATCAAGGACTGCATCATCCACGGTCTCCTCCCCCCAGCCACGTACAAGACCAGGGGTCCCCAAAAGGTCACCACTAGCCCCCTGGGAAGCCTGCTCCTGTTGGTCCTCCTCCTCCTCCTCCACAAAGCCACCTTCCTCCTCTGACTCCACTTCTGGCACCTCTCCCTGCGTTGCAGCAGGTGCCTGGGTTCGTTCTGGTGATTCCGACCAGAAATCGTGCGCTTCCAGCTCCTCGTCACGCTGGTCTACAGCCTCATCTGTCACTCGTCGCACGGCACGCTCCAGGAAGAAAGCGAAGGGTATTAGGTCGCTGATGGTGCCTTCGGTGCGACTGACCATATTTGTCACCTCTTCAAAAGGTCGCATGAGCCTGCAGGCATCGCGCATAAGCACCCAGTAACGGGGGAAAAAAATCCCCAGCTGTGCAGATCCAGTCCTACCACCCAGTTCAAAAAAGGTACTCGTTGACGGCCCTTTGTTGTTGCAGCAGACGTTCCAACATAAGGAGCGTTGAATTCCAGCGAGTCTGGCTGTCAGAAATCAAACGCCTGACTGGCATGTTGTAGCGCTGCTGAATGTCAGCAAGGCGTGCCATGGCTGTGTAGGAACGTCTGAAATGGGCCGACACCTTTCTGGACTGGGTGAGAACGTCCTGGAATCCTGGGTACTTGGAGACAAAACGTTGGACTATTAAATTTAACACATGTGCCATGCAGGGCACATGTGTTAAATTGCCTAGTCTCAACGCTGCCAACAGATTGCTTCCATTGTCACACACCACTTTTCCGATCTGCAGTTGGTGTGGGGTCAGCCACCGATCGGCCTGTGACTGCAGAGATGACAGGAGTACAGATCCGGTATGGTTTTTGCTTTCCAGGCACGTCATCCCCAAGACAGCGTGACAACGGCGTACCTGGCACGTCGAATAGCCTAGGGGGAGCTGGGGGTGCACAGGTGTGGAGGAGGAGAAGGAGGACCCAGCAGCAGAGTAAGAAGAAGAAGAAGACGAGGTAGAGAGCGATGGAGGAGTAGAGGTGGTGGCAGAACCGCGTGCAATCCGTGCGGTGACACCAACTCCACTGTTGTTGTTGAGCTACCCATTCCCTGCTTCCCAGCCATTACCAAGTTCACCCAGTGGGCAGTGTAGGTGACATACCTGCCCTGACCATGCTTGGAGGACCATGCGTCAGTAGTCATATGGACCTTTGGCCCAACACTAAGTGACAGAGATGCGGTAACTTGGCTCTGCACATGTTGGTACAGGTGTGGTATTCCCTTTTTAGAAAAAAAATTGCGGCTGGGTACCTTCCACTGCGGTGTCCCAATTGCTACAAATTTGCGGAAGGCCTCAGAGTCCACCAGCTGGTATGGTAAAAGCTGGCGGGCTAAGAGTGCAGACAAGCCAGCTGTCAGACGCCGGGCAAGGGGGTGACAGTCAGACATTGGCTTCTTACGCTCAAACATGGCCTTCACAGAAACTTGGCTGGTGGCAGATGACTGGGAATGGGAACAGGTGGTCAAGGTGGAAGGCGGAGTGGAGGGTGGTTCAGACGGGTCAAGGAGAGCAGAGGTAGAGCAGTAAGATGCTGGACCAGAAGGAGTGTGGCTTTTAGTTTGCCTGTTGCCTTTGAGGTGTTGCTCCCAAAGTGCTTTGTGCTTGCCGCTCATGTGCCTTCGCATAGAAGTTGTACCTATGTGGCTGTTGGGCTTACCAAGGCTCAGTTTCTGACTGCACTCATTGCAAATTACAATGCTTTTGTCAGAGGCACACACATTAAAAAAATCCCACACTGCTGACTTTTTGGAAGTGTGCGATCTGGCGGTAACAGTAGAAGTTGGCGGAGTTGGCGGTATTGGCGGCAATGGCGGGTGCGTTGGCCGGCTGAACACAGGTGCCGATACATGTTGTTGCCCTGCTGATCCCTGCGGGCTGTCCTCCCTGCTTCTTCTAAGTCTTATTCTCCTACTGCCTCTCTGACTCTCCGTCTCTCCATCTGAACTACCCTCCTCTTGCTCTCTTCTACTAGGCACCCACAAAACATCAATCTCCTCATCATCATTCTCCTCAGATGCATCAATTTCTTCTGACACATCACAGAAGGAAGCAGCAGCGGGGACCTCCTCCTCATCACTCATTATGTCCATCTCTATCGTGTTCTCTGCCAGAATTAAATCTGGTGTAAGGTCCTCATCTCCTTCATCTTCTTCTGGCAATAATGGTTGCGCATTACTCAGTTCAAGAAACTCATTGGAAAATAACTCCTCTGACCCCAGTGAAGAAGGGGCACCGGTGGTGGAGGAAGTGTTACGTGGGGTGGCCATAGCAGTGGAGGATGAGGAGGATGTTGTGGTAAAGTTAGAAACGGTAGAGGATGGGGTGTGCTGTGTAAGCCAGTCAACTACCTCTTCAGCATTTTGGGAGTTCAGGGTCATTGGCTTTTTAAAACTGGGAAATTTGCTAGGGCCACAGGATTGCATAGCAGCACGGCCCCTAGCACGGCCTCTGCGTGGCGGCCTGCCTTTGCCTGGCATTATTTTTAAAAAAACAACAACAACAACAAAAACTCAGTTGGTTTTTCTGGAAACGATAATACACACAGCTAGATGGCGGGTTGAAGAAAACACTGTGCAAATAATGCCTACAAAGTCAACGTATACACTACTACAGCGGTGGATACGGATTACGTAAAATATATGAATGCTGCTTGAAAAAAAGTAACTCAAGTGGTTTTTCTAGAGACGATAATATTATCAATATTTAGACAAAATGTGAACAAGGTCACACAGCTCGATGGCGGGTTGAAGAAAACAGTGTGCAAATAATGCCTACAAGGTCAACGTATACACTACTACAGCGGTGGATACGGATTACGTAAAATATATGAATGCTGCTTGAAAAAAAGTAACTCAAGTGGTTTTTCTAGAGACGATAATATTATCAATATTTAGACAAAATGTGAACAAGCTCACACAGCTCGATGGCGGGTTGAAGAAAACACTGTGCAAATAATGCCTACAAGGCCAACGTATACACTACTACAGCGGTGGATACGGATTACGTAAAATATATGAATGCTGCTTGAAAAAAGTGACTCCGGTGTTTTTTCTGGAGACGGTAATATTATGGATATTTAGACAGAATGGGAACAAGGTCACACAGCTCGATGGCGGGTTGAAGAAACAGTGTGCAAATAATGCCTACAAGGCCAACGTATACACTACTACAGCGGTGGATACGGATTACGTAAAATATATGAATGCTGCTTGAAAAAAAGTAACTCAAGTGGTTTTTCTAGAGACGATAATATTATCAATATTTAGACAAAATGTGAACAAGCTCACACAGCTCGATGGCGGGTTGAAGAAAACAGTGTGCAAATAATGCCTACAAGGTCAACGTATACACTACTACAGCGGTGGATACGGATTACGTAAAATATATGAATGCTGCTTGAAAAAAAGTAACTCAAGTGGTTTTTCTAGAGAGGATAATATTATCAATATTTAGACAAAATGTGAACAAGCTCACACAGCTCGATGGCGGGTTGAAGAAAACACTGTGCAAATAATGCCTACAAGGCCAACGTATACACTACTACAGCGGTGGATACGGATTACGTAAAATATATGAATGCTGCTTGAAAAAAGTGACTCCGGTGTTTTTTCTGGAGACGGTAATATTATGGATATTTAGACAGAATGGGAACAAGGTCACACAGCTCGATGGCGGGTTGAAGAAAACAGTGTGCAAATAATGCCTACAAGGCCAACGTATACACTACTACAGCGGTGGATACGGATTACGTAAAATATATGAATGCTGCTTGAAAAAAGTGACTCCGGTGTTTTTTCTGGAGACGGTAATATTATGGATATTTAGACAGAATGGGAACAAGGTCACACAGCTCGATGGCGGGTTGAAGAAAACAGTGTGCAAATAATGCCTACAAGGCCAACGTATACACTACTACAGCGGTGGATACGGATTACGTAAAATATATTATGGCTGCTTGAAAAAAGTGACTCCGGTGTTTTTTCTGGAGACGGTAATATTATGGATATTTAGACAGAATGTGAACAAGGTCACACAGCTCGATGGCGGGTTGAAGAAAACAGTGTGCAAATAATGCCTACAGGGCAAATAATGCCTAAAAGGTCAACTTATACACTACTACAGCGGTAGTAAAATAAAAAAAAGTAAAATAAAAAAAAATGAATATTAAAAAAAAAAATTAAAGTTGGTGCTGCTGAACTACTAGGAGCAGCAGATTAGCACACCAGTCCCACTCCCCAACACTGCTAGACTAATAGCACTGGGCTCTTATAGTAGTAGTAGTAGTAGTAGTAGTAAAACAACAAAAAAATAAATAAAAGCAGTCCTTACAAGGACTACTGTTATTGCAGCAGTCAGCAGATGAGATCAGAAGCAGGACAGCTGCCCACTGCAGCTACATACAGAGCACTGCAGTAGAAGGTAGATTACTAGCCAGCAAAGCTACCTAAGCTTAAATGTCCCTCAAACCCCTGCAGACTTCTGTCCCTCCAATAACAGAGCAGTATCAAAACGATTACTAGCCAGCAAACTTTCAACTGTCCCTGAAATCACTAACAGGCAGCAGCTCTCTCCCTACACTATCTCTTCAGCACACACAGGCAGAGTGAAAAAACGCTGCAGGGCTTCGGTTTTTATAGGGAAGGGGAGTGGTCCAGGGGAGAGCTTCCTGATTGGCTGCCATGTACCTGCTGGTCTGGGGTGAGAGGGCAAAAAAAAGCGCCAACAATGGCGAACCCAAAATGGCGAACGTCGCGCGACGTTCGCGAACTTCCGGCGAGCGCGAACACCCGATGTTCGCGCGAACAAGTTCGCCGGCGAACAGTTCGCGACATCTCTAGTTCTGGCTAATGCCTGAAGGGCTGCTGTATGGTCTCATAGACAGTCACTATTTAGCGGGCTGGTAGACTACCATTTGGGCCTTTATGTACTTGGAATGCTTGGGCCTATTTTGACTCCCAGTCCAGACCTGAACCAGGTAAACCAAATTAAGACAAATATCTGCTTGTTTGGTGATCTATATCCACCAGCAGACAGAGAAATGCACATAACTGCCTCTCTTGGCTTCCTTTTTCAGTGGGAATTGCACAGACATTTAGGGGTGTGTCGGACTGGGCTGGCTGGAAACCAAGAGAAATCCTGGTGGGCCCCAGCTCTCATAGGCCTTTACCGTAGGCTTACTGCCTGCCCAGGCCTGGGGTTGGGAGGATCAGTCCGAAGAGGCATGCAATGGAGCGTCGATGGGTTGACCTGGTGGGGCCCCTGGGTGACAGCCCCTGGTGGGCCCCACACACTCCAGTCCAATACAATGTGAGTGTTTTTGCACCCCAAAACCCTTATCCACTACATGCATATACATACATTTGCTTCAGAATGGAGCAGAAATGTTGGGGGGAAAGAAAATATTTTGGACAGCAGACTTGTGGTCTAAAGCTTTCTGCGGTGCCCAGATTTGACACTGGTGACTTGATCAAATTGGTCTGTACCTTCCTGCTTGTTTCATAGCTGCCAGTTAGAAGCAGATTCCCTTGTCTGTTGTTACCGAAGCCCCAAAACTACAGCAGAATTATAGAAAAATGACAATAGCGAAAAACCCTAAATAGACAATATTGTGTGTGCTTCAACCACCGTATTTAACCTTGTAGGTTGGGTGCAAAGTCCGGAAACCCTTGCCAGGGGTTTGCATAGACATACAAGAAAAAATACTGCTTCAGCACCTCTTTGTATATAGCGAACAACCCCGGCACAGGTTTCCTTTTCTTTTCCTATAGTATAAATGTGTTTTTATCCTTTATACTTACTTGCATCTGATACACCAACTTTATTTTCCTGGAATAAAATAATTGTAAAAAGAATTACAGTGCAGGTATGGGATCCGTTATCCGGAAACCTTTTATCCAAACAGCTCAGAATTATGGAAAGGCTGTCTCCCATGGACTCCATTTAATCCAAATGATCCAAATCTTTTTCCTGTAATAATAAAACAGTATCTTCTACTTGATCCAAACTAAAATGTAATTAATCCTTATTAGAGGCAACCCCCCCCCCCCAAAAAACAAAAAAAAAAACTCCTGTATCAGTCAGTATTTATATCTATATTACAGATCTGTGGAATGCGCTGGAGCTTTATAATTGCCTGTTATTATTAATAACTATAATTACTGATAGGAAGTCAACTGTGCATAGGAAACATATAACCAGGACAGGAGCATTTCAGATATGTGACTACTATATCATTTGTATATAAAATTGCCAACAAGCATGTTTTAAATGTAGTCTCCCTTACAGGTAAAAT
The DNA here is from genome assembly GCF_017654675.1 of Xenopus laevis. Taxonomy (NCBI): domain Eukaryota; kingdom Metazoa; phylum Chordata; class Amphibia; order Anura; family Pipidae; genus Xenopus; species Xenopus laevis. The sequence goes on along the minus strand of NC_054374.1, from coordinate 20,686,821 downwards.
AGCCAATAAGATACAAAATAGGCTGTACCTGAATAAAAGATATTATAGGAAGAGGCACACAGATGAATGGATGGTGCGCAATGCGCAAATCATTCTTTAAAATGCTGGTGGACTTTGCACTTTGCTAAAAATACGGTTGTGGTTTTGTATTTTGTCTAAATATAATATACATATAAATGCCTTTTCTGCCAGACATTATGGTGTAGAATGGAATTGTTCTCTTGCCCTCAGCTCAGATCTAAATTCGCAAACCAATTCGCTTTCCTAATCTTATAACATTGTTATCCGCCTGCAAAATCTCCCATTGTTACAGAGTATCGCCCGATTCCTTATGACACACACCCGATCCTGACGGATTAGTTACAAATGTATCACCCGACTCCCAGTCCCAGCAGCGCAAATCATTCCACCAAACCGTTCGTTTATTAAAATAATGTTATTCTGAGCAAGATTAGGGCAATTGTTCGTTCTGCTGAAAATATATGCGGAAGATGAGCCGCAAACACGTTTCCTCCAGCGTTATTTCTAAGCTTAATATAAAAATGACGCGTTATATATTATTAAATGTCATATAATCATATAATGTAATACCTATTAATATGTATGTATTTTCTAAAATCGGATACAAACGAATTTTAAAAAAGTCACAGTGATCCAGTTCAAGATATAATGTTTAGCTTTTTTAAAAACAAAAATCACATCTGTTTAAAACGAATGTAAGAGATTATATATATATATATATATATATATATATATATATATATATATTTTTTTTTTTTTTGGTGGTTTTTGATTATTATAATCAAGGAAGATCGAACGTTATCTACGAATAAACGGAATATGGAACTACTTTAAAAAGAATCTACAGAGAGGGGAAAAAATAACTAATTTTTATTATTTTATTAGTTTAAGATCAACAGAAGAAAACGATTTTATTCCCTAGCCTTGCTGTCAATACATATAAGCGGGTTTATCAAATGTAAATCGATTTGTTTCCCTTTAGAAATGTCTGGAATTTAGGAGACACTCACAAAGATTAATGACTTCACATTTAGTTTTGCCACCCTCGATAGAAACGGTTTTGGAACGAAGGGAAAACATTTAGCGCATTTAGAGTCATTCTATCTTGCCAATGTATAAAGTTTATTAATTCGTTAATTAAGGGCTAAATGTGACAACAAAAATAATTCTCGATTAGATAAAGGAATCGAGTCGCTTCTCTAAAAACTGCAGCAGATGAGACTGATTTCGCCTTTGCGCGATACAGTCGCAGATTTGCTCACAAGCCGACACTCAGCTCTCCTGTCCATAAAACGATCGTAGCCACTAAAAAAAAGAGACGATTTGTCTCCTTGCGCCTTTATCTGGGTTTGCGATCTATATAAGGAGCAGCACATCAAAGCTTGCTGGAGTAGCCAATGAACGCAGGGGGCTGCTACGATTATTTGATCGAAAAAAAATATTTTAGTGTGCCCCTACCGGGTCTCTCCTGCTGCGACTGTCGCAAGTGTCAGCGACACAGACAGCTGTAACTGCAGAAGCGATGATTCTGTCTATGGCTACAGGTGGCAGCAAACTAATCTGTTGGTGCCCTCTAGTGGTCACAGTGGTTTGGTGCAATGGTTGCGTGGGGGAGGGGGAGGCTCCTGCTAATGATTTTAGTGTAGTATTTCAATAGATTTCGTTTTATGGTAGAGCACTGCAATGTGTAACGAGAAACAATAATCTTCCTGCATTGCCACCTTACCTTTAAAGCTTAACTGAAGAAGTAGCTAGAAATGTTGTACATTATGTTTTGTGCTTCTGTACCAGCCCAAGGCAACCACAGCCCTTTAGCAGTAAAGATCTGTGTCTCCAAAGATGCCCCAGTAGCTCCCCATCTTCTTTTCTGCTGATTCACTGCACATGCTCTGTGCTGCTGTCACTTACTGATCTTAGGGACCCACTCACAATATACAATACACATAGAATAGAAATGTCACAATATAAGGCTGATTAGTAATTAATACAGATAATTACTACATGGCAGCACAGAAACCAGTGCAATTAGCATCAGAATTTAATAATCAGCCCTGTAGCATCAGCTATTACACACCAACCTCATTTTCTGCCAGATAATTAGTGACGAGCCCTAAGCTTAGCTTCTCAACAGCTGCTCAGAGCCCACTGAGCATGTGAGTGTCACAGACACACCTAACAAAACCCAAGATGGGAAACTCCTGTGACAACTTTGAATGCGTGGATCTAGTGATGTGCAGGCTGCAGATCTGGACTGAGAATCAAAATAGGCCCTGGCATTTCAGGTACCCAGAGGCCCCAACAGGCCACACAGAGGCCCAAACAGCCCCCCACCAGCCCACTAAAAAGTGAGTGTCTATGGCATTTTTCAGCAGCCCCTCTGGCATTTGCCAGAACCCACAAATTGCCAGTCCAGGCTGGCCCGATACCTGCGGGTTGGGCAGATTCGGACTGACCCCGTACTCCCCGGTGGGTCCGTGTTGAGCTCTTCTTCCTGCTCTCCCTGCCCCCACCTTGAACTGCCAGCTTCCGACTTCCAGCTTTATTTTTTAAAGACACACTCCTGCTCATCCTGCCCCTTTTATGACATCATCGCGGGGCAGGTATTCACAGGTCTAAAAATGGAAGCCAGAAGTCAGGCTCGGGTGGGCAGAGGGAGGGCGGGTTAGGGTCGGGTTTTACCTGACCAGCACATCACTACCTGCATTATCACTGCTATAGAGATGCTGAACTTTGAGGCTGGTGCAATATATAAAATATAAGCTGAATTGAGCGTTGGCAGTGACAGCTGTATTCCCTTTAAATCTATTTGCACTGCATAACAGATATAAACTATAGCAGTCTTTCTAAAGCAAACACATAACTTTTACCAATGCAAGGGCAACAGTTAACTATATTTTAGATAGATAGAGGATAGATAGAGAGAGAGAGAGAGAGAGAGAGAGAGAGAGAGAGAGAGAGAGAGAGAGAGAGAGAGAGAGAGAGAGAGATAGATAGATAAATGATAGATAGATAGATAGATAGATAGATAGATGATAGATAGATAGATAGATAGATAGATAGATAGATAGATGGATAGATAGATAGATAGATAGATAGATAGAGAGATGATAGATAGATAATAGATAGATAGATAGATAGATAGATAGATAGATAGATAGATAGATACAGTGGCGTAACTAGATATTACTGGGCCCCACAGCAAATTATTTTTCAGGCCCCCAAAATGTTTAGAGGTTGACTTGTTTCTCCGATATTTATTGAAAATATGAATTAGGGCCTCGTGGGGCCCCTATACCTCCTGGGCCCCCTGCAGCCGCAGGGTCTGCTTCCTCTATAGTTACGCCCCTGGATAGATAAGAATGATGGGTAAGCGGGTTGTGGCAAGTAATTTAAATGGTTTCTCATAATTAGGTATATTTTGCACTAATTTGATGATATTATGTGTCTCACTAATCCAAAATGAGTGGGTCGGGCCTATACAGTGTCAGACTGGGACACCAGGGGCCCACCAAAATTCCTTAGACCAGGGGCCCAATCTCATTATTATTATTTGTCCTCTCCTCACCCAACCTTTATTTGCCTGTTCTGTTTTCTTTACATACTATAATCTATTATTCCATCTATTAAGCCTCGTTGTTCTCATAGAAATAGGGAATCACCATGAAATAGGCCAAATGTTTGGCAGCATGAGGTTTCACTGACACCTGGGCCCACCGTGAGTTTTGCTGGTATCCCAGTGGGCCAGTCTGACACTGGACAGGAAAGGTGCTCCTCATACCTAGATGTTTTACTTTTACTGGTTCAGTTATACCAGGGGACACAGAATGATTTCACATCATTTCCCCACCCGTGGGCATGTGGCTGTGGGTTACACCAATAAACTGACACCCAGGTGGCTCCCTGTTGTGCTCTCAAACTGACCTGCTGTTTTATCACTTAGCAATTCTGTGCCTCGGGGTCAAATGTTACATAGGAAATCTGTTTGCAGTATAACTGGGCCTAAGAGTATGAGCAGCGGGGCCCCTGTATAAAAAGAAAGAGGTGCTTAAAGAGCCCCACGGCTGAGTAATGTGAGCATAAGTAGCCCATTAGTGAAGTGCTATAAGGGCGCATTAACATTAACGAAATTTTGGCGGCCGCATTCCCATAGGTGCAGCAAGCATGCGGCGGGCCCCAACGGTGTGCACCCCCACACCCCCGGTAGTTCCGCCACTGCATGATAAACAACCCATTGGGGGCAGACAGTGAGATGCTATAAGGGCACTGTAATCCCACTAAGCAAGTTAAAACAGCCCACCGGGACATTTAGGGGGTTATTTATCAAGCTCTAAATATCCAAACCTCAAATAATTAGTATTTTTTGGAGCAAAAAAAAAAAACCTACGAATTATTCGATATTTATTAAAAACTCAGAATCCGAAAACCCCGGTATCTAAAAGCGCTCGAGGTCCTGTATAAGTCAATGGGGAAGGTCCCAGTGTCTGCGCTGATGTCCCTACCGATATCCGATGATTTCGGGGATTAGGAGCAAAAAACAACGAAAACTACAAAAAAATCATAGTTTTTGTGGAAAACTCCGAACAATTCGGAGTATTGGCCGGCCCTGTTTTTTCGGGCTTTTTTCTTCGTAAATAAGGTCCATTCGGGAATTCGGAGTTGCTCGAAGTTGGATATTAGAAATACTGAGATAAATTCGGACCTTCATAAATAGGAGGTGCTGGAAGGGAACTTTAACCCCACATGGGAGACATAACGATGCTGACTAGTGATGAATCTGTCCCGTTTTGCTTTGCCGAAAAAGTTGCGTAACCCAGAATGCATTCAAGTGAATGGGCATCAAAATTATTTTCATGCACTTCAATTTTTACATGGGCGACTTTTTTGTCCAAATGCATTAAAGTCAATGGGCGTCAATATAATTTTGACGCTCGACAATTTTTACACGAGCAACTTTTTCTGTCGCAGTGAATGTTTTCGATGGTGGATTTTCGCAGCAGTTTTATGAGACTATTCGCAGGTGGCGAAATGTGGAAATTTGCCGCATATCCATGTCTGGCGAATAAATTTGCCAATTGCTAATGCTGACAAAACTGTGTATTGTAAAGAACCCCATGATAAACAGCCCAGTGATACACAGCCAGAAAACTGCTGGAAAAGTATTATAATATACAAAAGCCATGAATATCTTGTAAATGATATCCTTATAAATGGTGAGTTGTGATGTCATCAGTTATAAACGGTGAGTTCTGATGTCATTTCTGTCACATGACTCACTGAAACTTGTGTTTTATAATAAATAAAGTACCCCCTGTTGCAAAATATGAGGATATTAGAAGTTACCACTTGCATGAAACTCCTCGGTAACTTATAATATGCTTATATTTTACAAGAGGGGGTACTTTATTCACTATATATACCCCAAAACAGAGCATCTTAAAGGGGTTGTTCACCTTTGAGATAACTTTTAGTATGATGTAGAGAGTGATAGTCTCAGACAATTTGCATTAGCTTTTCATTTTTTATTATCGAAGGTTTTTGAGTTATTTAGTTTTTTATCCAGCAGCTCTTCAATTTGCATCTTAAGCAATCTGGTAACTAGGGTCCAAATTACCCTAGCAACCACGCATTGATTTGAATAAGAGACTGGAATATGAATAGGAGAGAGAGGCCTGAATAGCAGGATCAGTAATAAAAAGTAACAATAACAATACATTTGTAGCCTTACAGAGCATTTGGTTTTTTTTAGAAGGGAGTCAGCGAGGCACATTAGAAGAAAAAGGCAAATAACTATAAAACTATAAAAAAAAATACATAATGAAAACAAATTGAAAAGTTGCTTAGAATTGGCCATTCTATAACATAATAAAAGTTTCCTTAAGGGCAGGGGCACATGGGCAGATTTGGGGAGATTTAGACGCCTGGCGACTAATCGCCTCTTCTGTGGTGCGACAATCTCCCGAACTGCCTTCCCCCTGCTATAATGAGAAAACGCCTGCGCCAATGCACTCGTGGGACTTCGATTTCCGAAGTCGCGCGGTTTCCTTGTGAGGCAACTTTGGGCGACTTGGAAATCGAAGCGCCGAGAGTTCCATTGTGCTGGCGTTTTCTCATGGCGGAAGGCAGTTCGGGGAGATTGTCGCCCCGCAGAAGAGCCGATTAGTCGCCAGGCGACTAAATCTCCCTGAATCTGCCCGTGTGCCCCTGCCCTTAAGATGAACCACCCCTTTAAAGAACCCACTGGGATAGAGGCTGGGGTAATGGAAGGGCATTATTAACCCCTACACAAGGAGGTTCTTTGGGACAGTGAAGAGAAGATGGGGGTAGGGGTTAATAGTGATCTGACACTTGGCCCAGTAGGATGTTTATTATTTGGATCTGTGCCCAGTTTTTAGAGATTTGCCCCCAGTCATTTGCTGTAGGGATTCTGGTGCCCTGATCATGGGGTGTAACTACAGAGGAAGCAGACCCTGTGGCTGCAGGGGGGGCCCAAGATGTATAAGGGTCCTAAGTCATATACAATTGTGATGGTAAAACAGGTCAAACTTCAGACATTTTTGGGGCCGGAAAAATAATTGACTGTAGGGCCCAGTAATATTTAGTTAAGCCACTGGCCCTGACGTTTGTGTTGCGCTGTTGTTTTGGGACTAGGGATACATGGGCTGCCCAGGCACTTTAGATTAGTTGACAGTTGCCGGCTGACAGTCAGGTACCATGATCATCACTGGCCGCCAGTCCATTCCCCAGCAGCGCTCCCACATCCAGTAGCTGGAGGCGACCCATTAGCCGGCTGCTCCTGTGACCTGAGCCGCGCCCTGCTTCAGCCCCGGAAAGCGACCTGATTGGCCGTCTCTTTCCATATGCAAATGAGGCTGGGGGAATGACATTCCTCCGGACTCTTTTACAGTAAAAGGCAATTGATTTCTAGGCAGCGTCTCATTCCCAGAGCCAGAGAGGAAACAAGAGCGCTGAGCCGGGGGATTCAGTCTTCTGCCCAACTGTCAGTTTCTGCGTTAGCGAGTCAGGAGTCACAAGTTGCAGCAGGAGTGGCAGCGAGGAGCAGGAAGAGTTATACTGAGCACATACCTGTCTATGTGAGTCACCTGCCTGATGTGACTGCCTCTGTGGCTGCCCACAATACAAAACAACCACAGGAAGAGCCACAAAGAATCCACCAGAGATGGAGCAGCCCATGTGACATGCCAAGGAGAGGGGGGGATGCTGCTTGGCACCCAGTCCTGCATACAGAGCACCCACTAGATTACAGACTATTCATAGGGCACGTGGAGCAGTTGTTGAAGCCAATGTCTGATTATTGGAGATAAAATTCCCAGCAGCTGCCATTTAACCCCTTACCCAGGAGTTGAGCAAAGTTCCTTTAAGGCACCAATATCCAGTGCCGGGCCGCCTGGTGCTGTCTAGACTACCCTTTTGCTTGGGTCAAACTGCTGAAACTTTGGAGAAGTTCACTGGGGAGAGAGTAAATGGGTGCAGACGTTTTATCCATTGAATTATGTGAGTGATCACTGACTCCTGAGTATGATCACTGTCTCCTTAGCCTGATCACTGTCTCTAGAAAGTACCATTGACTCGTGAGTGTAACGATTGATTCCTGGGAGCGATCACTGCCTCCGCTGCTCTTGCGACTCTTCATTTTTAAAGTGATTTACTCACCAGGCTTGTTGTGATGCGTATCCCCGTAGATACCAGCACCAGCCGCCGCTTCACGCCGCCCTCCGCCACTCTGAGTCCGGGGAAGATGAGCGAGCCGATAGCGCTAAATGTCGCGGACAGCAGCGCCGCCCTGGTGGGCAAACTGAGAAGCACAGACCGGAATATGGTGGATGTACTGTCCGATCATCCGGGAGAACTGGTGCGCACAGACAGCCCCAACTTTCTCTGCTCGGTGCTTCCCACACACTGGAGGTGCAACAAGACCTTGCCCATCGCTTTCAAGGTAAGATCTTGCCAATGTTTAATTAATATTATCCCTGTCCCCAAGAGCTTGCTATCTAAAAAAAAAAAAAAACAGGGAAGGAAGGGGAGCTTTAGGAGTGTGGGTTGGGTTAGGAGTAAGCGTGGCACTGTGACTGTATAATTCAATTATAATAGTTGTGATTTTAATGGCGTTATTATGTTTAATTATTATTATCCCAGTCCCCAAGAGCTTGCAATCTAAAAAAAAAAAAACAGGGAAGGAAGGGGAGCTGTAGGAGTGTGGGTTGGCTAAGGATTAAGCGTGGCACTGTATAATTCAATTATAATAGTTGTGATTTTAATGGCGTTATTATTATTCTCATTATAATGAAGCTGTTGTGCCATAGTGCCAGCCAAAACAAATGCCAGCGCCAGTGATACTGGGAGTTTGTAGTCTGTTATGTATGTGCCCTCCAGCTGTTGTTAAAATACATATCCCAGCATCTCCCAACAGCTAAAGGTGACTCTGCAATTCAGAAGGACCAGGTGGGTCCCCATAATGAACAAGGTCAGTGTCAGACTGGGACACAAGGGGCCCATGACTAAGTGACCTGAGTAGGTGCGAAACGCGCAGGGTGGATAGAAACGCAAATCACACATTTTTAACTTTGTACAATTAAAATATAAATTTTTTAACTAATTTTGTCTGGTCCTGTGGATCCATCTGGTTGGACTTGCTTCTTCTTTATACCTACATCAGGGGCCCACCCAAAAAACTTAGACCAGGGGCCCACTCTCAGTACTACTATTTGTTCTCTCCTCATTCCTAGCCTCTTTTATTTACATACTATAGTACTATAATCTATTATTCCATCTATTTAGCCTCTTTGTTCTCAATGAAATAGAGAATGGCCATGAAATAGGCCAAATGTTTAACAGCATGAGGGGCCACTGAGACCAACAGGAGTTTTCCTGGTATCCTGGTGGGCTAGTCCGACACTGAACAATGCGATGCCCTTAGTAATATTTTCTACAAAGCAGATTTGTTTACTAACAACAGCTCCAGCAAGGGGTGCTGGGAGTTGTAGTAGCTGAGGCAAGCTCATTGCATGTGAGTCTGGCATCTGGGGAACAATGGCGCGTTTAGTGCCCACAGATAGAAACATGGTTGAAATGCTTAGCACAGCCATATATTAGCATTTATTAGCACTAGTGTTTACCCATTGGATGAGTGAGGCAAAACATGGGGGAAATGTGGCTTTCCAGATGCTGCCGAACGTCATCTCTTAAAGGGGGATGGAATTTTATTCCCCCAAAACACCATAATTTGGGTGCTGCAGAAGTCTAAATCCAACTTAGTAGCGATAAAAAGCATTGCAGCAGACTATAGAGAAATATGGGTAACATCCTAAAAATGCTCCATAGTGACTGTGTCCTGGAATTTCAGGGAGCTGTAACCCCTCAAACAGGGAACATTATTTTAAATCTCTCAAAACATTAGTCACAGCCAAAATACAGGGCCTATGGGTTTTATTCTTATAATTGCATGAGCTGTAATAATATAAATGTATCTATTGTTTGTGCACACATGTAAACATGCACATCATGTCCTGTTCTACTAACAAGGACCAGACACCTCTATGAATAAGATGTGGCTCATCAGGCTCTATTTGGAAATGTTGCTAGAGCTAATACAAAACTTTTTTTTTTTTTTCAACTTGTCTCCCAAAAACCTAAACTGCACCCGAGGCTCAGTCTGCACCTTTGAACGTTTCCAGTAAGGAATATATTCCTGTAAAATAATTCACTCACTAGATCTGACTCACTGTCCTGAAATGTGTCTGGCTGAGTCTTTCAAAGGGGACTGCGAATTTATAGAGCTGCTGTCTCCTTTATTGACAGATACAGAGAGCTAAACTCACTGGCCCGACGGCATGGGAACCCTCATATACATAAGAACAGTATGTTTTATATACAGATCCCCCTTTACATATTATTATGTATATTAGTATGTACATAGCCTGAATATACTGTATACTTCTAAAATATGGGGAAAGCATTCTAAACAGCAGCTGTTTTACTGAAATTCTGCTAATATCCCCAGATAATAAAGGGAAACTCCACTGTCCCAGGTTTACTATATATATCTATCTATATATATATATATATATATATATATATATATATATATATATATATATAGATATAGATATAGATATATATAGATATATATAGATATATATAGTTATTCAGTGAAATAAACATTATACAAATGGAGTATATTAAACGGGGATATACCTCTCATGCTGACAATAATAATGCTAAATTTATAACAATGTGTTATCTCTAGCAACATTCTATAGCAATCAGCTCATCTGCTGATAAATAACTTGCAGTTATTTGCTGTAGCATGGATACACTGTGTAATTCAATAGCCTGGGAAAATAAATAGCTCCCCGGTAATAAAGAATTAATCTAAAACTAAAATACAATTTTGCCCAACGTTTTCTATAGAATTTAGTTCCCGTTTCACATATAGAAAGTCACATGTTAATATTATTCGAAAAAGGTATCTATCATGTAACATTGATCTATTATTCCTGTAAATTATATATTTATCATATATCTATTGTTTATGATTTAAGTACGCCAATCTACTTTTATTTTATTAGAATAATCACAAAACATAGATTATTTCTAATAGTTTTTGCTAAAATCTGCTCACTGCACAAAGTATAAAATCTTATTATAAAGTATACCCTATTTCCATTAAATGTTTTCCATTAAAAATTATATGTTTAATGCCATTTATAGGAAGGCAGTTAACACACACACACACACACAAACACACATATATAGATAGATAGATAGATAGATAGATAGATAGATAGATAGATAGATAGATAGATAAAATAAAATATTTCAGATTATTATAAATCAGATGTGATATAATTCAACTAAATGTGCACCTGACAAAAATATTGTATAGGTATGGGATCCATTATCCAGAAAGTCATTATTCAGAAAGCACCGAATTTACAGAGTACATGAGACACAGAAATACGGAGGTCACTGCCCTGTAGAGCTTACAGTCTAATTAAAGCACATTGGGTTATCTCAACCCACAGTTTAAATTTCAATAGCATATATACAGTATATTAAAGGGGAAACAAGTTGTTTTTAACTGAGAAAGTGGTTGACTTTTTTTTGGAAATGGGTCATGCTTTCAAATAACATTTTGTGTCCATAGCCCGATACTTAACGTAATCCATTCCAGCCCTGTCTAACTGTATGTGCCCCGTGGAACTAAGATATATTTAACCCAGCCTATTGGGTTTATTTAATATTTGAATGATTTTCTAGTGGACTTAAGTTATAAAGATCCAAATTAAGGAAAGATCCGTTATCTGGAAAACCTCATGTGCCGAGCATTCTAGATAACATGTTCCATACCTGTACTTACCACACCTCTGCGCGATGAACCCCTATTTCTAAAATGTGTTGTTTTATTAATACGGTTATGGGACCTTTTATCTGGAATGCTTTGGAATTGGGGTTTTCAAGATAGGGGGGGTCTATCTGCAAAGTGGAGAATCGTGCCTTAAGGCTACTAAAAAAAATTACAAAATTAAAAGAATATTTTGCCAGCGATGTGGCTATCTGCAACTTTGTTATTCTTCAAGGTGCCACCTTATTATTACAGAGATAAAGCAGAACAGTAATTAATTGAGAATTATTTGTTTAAATGTGGATAATAGATCCCATACCTTGAATAATACAATGAAATATACATTAATGCACAAGTTGGTATGAATATTCTTTTCAAATGTCTCTATAGATATTCAAGCAAATCTATTATCACACTAATATCTCCTAATAAAGGACAGGTGTTCAAAGGGTTAAAGTCTTATCACCTCCATAGCCGACATTCAGCTCTTGATGATAAAAAGACAACCAACCCCCTCCAAAAACATAGTATATAAACATATGAAACCCTTATTTGCAGTCAGAAATGCTGAATAGTACAGCAACTCCGGATGGTATTTATCAGACTGCATAACTATGAGAATCTGCAGGGATTTAACCCCAAAACCCAGCTCCGTGTTGCAGAGAATATACAGTAGCCTTGATAGATGTTGTGTCATAAACTAGGTAGTCAACACATTCCAGTATTATGCCCTTAATGTTGGCTTCAGTTTGAAATGACATTTCTTGTCTGTTTCCCCTGTATTTGTTTAGATTGCAAGCTCTTTGGAAATGGGACGCTTCCTCTTAAATGTTCTCTTTTAATGGTTTCTTTTAACATGGATATAGTTCATAACTGTGTAGGCATATTCGTGATAAATGCTATGGACACTGGCAGCTGATAAAACTTTAACTCTGATACAGCAGCAGATTAAAGGATGAAAGTTTTGCAGCAAATATTTAAGTCCATGTGTTTATAAATCCAATTAAAAAACAACATTTCCTTTATCCCATCTCTCTCTCTCTTTAACCCCTTTTCCTCCCATTCAAGGCAGATATGGAAGGGACTGTAGAATTTACAGTTAATCTGTTAAAGCGAGACAAAACAGTGTGTATTGTGCAAGCCCCTTCATGTCGGTTTAGTCTGCACCTCGCCTGTTTGTCTGCTGAGATTATTTCAACCTTTACAAAGAAAAATGCAGTCTAAACGCATTTTAGGAGAGTTTTTTTTCATTGCTTTTTATGTCTCCATTTTTTATGTCTGTTTTTTTCTGAAAGATGAGGCATTGAGCTCAGATCTAAAATGCATATATATATATATATATATATATATATATATATATATATATATATATATATATATATATATATATATATATATATATATATATTCGGTCACAAGCAGCCGCACTCTGATCCAGAATATTTCAGTGAATGTGGGTGCAGGGTCAAGTAATATACAAAAATCTTCTGGTGGACCCGCACTCCAGTTTGTGGTAAATCAAATTGCTTTCAAATATGTCATCAGTATATTGTAATTTAGCCACAGGGTTGGAGGTTGGAGATAGCTACATGAACTTCAAGTTTGATTTCAGTATTTCTTTCTGTCTAGCTTTGTGTCCAAATGATTCTATATACTGTCTGTCTATTGCTTCTGTGCTGTGTGTGTGTGTATGTCAGTGTGTCCATTTGTGCGTGTGTGCATGGGAGACTAAAACAGACTTTGTGGCGCCCTGTTATTATTTAAACTAGGACCGTGGCTCTTCAGCTGCTGTTTAGAAGTAACTCCCAATAGCCCTTCCTGTCTTCAGCTGTCTATGGATGCTACGACTTGTACTGCAACTGGGCTGCGGGTTGGGCTAATACATAATGTAATATGCTGCCATCTTGCCCTTTTCCTTCTACACCCAGTCTGTCTGCCTACTTCAGGGCCCTACTGTGTGATAAATCCAGAACTTTCACCCACGCAAAGGCTCTATCTATTTATCTATCTGCCTGTCTGCCTGTCTATCTATCTTGCCTATCTAGCTATTAACTGTCTATCTATCTAGCTGTGTGACTGTTTGTCTGTCTATGTATCTATGTGTCCATTATCTCATTATCTATTTGTCTCCATGTCCATCTATCTATCTATCTATCTATCTATCTATCTATCTATCTATCTATCTATCTATCTCTTAGTCTATCTATTTCTCGTCTAACTGTTTATCTATCTACTCCTCTCTTGCCTAGCTATCAAGCTAACCCACTCTCTCTATTTATTTCTATAAATCTATCTATCTATCTATCTATCTATCTATCTATCTATCTATCTATCTATCTATCTATCTATCTATCTATCTATCCCCATCTCTCTCTCTATTTAGCTCATCTATCATCTACCTATGATCTATCCATCTATCTATCTATCTATCTATCTATCTATCTATCTATCTATCTATCTATCTATCTCTTCTCTATCTATCTATCTATCTATCTATCTATCTATCTATCTATCTATCTATCTATCTATCTATCTATCTCTTGTCTATCTGTCTATCCTCCTCTCTCTCTCTAGTTATCTCATCTATCATCTACTTATGATCGATCTATCTATCTTCTAACTATTCCTCTCTCTCTATTTATCTCATCTATCTATCATCTATCGATCTCTTTATCTATCACTTTTTCTTCCTTTATCAAATTGTATATCCATTGCTAAGTGTTTTATTTTATCTGTGTTACTGTATCTAAGTCATTAATTTCCTGTCTATCGCCCTAACTCTTACTGAGTAGAACAATCCCTTTTCATTGCATATAGGGTGTTTGTGGAATATTATCCCTCCCTGTTTCCAAGGCTGGCCAGTTGATTTCATAGTTATACAGACTTCTACTGCTACTGAGCTGGCAGCTGCATGAACAATGTGCAGAAATATTAACAAGCCTAAATCTCACTTGATTCTATGGGTAAAGAGTTGATGGTTAATAATGTGATATTTTTACATCTAATATCACAGGACAGGCATAGACTGGTAAAATGCAGGGATAACCTACCTCACTATTGATCCTCTTTCTTTTCTTGCCCCAGGTGGTGGCCTTGGGAGAAGTTCCAGATGGGACACTGGTGACAGTGATGGCTGGCAATGATGAGAATTACTCCGGTGAATTAAGGAATGCCACAGCAGCCATGAAAAATCAAGTGGCCCGCTTCAATGACCTGAGATTTGTTGGACGATCTGGAAGAGGTAAGGAAATATAAAGAAAAAAAAATATTCCCTGTATTTGCATGTGTTCCACCAGCCTGTCTGATGCTATTTTTTTTTTTCAACAATAATGTCTTCAATGTACAATAATATTCAGTATACATTCAGGCTGCTATAACTATTCAGGTGGTTATTTGACAGCACAAGGGGATTCTGGTATGTTCTGTTTCACTACCAGTGGTGGCATGAATTCCAAAATTGGACTGCTGGCTGCCTATGTGCCTATTCCCCTTTTCATACGCTGGTGAGGGTTGGTGGCGTGAGCAGGCTGTGTCCTTCTCTGCTGCATGGAACCTGTGGGTCAGGACTCAGTCCTGACAGGTGGGAGGCATTACTATAAGAACACTGCAGTAACTTCTGCCAAACCCCAAGGGAAGAAGACCTTGACCATCCAAACTTTCTGAAAAACAACAGAGATCAAGGTCATTCTTTAAGGGGAGCCAGATGTACCTCTCTGATACATACCTCTCTGATCAAAACCTTATATCTACAGAAGATTAACACTGCAAGCAGGAATAGTAGCAAGAGAGATCTCTCCTTCATGCTTGCCAATGTTGTTTTGGTATTAATAAGCTAATGAAATGACCTGCTTTCTTATCTATGCAAAGGTCTAAGGGTAATTTTATTCAGAGAGTTAGTAACAACCTATTTAAGCCATTGTGCAATTGGACGTTGTTTAGTAAATATAGAAAATTAGATGGTGCCTATAGACCAGGGGTCCCCAAACTTTTTTTTTACCCGTGAGCCACATTCAAATGTAAAAAGAGTTGGGGAGCAACACAAGCATGAAAAAGTCCCTTGGGGTGCCAAATAAGGGCTGTGATTGGCTATTCAATAGCTCCTATGTGGACTGGCAACCTACAGGAGGCTCTGCTTGGCACTATAATTTATGCAATTAAAACTTGCTACCAATCCTGGAATTCAAAAATAAGCATCTGGTTTAAGGACACTGAGAGCAACATCCAAGAGGTTGGAGAGCAACATGTTGCTCACAAGCTACTGGTTTGGGATCACTGCTATAGATGGTGCTACTATAGACACCAGCTCTCCCTACTATACCTGCTATCCCACAGTCACACTCCCTTCCCAGAGACTATTATCCACTGTTACTATAGGCACCATCTCTCCCTACTATACCTGCTATCCCACAGTCACACTCCCTTCCCAGAGACTATTATCAACTGTTACTATAGGCACGATCTCTCCCTACTATACCTGCTATCCCACAGTCACACTCCCTTCCCAGAGACTATTATCCCACTGTTACTATAGGCACCATCTCTCCCTACTATACCTGCTATCCCACAGACACAGTCCCTTCCCAGAGATTATTATCCCACTGTTACTATAGGCACCATCTCTCCCTACTATACCTGTTATCCCACAGTGACAGTCCCCTCCCAGAGATTAATATACTTACTGTTACTATAGACACCATCTCCCCCTACCATACCTGCTATCCCACAGTCACACTCCCTTCCTAGAGGCTATTAAATTGAGACTTGCTGTAACCCTATTTTAGTATGTGTTTTGCACTGAGCACTGAGCACCTGACGTTTTGAAAGCTGGTTTAATATAAAGCCAAACAAATATATAATAGGTATGCTAGTACCAGTACAAATGTTGACTGAGGTTGTTGTTGTTTGGTTAAAAATGTATTCAGTCAGATCACATCTGTACATCTGCAACAAAAGTATGCACCACATTTTTTTCAAACAGTTCTAGCTGCTGAATGATTAAACAATATTCATTTTATTGTATTACACAAGTACACTTAATCGGGAAATTTACTCTATTACATAATTCTGTTTATTTATATAATTTTCGAGCTGAGGTTCCCAACTTCTGCTTCGCACGCTAGGAGGGTGTAGAGTATAGGGATCATTCTAAAGGGCCAGTTGAGTTGATGTTTGCTACCCTACATATTCTTAATACTGTTGTTCCCAAGTAGGGCTTAACCCATGAAGTCTAAAAACTTCATTCCTCCTCTTTATACTTAACTAGCAGTGGGAGCTGCCATATAGCAGCACTCTCCGTAGCCTCCTTAACTTTTAAATACCAGCACCATCTAGTGGTCCTGTCTAATTAGTGTTCTGATAATGAAATCTTTGGAGAAAGAGCAGCCTTTCTAATGCAGACCTCATCTATTGAATATCATAGTCAGCCATTGCAGAAAACTATACTACTTGTTTAATAAGCCTATGGGTAGGAGTTTTATGGGATGGTCAGTAAATTCTTTGTCCGCTAAAATAAAAATCCACCCTGCAATGTAAAAATAAAGCAAAGAGCTTGTGCATCACTGTTTGCCTTCAATATTCCCCTATGCACCATTCCATTGAATATTCTACATCCGGGATTAAAACACTGGTCAGCTGCTCAGCTCACAGAATGAAAGCAAACTGAGTATTTTATACTGTATATGAAATGCATTGGATTCCAGTATTCCACAGATTCATTAAAAAATGACAGCTCTAGAGGTGAAATCTGATATAGTTTAATATAATACAGACATTCATTTTGCCACAGGTCACACTTTTCTGTTGTGTATTTAAACACTGTGCCTTCAGTAGGAAGTACTGGGGGTGGCTCCGGCAGTCCCAAAATGACTGGAAGAGGAATACCAAAAAGATATGGGAATTTTCTGCTATACATGAGAAACCCACTCTGCGCACACATTTCTGAATACAGTAGGGAGGCAAATAGTGTATTACAAGAAACTAATGTGTTAAAGAGGTGTGTTCCAGCTTTAACCCTTTCCGTGCTGGCCAGAAAATGTGCACTGTGTGTTGGAACCTGGAAACATAAAGTCAACAGTGGAGACAATCAAGTCCCTGAGTGTCAGTGCTGTGGAATTTTGAAGCTGCAGCACTGAAGGGGTTAAATGAGCCATTGGTCCATTAAAGCTGCAAGTGGCAACTGGTGCCTCATATCTTGACTATATGTTAATTGTGTTGGGAAATGTCATACAGCAGCAGCAGCAAGTATTGTGCAATGGATAGTGTTGAAAAAAGGACATACCGGTATATTATTATTATTTTTAATTGTATAGCTATTAGCCACCTTTTGTTTCTAGTCACATGGAGATTATATGTAATTTTACCAGGAGGTGTCTTGCAGGGTCAATATATTATATATTATTGCTCATTATCTATTACAACACATATATTTGTTTAGCAGCAGGCAGTCATTTTTCTTTGCATATCAGTGAATGGGACGATTGCATTTCTCCTTTAGTATGGGAATGACAGGGCTGTTCATACCGAACCAAGTCTGTGTTATTTTTGTGATGCTTCCTCTTTCAATATATTGAGAGGAAGATACACCTAAATACCTATTCTTGAGAACTGTGTGCTGTAAATGATCAAACAAAGAAATTAGGCTTTCATTATTTCTCTGGAAAGCAACAGGCAAAGGCAAACAGTGCACTTCTCACAAACACAAAAGACAAAAACTAATCTCAGGCGGAAGATTGCATGTGGGTGTTATCAGAATTATTATGCCTGAAATCAGTGAGATTGTGGGGGTAATTTATTAAGGCATGATTTTTTCACGGTGTCTGTGAAAATGTTGCTGTAAAAAGAGATTTTGCGATTTATTATGGCCCAAATCTGTTCCAAGTCCAAATCCGAGAATATGTCATCTAAAACTTGCAGAATTCATGCAAAAGTCAATGACAGATGTCCCTTTAACCATTTGAAGATGTTTTAACCCTCACAAAATGTTTGGAGTTTTCGGGGTTTGACACTGGCGTGGTTTTTGGGCGTCAAACACATAGTAACATAGTGACTTTCCAAAAAAGTTTTCGTTTTTCCAAATCCGTTTTTTTTAGTTTTTTTAAATAAGTGAAAATTGTGTATTCTAGTTTGGTTGAATTGTTTTTTATTTTAAAAATCAGAAAAATTTGTATTTTGATAAATAATCCCCTGCGTGTAGCCTGTTGGGTTTTTAAGTTATGGAAATCCAAATTACAGAAAGATTCTTTATCTGGAAAACCCCAGGTCCTAAGCATTCTGGATAATAAGTCCCACCCCTGTACCATATTGTCAGGCCAGGAGTTGTGGTGAGGCCACAAAAGCCTGGGCCTAGGGATGCAAGATTTTAGGGACAGCATGGCATACAGCCGCATTCTGAGGAGCAATGGGGATATGCTGCTCCCCAGTGCTCCGGTGTATGTGCTCGTGAGGAGGGCATTAAGGCTGATGTTAGGTGCTAGAGATGCCCAAAAGGTAGAGATCAGGATCTACCAGTAGACCTTTAGCTGGTGAGCAGTAGATCTCAAGACACTGTCTAAATTACCCTTCTGTTTTATTATTTTCATTTAGATATTTATAACATTACGTTACATAAGAAATAGTTGTTTGTTAAATATAGCAATATACATTTTCTTATAAATCAATATTTAAGTAATATTTTCAATGGAACAGAATGGTAACAATGCTTTTATGGATGTAGATTATAATGGGACAACATCACTAAAAGTAGACCTCACATCAGTAAAGTATGGGCACTCCTGGGGCGTCCTGCAAGGAAATCCAAGCCTCCATATTGTAGTTTATTATTGTTTTTACTACCACCAGAAATGTAGAGGATTGTGGGTTATACATTGTGGGTAGGGGGTGCTAGTAAGTCACATTATGGCTCTGTCTGGGAAGTTAATATTGTGAATATCCTGTAAATTATATCTTGGTGCTTAGTCATCAGCTATAATTGGTGTTTAGTAATGTCATTTCTGTCACATGACTCACTGAAACTTATATATTAAAATGAACAATGTACCCCCTTATAATATTGTTACATTTTACAATAGAAAGTACCTTATTCACTATATACCTTCTGGTACCCAAGGAGTTACTGGTTATTATTTAATGGCCCGTTGCTCTTTCAAAGTCTGAGCTAGTGACTAAGGCATTCTGATGTTTACCTGGACAATACAGTGCTGTTTTGCTAAGGTGTATGCTGTTTGTCTTTCAGTGCATGAATTGCAATGTTCTGTTACCGTGTTTGCTCAAAACCTGAGCTATGTCTCCTGCGCCTGCCATACTCATAGGATTCAGTGTTAAAACACAGAGAGACTGTTTGACTTTTGTCTTTTTTATGTTGTTTATAACTTTTGGGGGAAAAAACAGGATCAAGAGGAGAGTTTTTATGGTATACCTCCCAACTGTCCCTTTTTCGGAGGGACAGTCCCTCTTTTGACAGCTCAACCCGCAGTCCCTGATTTGTACTGGAAAGTCCCTCTTTTCTCTGCACTGAACAGCCAGAAAAAGAAACAAAGTTTCTCACTTAATTGGCTTTTAGCAGAGAGCCCAGAACAGCTAACAGGTGCAAATAAGATACTTTGTAACAATTTTGAGACACAAAAACACAGTTTAGATAAGGAGAAATATTTTCAAACTTTCATAACCTGCCAAATTTTGTAAAACAAACATGGTAATTAGGGGGTGTGGCCACAGAAAGGGGTGTGGTAAAAAAATTGCTGCGCTACATGCGGAAAAAATTTTTTGTCCCTCTTTTTACTTCCAAAATGTTGGGAGGTATGGTGATTGTGCCCAAGGTTTCAGGAGTTGGACTAAATTTTCTGTTTGGCTGAATTCCACTGATAGGTATCAAAAATCGTTTTGGCAGCTTGTTATGGTGAAATCAGGTCCATTTGATACATTATGCATTGTCTTCACTTAAAGACTGAGGCAGGGAGAGATTGCATGTGAAGGACTCAGGGCCGGATTTACATAGCAGATGCCGTTCTTCTCCCCCATCCCCTCCCCTTCCTTTGTGCTCATGCGCACATTTTCAGCATCCAGTCCGGTGTAGGGTTGCCACCTGTCCAGTTTTGACCCGGACAGCCTGGTATTTTGAAGGGCTGCCCGGGTCAAAACTTGCTGCCGGTTTTCCAAATAAGGAAAACCGGGCAGGATTCCCCATGATTAACACGGCAATCGGCCAATCGCCGATCTCAACATCACAGCCCCTCCCCTCAACATCATAGCACCGCCCCCTGCCTGGTCTCCACCGGGGGAAAAGGTGGCAACTGGAAATTATTCCTCAGTGATCCACCAATGAATTTCGTTAGTCAGACTCTTCAACAGACACATGGAGTAGCCATCTCCAAATAAAATCATATATAATAATATAAAATCTGGAGAGTCTTTGAAAGTATGTCGTTTTATTATCGCACTACATGTTTTGGACACAACTGGTCCTTCCTCAAGCACCAGAGAAAAGGTGGCAACTCTAGTCCGGTGTACTGGGGATTGGTGCACAAGAAATTTTAAAAATGATTGTATTTCCTGTGAATCGATAGTGCTTCGAATCAATGCGGGTGTTGTTGGGAGGCCTGCCGCCCCCTAAAATTCTGCCACCTTAGGCCCGGGCCTTTCTGGCCTTTCCACAAATCTGGGCCTGGTAGGACCAAGATAAATAAACTTCCTGTCAAACAAACAGGAAGTCAAATGCAGTTCCTATGATACCTGTGCTCTGTGGCTTCTGTGGTTCTACCCTGCGCCATGTCCCTCTTTCCAGAGTTCATAGTTATTTTGTACATGCATTTTCCTTTCTGGAATGGTGAGGTTTACTTTACAATGACATTTACAGCAGCCATATTGGATTTAGGGTGATGTGACACACACTGGGATGTTCCCATCATCCTTTGGGGATGAGTCAGGTAACACTAAGGACCCACTTAATTTACTGATATTTTTTATCTTTTTTTTAATTCCCGCAGGAAGTTTACTGACTAAAATTGTTTTTCTATTGAAAAATCAAAGTTTGGGATGATTTTTTTTCCATTATCTTCAAACGCAACCTATTTACATAATAATTTTTAATAATAGTTTAATTTTTCGTAAGCAGTTTAGTGTATTTTTCTAGGGATGCACCGAATCCAGGATTCGGTTCAGAATTCGGCCAGGATTCGGCCTTTTTCAGCAGGATTCGGATTCGGCCGAATCCTTCTGTCCGGCTGTACTGAATCTGAATCCTAATTTGCATATGCAAATTAGGGGTGGGGAGAGAAATCACGTGACTTTTTGTCACAAAACATGGAAGTAAAAAATGTTTTTGCCTTCCCACCCCTAATTTGCAAATGCAAATTAGGATTCAGATTCGGTATTCGGCTGAATCCTTCATGAAGGATTCGGGGGTTCGGCCGAATCCCAAATAGTCAATTCAGTGCATGCCTAATTTTGCATATGCAAATTAGGATTTAGATTCGGTATTCGGCCGAATCCTTCCTGAAGGATTGGGGGGTTCGGCCGAATCCAAAATAGTCAATTCAGTGCATCCCTAATTTTTTCACATGAAAAAGGGAGATGAGGGCCCCCTTGAAATGTCGTACATGCCTTGCCCTAATGGCCCTTATGTGGTATATCTTAAATTAAAGGCTGGAATGCTGTCTGGTTTGTTTGTATTTCAGTGACTGTAACTGACACAAGAGACTGTCACATTCTGCACTTTGTGGTGTGACCATGTGGTAGAAATAGGGAAGGCAGAGATTACCGCAAACCAGCACGATAGTCTATGAGGGTTTGTTTACTCTACGCAGTGTTTGTCATTTAATCACGCTGGCTCCCTACCCGTGTTGCATGAGCACTGGCAAATTATAACCACTCATTTGAATAGGAAGGGTATTTTTTCCCTATTTTGTAAGCCACAGATGTGGCCAGTGAAACCGCTAATTGAAGTTTCAGTTTGTATTATTTGTTCTACGGTTTCTCAGTCACTGGAACCTGAGGCACATTGTAAATAATTACAGTCCTCACTCTCCTCTCAGCACTGTGGCTGGGAGTGTGAGGGCAAAATGGCTTATGATTAAAGGACCACTGTACCTTTATTTCTTTTTGATCTCAGGTGACAATGTAACTCATTCAATATGGTGGAGCATATTCCCTTGTGCCATAGGCTAGCCTTGCCTAAACTCCCATCATCTCAATTTGGCAGGTTGCAACCTTATTCATCATCTTCACTATAACCCTATAACTTCTACAGTATACAATTATACCAGCATTGCTATGTTCCCATATTAAGCATAATTCTGCAGGAGCAGCCCTCTAAGTTTGCTACTAGCTTACACAGAGGTATACCATATTCACACCTCCCAACGGTCCAGGACCCTGCAGGACAGCCCCAGCGCCGGATTCCACTTTTGGGCGCCCCTAGGCCGCGCGGTCCGACCAGGCGGCCGCGCGGTCCTAGCGCCTGCCTTCCCAGCGCGCCGGCGAAAAAACGCCGGCGCAGCTGGTGCATTTGAACGGCGGCTGGGCGGCATGCCGCCCCTATTTCTTTGCCGCCCTAGGCCCGGGCCTATGCGGCCTTGCCGCAAATCCGGGCCTGGACAGCCCCGATTTTGACAGCTCCGCTTCAGACTTTCATAACCTGCCAAATTTAGTAAAAGGAACATAATTGGGGGTGTGGCCGCAAAAATGGGCGTGGTCAACAAATTCCGATGTACTTGTGCAGCAACTCTTTTTGTCACTCTTTCTATTTCCAAAATGAAAATGTTGGGAGGTATGCATATAGTTAAAGGAGAACTAAACCCCCTTTGCAAATAAAAACCCCATAGTCCCCCCTCCCTGCTCCCCCCGCACAGGTGTTCACACAAGTTAATTGCCCATAGCTGGTAATTGACCCTCATTGCAGAGTCAGTGCAGCGGAGCTCACAGGCGTCATCTTGCAGCGATTCGCTAATCTTCGGGTCCCTTATGCAATTTCCGTGGCTTGGAGAATAGTGGGTAGTGGTTTTTATTAGCAAGGGGGTTTAGTTCTCCTTTAAAAAAGTATTTGCAGTTGAACAAATGTCATAAATATTTTTGAAGAGGAAGTGAGAACAAGGTCATTTTTTAAATTTGTATAAAGAGGTGACATTGCGAAATCTGGTGATATTTTCAAACGTTTTAAAAGTTTATACTTTAAAGCAGTGGTCCCCAACCAGTAGTTTGTGAGCAATATGTTGCTCTCAAACCCCTTGGATGTTGCTCCCAGTGGCCTCAAAGCAGGTGCTTATTTTTTAATTTTGGGCTTGGGGCAAGTTTTGGTTGTATAAAAACCAAGTGTACTGCCAAACAGAGCATCAATGTAGGTTGACAATCCACATAGGGGCTACTAAATGGCCAATCACAGCACATATTTAGCACCCCGAGAACATTTTTCATGCTAGTGTTGCCCCCCAACTCCTTTTACTTCTGAATGTTGCTCACGGTTTCAAAAGGTTGGGGATCCCTGCTTTAAAGAAAACATATGAGCAACGTTTTAAACCTTTTAGAGTGGTAGATAGAGTGTTATCCAGTGTTTATTCAGATATATGGCAGCTGACATTTTCATTATATTAATATGTATAGTCTCGGCTACAGATTCTAATGCTCAATTCCTTTCATTGGTATGAAAAATGGGAACTGTACATTTTTGTACTTACAGGAAAACAATAATTGAAGACCTATTTTTTAGGTTTAGTCCCCCTTTCAAATGACTCATCCCTTTCTATTGTCTGAGCTACGGCTAATGTTGAGAGCTCCTGTGGCAGATTTTCACAGACTGAACATGGGGCTATTTGCACCGTGTCAGTTATTTTAACAAATAACATAAGTCGTGCAGGCTGTTCCTGCAGGACTGGGGTGAAAGGACTCGATTCTCTTGGCTTATTCATGTTAAATCTTCACTTTGAAGTTCACGTCTAAAAAAAGCAAACTTCCCTGCTGTTTTATTAATACCAGGTCAGTTGCAGACGGCGTAACCCTGCTGGGAAATGGAGCGCAATGGAGGTGTGCGCTTTGCATAGTGCTAGACTGCTGGGGGAAGAGTAGCGACAAAGCTGGAGCTGGATCATCTCCAGAGCTACAACCGTTCATATCAAGTTCAATACTCGACTGGCAGAACCTGCTTGTCTTGCTCTCAGACCTTGCACTGAGACTTAACCTGTTCTGCACTTGCAGAATTTTTTGTGTCCTAAAAATATATACTGTCTTTTTAAAGTGGGGGGAAAATGGACAGTATTACCCAGTATACTCTATCAGCAGATGGACTAATCACAGTGGGTTAGTCAAACCTGAAAATAATAAATAGAAGTTACAGCTGCACTCAAAATGGGGATTATCTCCAACAGAGACCTTGCTTAAGGGTTTTATTGGCTAATAACTTGGTTGACAATTTGGTTTACCCACTTTGGAATTTAGTTAAAGGGATCCTGTCATCGGAAAACATTTTCAAAACGCATCAGTTAATAGTGCTACTCCAGCAGAATTCTGCACTGAAATCCATTTCTCAAAAGAGCAAACAGATTTTTTTATATTCAATTTTGAAATTTGACATGGGGCTAGACATTTTGCCAATTTCCTAGCTGCCCCCAGTCATGTGACTTGTGCCTGCACTTTAGGAGAGAAATGCTTTCTGGCAGGCTGCTGTTTTTCCTTCTCAATGTAACTGAATGTGTCTCAGTGGGACATGGGTTTTTACTATTGAGTGCTGTTCTTAGATCTACCAGGCAGCTGTTATCTTGTGTTAGGGAGCTGTTACCTTCCCATTGTTCTTTTGTTTGTCTGCTGGGGGGAAAACTGAGGGGGGTGATATGGCTCTAACTTGCAGTACAGCAGTAAAGAGTGATTGAAGTTTATCAGAGCACAAGTCACATGACTTGGGGCAGCTGGGAAATTGACAATATGTCTAGCCCCATGTCAGATTTCAAAATTGAATATAAAAAAATCTGTTTGCTCTTTTGAGAAATTAATTTCAGTGCAGAATTCTGCTGGAGTAGCACTATTAACTGATTCATTTTGAAAAAATGTTTTTCCCATGACAGTATCACTTTAAGGGCTCTGCCACCAATAATGACGGCATCTCCAAATTCCCCAGTGTCATAGATAAAGGGTAAGTAGAAGTGAGGGGAAAAGTACTCAGTTAAATAGCGTATATTTGCCTTTAACAGGTTTTTGCCAAGGAGTCTGAGAATGGAGTGTTCTGGATGATTATTTATGTGAGAACATGGGACAGCCAAGTCACACCGCTATTGTGCGACTTGTCACAAGATTAGGAGAGGTGCGTAGAATAGATTGCAGGATTTTACCTGAGTGTATAACAGTAACAGAGCTGGGATTTTCCATACACCAGAAACCCACATGATTGCTTATTATATTTATGGGATTCTGATTCTTTTTGTAGCACCAGCAGAGTTGTGTTTATTGAATTTTGTGCTCCAACTTGGATCACCCCAGTTATGTTGTCTGTCTCTGCCCTTAATGGGAACCTACAAATTGTTTCCCCTACCAGAGTAGGATTTTTTTAAAATAGTCCTTGCGAATGCTACACCGCCCACATCGGGAGGTAGCTCACAAGTTCTCTGTCCAAATCAAACTTCTGTTTTTTCCAAAAGATTGGGCTGAATCATTGATGTTTTGTTGATTGTTGATTCACGTTGAATTTAGTCCATGTTAGTTAAGATTTATATGGCCAAGCTTATATAGACACTCCATCCTAAACGACATATCCACAGTTGGAACACTCCAAACTGTCTCTGGGAGCAATATCAGTGCTAGAGCGCATGGGCTAAAGCACCTAGTTCCACTGAAAGCAGACCTTAAAGGAACAGTAACATTAAAAAATTAAAGTGTTTTAAAGTAATACAAATAGATAATGCAGTGTAGCACTGCACTGGTAAAACTGCTGTGTTTGCTTCAGAAACATTATTATAGTTTATATAAACAAGCTGCTTTGTAGCCATGGGGCAGCCATTCAAGCACAGGATACACAGTAGATAACAGATAAGTACTACTATAGTTTATATAAACAAGCTTCTGTATATCCATGGGGGCAGCCATTCAAGCACAGGATACACAGTAGATAACAGATACGTACTACTATAGTTTATATAAACAAGCTGCTATGTAGCCATGGGGGCAGCTATTCAAGCACAGGATACACGGTAGATAACAGATAAGTACTACTATAGTTTATATAAACAAGCTGCTGTGTAGCCATGGGGGCAGCCATTCAAGCACAGGATACACAGTAGATAACAGATAAGTACTACTATAGTTGATATAAACAAGCTGCTGTGTAGCCATGGGGGCAGCCATTCAAGCACAGGATACACAGTAGATAACAGATAAGTACTACTATAGTAGATACGCTCTGTAGAGCATAATGGTGTTTTCTGTTATCCACTATTAAACCTGTGCCAAATAGCCTGTTTTCAATTTCCGCCATTGTACACAAGCAGCTTGTTTATATGAACTATAGTAGTGTTTCTGAAGCAAACAGATCAGTTTTACCAGTGCAGGTCAACAGTACATGATAGTTTCATTATTTTAAAACACTTCCTTTAAGGCTAAGGCATACAATAAAATGAATAGTAATTCAGTGGCAACAGTCTGAGGAAGGCACTTTCCTGTTTGGGCAGACTAATGCCACGATGCACAAAGCCAGGTCCATACAGAGTGGGTTTGCTGAGATAGGAATATAAGAACATGACTGCGATGAATTGGAACCCTGACTGAGAGCCAAACCGCCTCCACCCAATATTAGCAAATACCACCAACGATGTTCCAACAACTTGTATGAACCTTCCTGGAAGAGTAGCAGCTGTTGTAATAGAAAAGAGAAGACCAGTTTATTGATCCCCTTGGTTTGGGAATGAGATGTTGGACAGACAGGTGTCCCTATAACATTTGACTATATTGTATTTATTACATGAGGTCAGAGACTCAAGCTGTGGGTCAGGAATAAAAGTCATGCCGGAAAGTCAGTGTTTAAAGACAAGTAATTGAAAAGCAATTTTGTTCATTTTCTAAATCATTTAAAAAATACGTGTTTGATTCTTTTATTCAGTGTTTATTCTTACTTAGTGTGGCTGCTAATTACTAAACTGCAACAGTTTTTCCCCTCAATCTCAGGTGTTAGGTCCATGTGACGAGGCGAGTGTATATTTGCTGTGTGCATCACGCAGCTGTACAGGTTCCATCGCTTCAAAGAGTCTTCTCTTCCTTTGTGCCGTCTCCTGCCCGCCCAGGAAACTCTTTATTCTTTCATAGCTACATTTCATTGCTTGGGGAGAAGGCAACGAAAGATGTAAAAAGCATACAAACATTTGTAGGAAACCACTGATCCTCTAATTATTCACTGATGGATGCTGCTAGTCAAGGTCAAAGTAACTTATTTTTTTTCTCTAACAGAAAATATCCGTCTTGCTTTTCCGCTTTGTGTCATTGCCAGAGGCCACATTTAAATGTGAAAGGGAAAGAAGAGACTCATGAGCAACACACAGTGTAGCAGAGCTAGAGCATTTGGTGACAATTGTTGACACTAGGCTATGACTTCAAGGGCCTCAACTCTTCCAGTGGTAATAGAAGCCATGTTCAGTGTCAGACTGGGACACCAGGGGCCCACCAAAAAACTTTAGACCAGGGGCCCACCAAAAGTTTTTAGACCAGGGGCCCACCCTCAGTACTATTTTCTTACTCTCCTCACTCAACCTCTATTCTCCTAGTCTCTGACACCTGGGCCCACCAGGAGTTTTTCTGGTATCCCGGTGGGCCAGTCCGACACTGGCCATGTTTGACTAGCTCAAGTACAGTAGGACTTGCCCCAATTAAAGACTGAGTAGGCTTGGGAGTTAACCATGGGCTGTAGCTTGGGCAGTTTACTACTCCAGGCCCCACGTGCATTTTTCCCCCAAAAGTACATACATACCTTCTATCAATTTTTTCTTCTTAACTTAATTGCTTTAATTGTTTTTTCATCATAAAATTTACTTTTACCATGGTGTAGGCCAGTGGACCCCAACCAGTGGCTTGTGAAAATGTTGCTCACCTACCCCTTGGATGTTGCTCACAGTGGCCTAAAAGCAGGTGCTTGGAGGCCAAAACCAGGTTTATGGCCAAAGAGAGGCTCCTGTAGGCACCCCTCCCAGGATCTTTTTTTCATGCTTGTGTTGCTCCCAACTTGTGTTGCTCCCAACTCTCCCAACTTACAGGCAAAAAAAAAATTGAGGACCCCTGGTGCAGACAGGGACTTGCAACTCTTGGACAACCAGGCAGCAGGTAGCAGTCAGAATGGGAGATTGGGAGATGAATAGGAGAGGGCCATCAACTTAAAAAAAAAAAAAAAAAGATCTATTTTCTGGTTGTCAGCGACCCCCATCAAGAAGTTGAAGGCTGGAAAATAGATACAAAATATACACAATAAATAATGCAGACCAATGAAAAAGTTGTTTAGATCAGGTCCATCTATTACATCCTGAAAGTTTATTTGAACACATTTCATGGAATTTTCCCTATTAGTCACCCAGGAAAGACCTTAGAAATTCTTGTTGATGGTTTATGTGCACAGGCCTTTTCACCAGGTATAGCCTATTGCCTAAGGCCAGAGTAAATACAGCTGTACTACAGAGGCTAATAGGCTGACAAACCAGGTCTAGTAAAAGACACAGTAGGCAGTAAATCAGGCATGAACTAGTCTGGGTTACTTGACCTTTAATTGCTCTCAGCATGGGTGAATGGGAGATGAGAATATACGGACTGTATCTTATTTAAAGGGACATATTCCCCCAACCAGAAAGCATGTGTTTTATATATATATATATATATATATATATATATATATATATATATATATATATATATATATATATATATATATACTGTATATTGGTGCATTTTACTAATTTATTTGTAACTGTTACAAGAGCTGTGTCTTGGTAGGTGAAATTCTATTTTAAAATCTGTGGCCTTTTTATGGAGTATGCCTTAGAAACATGCAATTCTTAACAAAAAAAGGCCCAACCCTGTGAGATGTTAAATAGAGTTCTGTGCTATTATTAACTTACTTACAAAGCGTTAAGGTTAAAAAATTGGCTGACGTCAAAGTAAATAGCAGCAGCTTGGGCCACTGTGTCAGTTTTAGGATCCAGGCACTGGGTGACTTGCCTTCTGAAATGAATGCACAGGTATGGGACCTGTTATCCAGTATACTCTGGACCTGGGGTTTTCCAGATAATGAATCTTTACATAATTAGGATCTTCGCACGTTAAGTAGAAAATTATGAAAGCATTAAATAAACCCAAAAATCTGATTTTGCTTCCAATTAAGATTGATTATATCTTAGTTTGGATGAAGTACAAGCTACTGTTTTATTATTACAGAGAAAAAGGAAATCATTTTAAAAAAAATTTGGATTATTCCATTATAATGGAGTCTATTGGAGACGGCCATTCCATAATACGGAGCTTTCTGGATAACGGCTTTCCGGATAATGAATCCCATACCTGTAGTAAGAGGGGCGTCTCTGTGATAGGTCTGTTAAACTAGCAGGCATTTGTGAACTACAGAACCCAGCACCCCCATTAGCCAAAGACTGATGATTATTCACATTATGGCAATAATGGTCATTAACTACCTGCGGAGCCTGCAGATTTCCACTCTACTTTTTCACTTTTACTTCAATAATATTAACCAACCAGCTGTTAGCTCTGATTGATTAGCTACATTAGGATGAATAAAAGCAAAAATCTGATTGGCTGCTGCGGGATAACATTGGCACCTCTTATTTAATTAGCTCCCAAACACATCTGTAATCCCAGTGAGGATCCACGAATCACTTAGATATTTATAAATAATGATAATATATTGTTTTTATAGGGAAATGTACACCTTGCAAGAGTTACACTCAATAATTACAAGTCTGTCCACTTGTCCCCTCCCCTCCCTTCTCTGTTCTGTATGAGTGACTACAATAGCTGATGTAGAGACAGGGGAAATTCACTTTTAATATGATGGAGGCAGTGATAGTTCAAAACAGTTTGCAAATGGTCATGTTTTTACTCGTCACCTTTACAGTTGGGATTTTGAACTGTTGTCTGGTTGCTCGCACAATACTCACTCTAGCAACCAAGGATTGTAATTAAAAAAAATCACCCTTCAATTGTCATGGAATTGCAACTGGCAACATAGCCATTAGGATGATGAGATTTGTAGGTTTACCATTTCTAAAAAGCTTTAGGCTAGATAGGCCTTTACCTATGAAGCTCAGCTATTTTTATTTTCCATGGAATAATATTAATAAATGAGACAAGTGAAAATGATGGAGAAGTTACTACTTAATTGTTACCTATACATAAATATATTGTGGCTATTTACCTGCTGACAGACGTATATGCTCTCCTATGAATTCCATCCTATGTAAATATTACAGGCTGTCTTATATACTTGCATATTTACATGAATAAAAATATATATATATGAGCTGTCATGTTGCTTACTGTGCCATTTATTTTTATAGTTGAAAAAATACCTATTTTTTTATACAGGTATGAGACCTGTTATCCAAAATGCTCGGGCCCGGGTAATGGATCTTTCCGTAATTGTGATCATCATACCTGAAGTCTACTGGAAAATTCATTAAGAATGAAATGA
This sequence comes from Xenopus laevis, assembly GCF_017654675.1. Lineage (NCBI taxonomy): Eukaryota > Metazoa > Chordata > Amphibia > Anura > Pipidae > Xenopus > Xenopus laevis. Next base: position 20,655,787 of record NC_054374.1, on the reverse strand, counting down.
ACCCAATAGGCTGGTTCTGCTTCCAATAAGGATAATTATATTTTAATTGGGATCAAGTACAAGCTACTGTTTTATTATTACATACAAAAAGGAAATAATGTTTTAAAATATGGATTATTTGGATAAAATGGAGTCTGTGGGAGATGGCCATTTTGTAATTCGAAGCTTTCTGGATAATGGATCCCATTCCTGTAGTATAATCCTTGTGTTGCTTTACTGAGTACAAAGAATCAGGCTGGCGGCAAGTAAAGTAAAGCCGCATTGTGTATGGGCCTGTAACTGGCCAAGATACTGTTTCTTTAAAAAGCATAGTTATTATCTCATATTTGTCGAATTCTTCTTAGCATTGTGCATGTATGTGTTTTCTGACGTTGCTGACGTCATTAAGGGACTTTATTTAGAGCTGTACCTCTCTGGCTCTGCTATTGAAATAGAAACGCATTATATTTATAAACAAGGCTCCCTTTCACTTTTTTCCCTATATATGTTCACTGAGGCGTATGGACGCACACCTCTTGCCATTTATTCTGAGCACAGAACCTTGTTTTGTCTGTATATTGCTATTTTGTTTGTTTTTTTGTGTGGGAATTGCCATATTGCTTCAGCTGCAAAATTAAAGAGAAACAAAAATATGCTGTAAATTAGGCCTCTGCCCCCTCCCTAAAAGAGCTGATTCAGTAGTCTAAAGTGGACCCAGGATAGTTGTACTTATTTCATATCTCCCAACATTTTGGAAATAAAAATATTTTTTTGACCACACCCATTTTTGTGTCCACACCCCATAATTACCATGTTCATTTTACAAAATTTGGCAGGTTATGAAAGTTTGAACATATTTCTGTGTGTTTTTTTTTTCAGTTATTACAGTTTTGCTAATGGAGGTGAATTGCCCTTTAAGCTGTGAGTCTAACTTTTCCCTAGTAATTGTTACAATTACTTATTTGCTTTTCACAAAATTGTTACAAAAGTATCTTATCTGCTGCTGTGTCTGTTCTGGGCTCTCTGCCAAAAGCCAATTAAGTTAGAAACTTTGTTTCTTTTTCTGTCTGTTCAGTGCAGAAAAAAAACTGGAATCTCCTGTACAAATGAGGGACTGCGGGTTGCGCTGTCAAAAGAGGGAATGTTCCTCTAAAATCGGGACAGTTGGGAGGTATGCCTTTTATCGGTATCTCTTTGGCCCGAGTAAATTTTAACCTTAAGGTTGTTGGTATCAGATTTGGTACTGAAAAGCAGATGTTGTCGGGGGCAGGCAGCGGAGCGATGTGTGTCTATTCTTATGTGTGTGCCTGTGTGGCAATCCACTCTTTCTCTGGAATCTGTTAACTAATCAGCCGATCTTTGGGTTGGGCCTGAGGATTTTAGGGCCCAGCTTGTTCCGTATGAGACTGTTGTCCCCGTTTGCACAATCCCTTTCTGTATGAAAAGCAGATGGGGTCACGTGTATATTTATTAAATAATTCATTTGTCTGGCTAGTTTATTTTGCATAATTATGGCTGACATTTTTCTTGTGGAAATTTGTTCAGGTCTAGTAACCCGTAGCAACCAATCACCAGTTTGTGTATTCAGGCCATCGGTCTGAGAAGAACAGTATTCTGCCATAGCCAGATCACAGAATATCACTTGTTTGACCCAAAGTGCATAAATTGCTACAGCTCTGCAGCAGTAGATGAGAATAAGGTCAACCAGTTCCATAGTTTCGAAGAAGGCCCATAATTATAGAAAGGGGGTGGAGCTCCGCTTAGGGCCACCCCTGCAGTTCTGATATTGTGGAATACAACTCCCAGAATCCTCAGCTGCCTGTTGTGATTTCTAGTACTCAGCAACATACAGAGAAGGCTATAAAATAGGACTGTTCATCCTCCTGCTTACTTTCCTACTAATGCCTACCCATCATTTTAATGTCTGAAGTCCCGTGTATGGTTGAAACCACTTTTGAGCTAAAAGCACTTCACGGGAAAATGAAATCAATAGTGTGAAAGTCCTTCCAGGTCTTTTATATAAACGTTTAGAAAAGGCAAATATTTACAATTCACACAGATATCCAGCATTATTTTATTTCAGACCGGGCATTACCTAATAATCCATTTACACTGGCAGCTTGCCACCTAGCAGGGGCATGATACATGTCGGCATTCTTTGTCGCCATTTCTCTCACCTCCACCCTGTGTGCTGGGAAGGAGATCGGGTTCCATACAGTATGCCAAGCACCCGTGGCTCTTTAAGGCATATCAGGCAGTGCTGCCCTGTCTATTTCCAGCAGGAACCGTTCAGAACACTGAATTTCTACCTACTCTTTGCAAACACGCTTGCAGAGCTCTTGGAAGTCGTAGTTCGGCAATAGCTGCAGGACCGCTGTGCCTTAATTTCAGATTGGGAAATCAATATGCCTAATGGATAAATAGTGATTGGTTTAGATGCCTGCTGCAGCCTGCAATGGCTTTTAAGCATGCATGTATATAAATCTCAGAGAACTCCCAACTTAGAACATGTCCAATGGTGTAACTAGATATTACTGGGCCCAATAGCAATTTTTTTTTCAGGCTTCCAAAATATATATAGGTTGACCTGTTTTACCAATATTTATTGAAATTATATATGAATTATGGGACCCCTATACCTCCTTTGTCCCCCTGCAGCTGCAGGGTCTGCTTCCTCTGTAGTTACGACGTTACATGTCAATTATATTTGTCAGATTTTAAAAAGGTGAGGTGGCACCTTATTCTTTTCAAGTCAAGTTGGGGGCCCTCCTTACTGTACCTCTAACCCCAGCTCTGAAAATAGCAATATGTAGAGTTGTGTTATCTGAAAACTCTATAAGTTCATGCCCAACCACCTTGGGCTGCTTTCAACCAGCATAACCTGCTGCCTGACTAATCTGCTGTCTCCACGTTTACCCATCCTATAAAAATTCATTGGCGTGCTCAGTTAAGACGCCACATGTCGGTACTGCTGTGTGCAATTACATCTCGGCAATTAATCCATTAATCAATTTTATTAGGGAGAACATGTTTTACATTAAGACATTTGGCACCTCAAACAAACTGTATCTGGGCACAAAAGAAAACATATGCTTAACATACCTGAACTGGTTTTCATGAAGTTCAGCCTGCTGGCAGTTGTAGCTGGCATATGAGGTCTAGTTACCCATAGCAACCATTCAGATGTTTGGTATCAAACAGGCAACCAACAGATACAATCTGTTCATTAATATGGATTGATATGGCCCATACTGGAGTAAATGTTTACTTTTTAGCATCCAATCAGTGATTAGCTTTGACTGGTCAATAGTAATAACAAAAAAATCTGATTCTGATTTAGTAATGGATACAAAATCAGACAACAATGACTGTTGGCTCTCTGCAGGGTCAGATATATCCTTGGTGTACTTAATACTGAAAGTGTATTTTAAGGTTAACTTCCCCTTTATATAAAAAGAGTGTTTTGCTTTTCATAACTGATCAAGTAAATGAACCTGTTGAATTCTGTTTGTATTTTAGGAAAAAGTTTCACCCTGACTATCACCGTCTTCACCAATCCCCCGCAAGTGGCTACCTACCATCGAGCCATCAAAATCACAGTGGATGGACCACGAGAGCCACGGCGTAAGTGACACTTCTTTACCATGAGTAGGCCAGTCATGCCTAGGTCAGCTCTGACAATTTGGTTAATATACTAACGTTTATGTGACAAAATAGCAGTTGTGTGCATATAGTATGTAGGTCAGGTAATACAATTCACCTTTAAATGCCCCTAGAATTGCAAGTATAGATCATGCCACCATCAGAAATAATGGGGCCCATACAACAGTTATTAGTGGCAGTGGTCCCTGTGGAATGTAGAATTCTATAGGGAACTATATTTCCCACCTGGTCATGCCCCCAATCCAACTTGGGTTGCCACCTGGCCAGTATTTTACTGGCCTGACCCGGTAAAAATAATGCGTGACCACAATGTTATTAATAGGGAAAAAAAACGAAATATACAGGAAAGCCGGTATTTTTTTCCAAAAAAGGTGACGACCCTAAATCCAACCCAGAGACCCTATTACACCCAGTACATGATCCATCCAAACCCCACCTACACCACTGTCTCTTTGCATCTGATCCTTCTCCTGAGTTGATGTATAAGTCAATGGGAGAGGTCCAGTGACCCATTTGAAGATGTTAATAGCCTTCCTAACATTCAAGTTTTGTTCGGTGAAAAAACTCGATTCGAGTTTAGTCGAATTCGATTTGAATTTGATTCAAGCTTTTGGGTTGATAATATTTTTTCGAGTTTTAGATTTTTTTATTATTAAATAACCTCCCAATCAAATTTTGATTATATTCGAATTTATTAGAGTTAAAAAAAATTCACATGAATTCGAAATTCTCAGAATCCCCTGTGGCCCTGCTATTGCCCCTGCATGCACCCCCCACCCACAGACATCTTGAGCTGAAGCTTATATTACAATGAAGGCTGTATTAAACTGGTAATTCCCCAGACTCCACTAAAGCAAATTAATACTTATGCATTATAAGAAGACTCCCTTGATCTCCCTATATTCTTCTTCTATTAAACACTTCATTGGCAGAAGGCCACGCAGTTCTTCTAATGTCTGTTAATCACAGTACAGTTATTTAACTGTATTGCACTATAACTTAGGTAGGTGATCTGCTAAGAGCAAGTGTTTCTGTCCCTGCTTGAGGAGCTTGTTTAAACAAAGTAACAAAATGGTGTTATCAGATCATATAGCTTATTTATCATTTTGTTTAAAAGTTGTAAAATTGTTACATCCATCCTTTCTCACTCAGGCACACTTAGGGGCATATTTATCAAGGGTCGAATTTCAAAATTGAAAAACTTCGAAATTCGATTTCAAAAAGACCAACTGAAGTGAAGTCGAAGTTTTTTTTGGGTCGAAATTTTTCGGCTAAATTCTAATCGTACGATCGAAGGAATAGCACATTCGATCGAACTGATTCAAAGTTTTTCCCCCCAAAAAACTTTAATTTCTCAAAGTCCACCAATTGACTCCAAATAGGTGCTAGGAGGTCCATAGGCTAAAACCGCACTTCGGCAGGTTTTAGATGGCGAACGGTCGAAGTCGAAGTTTTGAAGAGACAGTACATGATATATTTCGATAATCGAATTTCGACGTTTTTTTCAAATTCTAATCGAATTTGGACTATTCCCTAGTACACAAAAAACACTTCGAAATTCAAAGTTTTTAACTTCGAAAATTCACCTCGACCTTTGATAAATCTGCCCCTTAATGATATTTCCAAGAATTTAAGGGGGGAAAAAAACCTTTCTGGTCAAATATAATTTGTTTAAATTTTAAATGCGGTCTGTAAGAATGGTGACTGAACAGTTTATAAACATAAAAAATTGTGAATTTCTTCCAAAAGGCAGTACAGGTGATATAAGGACAAAGGATATAAATCATTAGTAAAATATGTGTTTATTTACTTTAAGAGCAGCTACATTTTAAAAGTTATATACCCCCCTATAGAGAAATGAGAAATTAAAATGAGAAAAAGGAAAAATAACATTGAGTTAAGAAAAAGTATTTGTATTTTTTAGTATAAGATAAAAAAAATGAATGAATCCAGTGATTTATGCTAATGACAGAGTCGGCATCAGTCAGGATTTTTTTATATTTACATCTGCTGGAAGATGGGGAATTATTACTTTAAGATTCACCCCCCACACACACAGACACACTCCCTGAAAAAATACATTGAAACAAAAAACCCACCACAGTATAATTATATAAATAGTTTATTCTGTCGAGCAAAAGTTGAACTTTAAAAGCAGAGAATCCGACTGCCAGAGCAGCTTCTTGGAATGTTAATTGCACACTGTACCCAGCAACATAACCTCTAATCTAAAGTAATAACAAGCTCGCTTACCCATCCTTACAGCTAAAATATTTCAATCACTGTGCGATCTGCAAGACCTAAAAAGTATGTGATATAATTTGGGGAACAAGCACCAAACCCCCCCAATCACTTACACTTAATAAAAAGCAAAAAGATTGTACTCAATATCATTGTAGACTGCAACACAATTGTATTTAGATGTCAGAGGCAGTTTCTAAAGCAGTCTGGATTCCAAATGGATTGGAGGGCATCTGATACATTACCGTTTAATCCCCAGTAATAGAGAGGAATGCACTTCAGTACAACCACTGGCAATAGAATGATAAGGACTTAAAAAGTCGGTGGGGGTGGGATACAAATTTTGTACACGGCATATAATGTATATCATATGGCAGATTTCAGATCTACTTTTTATTTGCCGAGAGGGGCAAATTTACCCAACTAAACTACTACTTAGCTGCAATTGTATGTGCCCCCGAGAATTTGATGTAACTGTTTGTCTTTGTGCTCCAGAAAGGGTCCAACCAGACAAGGGCCCACCAGGCTGGTCTGACACACCAGCTCCATTAAACTAAATTACTGAACTGTCCCAGCAAAGAATACAGTCTCTTTGAGAAGAATAGACCAGCAAATGTTTTTTGTCCCTCCCACTTGTGGTAAAAAGATACTGACACCAGAAATTAAACTCTTTTTTACATCTGTTATAATATTGCCTTTGAAAGCTACTTATAACTTTGCCATAAAGTATTTGACCAATGCTTTTACATTACCTTTCTGGTGCCCCATGTTCCTGTATGAGGGGGCTGCCCTATTTGTGCAGCAGGAGTCCGTTCAGTGTCGGACTGGGACATCAGGGGTCCACCAAAAACCCTTAGACCAGGGGCCCACTCAAAAACATTTAGATCAGGGGCCCCTCTAAGTATTATTTTCTTCCTCTCCTCACTCAACCTCTATTCTCCTATTCTCTTTTCTTTACATACTATAACCTAGTATTCCATCTATTTAGCCTCTTTATTCTCATAGAAATAGGCAATGACCATGAAATAGGCCAAATGTTTAGAAGCAGGAGGGCCCACTGACACCTGGGCCCAACGGGAGTTTTCCTGGTGTCCCAGTGGGCCAGTCCGATACTGATTCCGTTAGCTTCAGAAACTCTAAAAGGTACCTATAGACTCAAAGATTTCTCTTGCCGTACGACCGATTTTCGCGAAGTCCGACCAATCCTTCGAAATTATCGTGCGGTTAGTGGGATTTGAACGATCAAACAACTTACGATTTTTCAGCCGACATCTGTCAGGAAATTGATCGGCCAGCTTAAAAAATCTTTGTCGGCCCCAGTGCAATCTATCTATGTTTGCAGGGCCAAGCAGGCAGCTACCCTTTTCCTGGCAAATTGGTCTTTTTAGTTAGTGTTCTCACGATGACGATTGGATCTTTTAAAAATCTCAACATCTATGGCCAGCTTAACTGACAGGCTGAGATGGAACAGTCAGGTTGGCAAACAGTCAGGTTTAAAAACTTCAACTAACAATTAATTACAAAAACAAACCTCTCTGCAAAAATCAACATGACCTATAGGTAGCTTTTAATGTACATTCATATATTAAAAAGTACTTTTTAAGTGTCAGTATCACTTTAATATTAACACTTAGCTCCACTAGGGTTGCCACTTTTTCTGGAAAATTGTGACTTTTATACACTTTTATCATTTTCCCCTATTAAGAACATTGGTATCAAGCATCATTTTAACCGACTGGGCCCGTAAAATACTGGTCAAGTGGCAAGCCTAAGTCCCACTCGTTCTGAACTTCATCCCAATCACCATTGGTCCAAAATGACTCCTGTTTTTGTATCATTAAAAATCCAGAGCCGCTTTCAAAACAAAGTTTTCAGATTTGTTTTCCATTGTAAAAAAAAAGTGCCTGTTGTTTCGGGGGTTTTGGCTGCACCACTAGTTTTCCTGTTTTTACACCGGATTTCTGTGTCATAACCTTAACATACAAATACGCGTTAAATTTCCCAATTCCAGCAGCGCTAATAAGTGCTCTGTGTTTTCTCTTAGCCGCAGTAGCTCAGACTGCTCTCCTTAACCCACTGCACCCATCTGCCCAATCTAGCCGCAAAATAGCTCTGCTTGACCCTACCACTTCCCTCTTGAAAGTTAATACTGTTTGATTCATTCTGGGCTGTGGCCGTGCAGCCAAAGAAAACAGTGCAAAGAATAACTTGCTTGTACGTCGATTGGAACCGTCTCAGAGGCCTTCGTTTCATAATACAACACAGTAGCTCACTGTATCTCTCCACAGCTGTGAGGAAAAAATCTAAGGAGGGCTTAAGTGTTGCAAACGAGGGATAGGCCAAGGCACTTAAAATGGATGAGCTGTCACGTAAAAGTATATTTCTTCTCAATTCCCAAACAATGAAGCAACTGTCTTGTGGAAAAGGTGCGAAACCTTTAAGGATAAAAGGGAGAGAGAAAATCTCAATGTTTACAGGTCTGTGGGAAAAAAGGCACAAGCTTTTGCAAAGGCAGCACGTATTTATGCTTACTGAGCAATAAGAAATTGAGTTATAGAGATGTTTTTGGTCTTTTATAATAAATTCTATTTAAACCCCATGGTAAGGATTTTTCTACCTCAGAAATAAGCTACGACTTTAGACGTCGGCCGAATGTGAAAACTGACCAAGATTTAAGGAGTACTAAACAACCAGAACTGAAACTCTACCAAAAAACTGTTCATACCCTAATAAGGGACCAATTATAAAAGCAAATTGTCATCTGCATGTTAGTAATTATTCCCCTTTTACATTTTTTCCCTTCAGCAGCCATTTTGTGTTGTTGTTTGTGTGACTGATCACCTGACAGGAAATAAGGCAGATTCTAATTGTGACAGGAGGAAGTGTGGGAATAATAGTAAAACCTCTGCATGAGCACATGAGCACGATGGCCTTAAGTACTTAAAATGGTGGTGTACCGTATGGGAATGTCCAATGGCACACTGCTAAGCACTGGCCTGCACTGTTGCATTTGACAAGTTGTAACTACAAGCAGGGGTGCTGCTGCCATGAGGCGAGATGAGAAACTTGCCTCAGGTGGCAGCAGCCTGCAAGTTACCAGGGGTGTCAAAGAGGAGCTCCTGGTAACTTTAAGAGCTGAAATTCAGTTTTTTATACTCCTATACTGCATGAATAAAGGCATGCTGCAAACTGCACTGCCCGGTTTCTGGAGGGGCTGCCCAGGGGGAAAAGTGCCTGTCCGGATTTCCAAATTGGCAAATCTGGACAGGACATTGAAGTGAATGGCATGGCGATCAGCCATTCACTGATCGCCACCTCACCTGTCCCTTCGTCACATTATCCATCCTGCCCTGACATCATCCGATCCGCCCCCAACGTCACCGCCATGGAATGATCTGCCCTGACTCCGAAGTCACCTGGCCCGCCTCCCAACGTCACCGGCCTGCACCTTGCCCGTTTTCCCCAAAGAAAAAAACAATTCTAAGCTGCCATGCAAGCATGCGTGAATTGTTTACTAGGCTGCCATGTAGCATGGGAATATTACATGTGGCTTCTACAGCACATAGACAAACCTACACATTGGAATTTGTTTGGGTTTGAATAGCTGTCATTTAAACTTTGGGTATCTTTTTGTCCTTCCCTGTCTGTGTGATGGGCTCTGTATCACAGGCTTTTCTGTACTGAAAAATGTCCTCTGCCTTACAATAGAAGAAGGGAATTTTCCGCTGAACTCGCGTCAGTGTTTGTATGTTGGTTTTGCTGTAGGAGGAATGATATTAGCGGTATACAAATGTCTGAGGTGTGTTTTGGCTCCATGCCTCTGCCTTTGTGTTCTTCTCAAACAATTGATTCATAAACAGTGTCCAGGAGAAAGCATTTGCCTCTGATGTGTGGGAAGAAGGGCTGCTCACAGAAGCAAAGGGTGGATCTTGGCATTGGCATCTTACACAGGGGTGCAGCACTGTATGGCTGCCAGAGACTGATGTGAATAGGGCACCGTTGGTTGCTTTGATAAATCAAGTAAACAGACCCTTTGCTTAACCTTTGGCACCTTTTACATTTCAAGGGAATTCATGGAGACTTCTTTAAAAATGTTAGAATGTCCTTTAAAAAATAGTATCCCCTTCCTTGCTCTATTTCATTGTAAAGTGATGAATTCTGGGACTTGAAGTCCCTCAGCTTTCCACAATGGGCAGTGAAAGGATTCACTGCAAAGCAGAGGGACTTCAAGCACCAGAATCCATTACATCACAATGGAACAAAATGAGGGAGGGATGGGATTTTATTACACTGTGAGCTTAAGGGGGTGGGGCAAATGGTTCTGAAGAGTATCATGGTTTCCGTCCATTCTGTGCAATAAGTTAACAGTAAGTAACATATTTGTGATTTTTCTTTTAACAAATTCAATTTGTGGCCAATACAAAATCTCATTAGTACTTTCTGCAGGCGTTATGTTTTCATCTGCAGTGCAAACAGTAACCATCACGGCCCTGTGGAAAAGGCACCATGAGCAGTTTAACCAAGAGAGAATATAATAGCCCTGCCAAAGGGATTTATGGAACTATTTATAACAATTAAACTTCTTTTACATCAAAGCCTAAATTGTCTTTTATCACGAATCTGAACGCGTGCTGGTATATATAAAAAAAATCCTACAACATCCTTCCTTCAAATTATAAGCAGATGTATCATAAAGAAGATGAATCTGTCTTTCCATCTTCTCTCAGTTATGTCATATCTGTAGTTGTAATGGATTTTTCTAGTATAATTTATGATTTTGTCCCTGTTGTTCATTAAAGAGTTAGTGTGCACAAAGGAATAGAGTTTGTGAAATGTGTGGTGCGCTTCACTCTTCCTGCTCTTCCTGCAAAATAATATTCAGTTTCATGGTTTGAATCTGTCCAGAGTAATATGGATCAGAGTTAGAAAAAAAATTATTTGTTTTTCATTTATGATTTTGCCCCTGCTGTTTATTAAAGTGTACACAAAGAAATAGAGTTTGTGATCCACCTATTGCATATAAAAAATGTGTGATGAGCTTCACTCATCCTGCTCTGTGCGGCCTGTAGTACTCTCAGGCAAAAAAACATTCAGTTTCAAAGTTTGGATCTGTCCAGAGTAATGTGGTTCAGAGTTAGTAGAAAAAAATATATTTTTTTAATTTCATCTTAATAAAGACCTTGTTGTGGTGCTGAGTTCTGACAGCCAGGAGGTTTTGTTTTCTGTTTGTCTGCCAAGTTCTACCCACAGACCCACAAGAATAAGGAAAGGAGTCTCAGGCAAATGTTTCAGGTTTGGGATGAGTTAAACTAATTAACTACACAACTTAAGAGGAATATTATGCTAGGAATCCTTTGTCACATTTTATTTAGATGCCTTTGCAACACTTATTGGCATCCTGCAAAACAGATTTATAATGCTATAAGGAAATGCAGATGCCAGACATGCTATTTGGATGATGGGTAACCTCTAACGCTCCCACCATGCTCCTGCAATTTAAAATGTCTGATACTAGGACTTGTACTTCCCATCAGTGAGAGATGCACCCATTGCCATCCCTCTGCTATGTCTTACATTATCAATCTTCTTGAAATGACCAATAATGAAGACATGATTATTATTTATAGGACAGAGTTGGACAAGATCCTCTCAGTGTGGCTTATATCCTCAGCTTGGTCAGATACCCTACATCAGAGATCTCTGAGATCTGTCGAGTCAGGCACAGCTGGATAATCATAGGCTTGTAACATTAGATGAGAACTTTCTGGTCCAGAGAATCAGGGTGTCTCCATACAAAACATCTCCTCGGTATTCAATCTCCTGTCTGCTTATAGTAAACTGTAGCATGATTATGAAAGATAATTAATGCTCCAAGGCTTTTTATAGAATATCAGTTTCAGTTTCCATCCCTAAAACAACTCCCTTATTTCGGTATAAAATACCCAGGTACTTCACCCTTAGCTTCAAAAACGTAGGGAGTAACAGTTCAAGTTAAATCTAATAATTGCAAGGTTAATGCACGGTAGCAGCACACAGGTCCAGGCCCCAGTCACCCAAAGAGGAATTTAGGTTATTTTGAGCTATGCCATTAATTATACCTAGGCATTTTGTTTAGTGATATATTTGAAATAACTCCCATGCAGATCTTACACAAACAAGTGACTGTGGAGTTTACCTGGGATAACTCTGGCTACACACACAGGTCTTGTACAAACAAGTGACTGCAGACGTATACCTGGGATAACTCTGGCTACACACATAGCGACTGTAGAGATTATCTGGGATGACTCGGGCTACACAATAGTTTTACACAAACGACTGCAGAAATTACCAGTGATAACACACAGGGATTGCAGAGATTACCAGGGATAACTTGGGCTACACACTGGTTTTATACAAACAAGCGACTTCAGGCATAACTAATAACTGGGATAACTGGCTACATGCACAGTGACTTCAGCGATTACCTGGGCTAACTGTGGCAACACACAAGTCTTATACACACACGCAGTGTCGGACTGGGACACCAGGGGCCCACCTTAAAACCTTCAACCAGGGGCCCACCAAAGAACCATAGACCAGGGGCCCACTCTCTACTATTATTATTCTTCTCCTCACTCAACCTCTGTTCTCCTAGTATTTATTCTTTACATACTATAATCTATTATTCCATCTATTTAGCCTCTTTGTTCTCAAAGAAATAGGGAATAGCCATGAAATATGCCAAATCTTTAGCAGCAAAGGGGCCCCCTGACACCTGGGCCCACCGGGAGTTTTCCTGGTAACCCGGTGGGCCAGTCCGACTCTGCACACACGTAGCTACACACTTTTTAATATATTTATTTTTAACACTGGAGACAAACATCATCAGCAGTGTTGCCCAGAGCAACCAATCAGATCTTTGCTTTTGTTTTCTAACTTTATAGGTAGGGTTGCCACCTGGCCGTTAGAAATGATGTCTGATCTCAATGTTATTAATAGGGAAAAACCATAAATATATATAAGAAGGTATTTATTTCCGGAAAAGGTGGCAACCCTACTTATAAGTTAGAATATATATGTTTTTTAGCATTTTGATTCTGATCTATAACCAGAACAAATGCAAAGATGTAATGATTACATGCTGGCATATGTGACATCACCTACACATGCTTCTATGGCTAATTCTAAGCAGCTTTTCAATTGGCCTACATTGTTTTCTTTTTTTATAGTTTTTTAATTATTTGCCTTCTGATTGTTTCCAGCTTTACAATGAGGATCACCAACCCCTTCTGAAAAACAAATGCTCTGTCAGGCTAAATATATATATTGTTATTGTTACTTTTTATTATTCACCTTTCTTTTCAGACCTCTTCTATTCATATTCCAGTCTCTTATTAAAATCAATCCATGGTTGCTAGGGTAATTTGGACCCTAGCAATCAGATAGCTGAAATCACAAAATGGAGAGCTGCTGAATAAAAAGCTAAATAACTTAAAAAACACAAATAAAAAAAACATAAACCAATTACAAATTCTTTCAGAATATCACTCTTTACATCATATTAAACATTTATTCAAAGGTTAACAAATCCTTTAATATGTTTGAGGGTTTCTTTGTCACACACAAATATGAAGTTGTACATGCAGTAAGGGTCAGTGCCATGGACTTGGTTTCAGAAAATACAGTTTAAGGCCACTAAAATATTCAATGTTAAGTTTAAAGATAAATGGATAACGTAACCAAAGACTGTCGGTGATATTATGGTTATTATATTTTACAACATGGGATTTTTACCCTTAGTTTTAGGCCCTGTCCATGTTAACTAGCATCCTAAAGGTAGTTTAAAAAGGATATTCAGCTCGATAATAACTGATTGGCTGCAGGTTTCCTTTTAAAAACCATTTACAAAGATTTGGCTTTGCACTGCCGGAATTTGTGTTGCACTGAACCTTTAATAAGGTTCTTTAGTGGCCCAGCCCTTCAGTACAGCAGGCCGGAGCTTAAAATAGCGTGTATGTACGAGACAGGCAACATATGTACACAGCTTGCGTGACTTGATGTGTTTGCATTCAAGTTGTCTGTCGTGAAATGAAGAGCTAAATTGAGGTCTGGGATTTGCATGCTTGAGAAATTAAGGCGCGAGGCTCTCGTCCTGCCAAAACACCAGCCTTTTGCTATTTCCATTTTTTCCTAAAACTGCTGGATTTTTTTTTTTTAAAGATCCAATTGCAATAAAGCTGGATCCGCTTCTCTGTGCGGTGTGAAATCTGATATACTGCCGTACTGTCTCAAGCCACTAGTACGAGAAATGCCAGCGACTCCAATCCCAAACCCTCATAAAAGTTTATGCTTACTTTTATGTAATGATCCAGTGGCTGTGGAAGGGGTTTTGACATGTGCTGTCGGTGGTCTAGATTAGGGAGAAGAATATTTAGGGGGTCAGTTATGTCCTTTTTTTAGGGGATCCCCTTAGAAAGGGACAGAGAAGGAATATTTATTGCACACAAGGTAGCTTTGAGTTCTTACATCACAAAAGTGATTGGCAAATTTCCCCTTTAGAATTTATATTTCGCGTACTACTAAACTGTAAAGGCACTGGGCTGGTCCTAGTGTTAACAAGATTGTACCGGTATTTCACATTAGATTAAAAAAAAAAGTAATAATCCAAATTAAAAATAGTATTAATCAGAGGTCAAAATCACACGACAGCCCTGCTAGGGCGGTAAATACCTGCTGGTAGAATAAGATACATGCTTAATGTAGCTTTAAGGGGTATGGCACACAGAGGATGAACTTGATGCATTTTGATGTCTATGCAATTTCTGTCGAAAATGTTCTTCATAGAATTGACTTTCATTGTAATTATAAAGAATTTAGTAATAGTCTGATTGGTAACCTGGAGCTAAATGACATCTTTGAAGATCCAGAGAAAGTGTAACCTTTCTATGGCCCCTCCTGTCAATATCACCTTCGTAGGTGCTTTATATCCAAACAAAATTCCGATTTTTCTTCCCCTTTTCCATAGGACACAGACAGAAATTAGATGAGCAGACAAAACCGGGCAACTTGTCCTTTTCTGAACGACTCAGTGAACTAGAACATTTGCGCCGAACAGCCATGAGGGTCAGCCCACATCACCCAACTCCCACGCCCAACCCACGTGCCACCCTAAATCATTCCACAGCTTTTAATCCTCAGCCGCAGGGTCAGATACAAGGTAAGTGCTGAACCCCCTCATTCTTTCATATACCAGCTCATGTGGGTTTGCACTTTTTGTTTTTATAATGAAGTATATATATATATATATATATATATATATATATATATATATATATATATATATATATATATATATATATATATATATATATATACATGTTCTAGAGCAGTGGTTCCAAAATCATGGAGCTATATTTATGCCTTTAACCATATAATGAGCTAAGGGGCCAAATAACTGGGTCTCAAATGGGGTCTGGGAGATAATCTGGACACCACTATTCTATGGCAATATGAATCTGTTATTGTTAGAACTAATTGTAATCAGTCCACATCTGCTTAGTGTGCCATTTTTATTGGGACCTGAATTTATCGGAAGAGGTGGAACTTGTGACTGAGGTTATAAAGGGGCTTTTCTGCATTTGAGTGTCGTGCATCAGTTATAGTAGGGCAAGAAGTAGCACTTTATGTGTGTTCTCTCTTTTTGTCAGTAGTTAAATGCAACTCCCAGTACCCACAACCAAAAGGAACAGCCAAGAGGTCATCAGTTGGGCAGTCCCCTGCAAAATATGTTCTCCCCCCAGGGCCCTGACTTCCACCCTAGGAGTAACTGACTTTTTCCCACTCCCTTTTCTATGGAAGAACCGATTGCGCAGTCACCAAGTCACTCTGCTGAATTTAATTAAATTGAATTCATTTTAAATTA